>NC_140544.1:11955877-12518377 GCF_057382185.1 Mchenga conophoros
TAAAATAAGGGGACTGCCGTGTAAATAAAAACTGTAGCCTCGCGGCGACGGTAAAATAACCGATTTTGTTTTTTTAAATAAAAAAAAAACATCATTTAAATAAAATGCGTTGTTTCTGACACCAGGGTTTGGTTTATAGCCGCCACTGTGAAAATTCTATTTTATTTTAAAAGACACCGGTAAACGTGATGATAAAAGGCGATGATGAAAACACTTTATTGTGGCACAGAATGGAAGTGAGCACGGGAACGAAAAAAAAATCTCCAGCGCACTTCAGTTCTTTCTCTTTCAGGCAAATTTAATCCCGAAAATATTTTTTCTTAATCCGAACACCTCGCTAATAAAGAGCCGAAAGTCACTTGTGAAATGGGACTAAAATCCACTCACTTACTATAAGTGGGCTTCTCAACATAAGAAGCTTTTGAGTGAAAAGCTCTCCTTTTTGTCAGCATCCCCAACCACCCCCGGCCTTGGTTGTAAAGTGGTAGACTGCGAGGAAAAACATCGTTTAATGCAATAAATGTTTTGTTATCTTGTTAAGCGCTAAACTGCAAACAGAGCAGGACGGATCAATGACTCACCAGCCTTCTTTGTTTAATCACGGCAGCGTTCAGCTAAAATTCGCGTGGCTTACAGAGGCTTGAAGGGACTAATAAAGACATTTTTTACACGATCATATAACATGTTGGCAATCATAGCCCGCATTACAATATACTTTACGCTATTAGGCGTTCTTTACCGTGGGACCAAAACGAGCACAAATGGCTCCCCAGTGATCCGCAGAGCGCATTGCGGATTATCAGACTCCAGTCAATATCTTGAGTAAATATGATAACCTAGTTGAAAAAAATCTATGCATTTTGTTTGTCCCGGGCCAAAAAATCTCACAGCAGATGTTAGAGTCGCCCCTATCATCACCGAACAAACAGCTAAATTGGGCAGATTTGCTAATTATTTACAGAATTGAGTCTCAGGGGGCTACTGCTTTTGTGGATGACACAGACTCAATTTGTCGCTGACAGAAAGGTTTTGTGTTTCGAGCTTCCAGGTCAAATAAATCAAACTTTATTTTTTTATTTCTTTGTCTTAAAACCCCCAGAAACGTGTGTGTGCGTGTGTTAAATAAGCAGACGCAGTTATTATAGAAACCCGCCACATGCGAAGAGAAAAATGACGTGAGTACCAGTGCGTGTTATGAGAATTATAAAGAGAACCGATAAGAGTCGATGATAAATGATTGCCTGTCTGTGATTGGATTTTAGTGAACTCTGACTGGTTTCTTTCAAATCAAACTCAAACTGAACAAGTCCCGGAACAATAACGCAATTTAAAAACTCATAAGTGAAAGAATGACGCTGACATTTGTGTCAGTTTTTGTCCAACAGAGAAGGCAGCTCTGCGACTCTATCACTGCGCAACGCAAGTGCACGAGGCAATAAAAAAATAAAAAATAAAAAACAAAAGCCCAGGCCTGGTTTCTGTGGATGTTAGAGGCGTGCATGCTAACGAGCAGCAGGAGTGGAGATGCAGACAGTGTAGATAGACAGAGTTTCTTGGTGCTGTTCAGAGTCAGGGAGATGTATCCTTGGGCTTTTTGTCCTGCCTGTCACTTGGTGCCATTGTGATCCTTGCTGCACACGTTGTGTCCCATATGGGCAGCTGGGCTCGGAAAAGGAGAAAAGAATCTCTTACAAGCCCCAAATTGTATCAAGCTTTCAAATAAAGCATTGTTGTCTCTCAAAGAAAAACGAATTAAAAATTCGTGCTATATCTATTCTGGTCAAAAAAGAAGCCCCATTCACACATAACAGGGAGTCCTTCTTCCTTGATAGAGCTATGCCAACAACAGCCTTCTCATTTCTCTTTTCCCTCTATCCTCCCATTCTCCAACGTGAAAGGCCGATTATTGTCTGTCCAAAAAAGTGGCTCGTCAAGGCGCAAAAACTATTTTTAATTCTAGACAGTGTTCTTCCTTGTTTGCTGTGCGTGGGCCTGTTTCTAAAATGAACACATGGAAAAATATTTGACACTGTTTGGCCCCCGTCCTTTTTTAAGGACTTCCGTATCGAGCGTAAACTTGATCTACTATTAATTAACAATTTACGGTTAGATTTCACAGCAGCTCTCCTGACTTTAAAGCCAGTGCCGCGCTGCTGTGCGATATACGGATGTAGAACAAATAATACACCTGACTAATAATTAAATGCTGAAGCTGCCATTTGCACTTTTATTTTGCTGTGATCTCTGGAAAATGCAGATGTTTTTCCGTGAGGACAAAAACTGGGTTTGTTGGCAGGTGTGTTGTGGACTTTTGCGCATGAAAGACCGGAACTGATCCCATTCAAGTGGTTTCTTTATTCATAAATTGCCTTTACATTTTCATATTTAACAATATGATATTTAACACTTTTTCGGAACCATACAAATCTGCTTTCAGAAATTATGCTCACTTGCAAATATAAAGTGATTTAAACCAGCTGGAAGCTCCCTGCGCGTTCAGTCAGGCTCTGTCGTGTTTTCCACAAAACTGAAGTAAAACCTCAATAGTGTCTTCGTGGAAGCCTTTACGATAAACTTTTATGACGAACAGCATTCTCTTTGCACCCCCGTATTGCCATTAACGCACCAGAAAATTACACTACACCTCTATCCGCTCAGCAACAGGGTCAGATTTATCGGAAATTGCTTTTGGCTGCTTGAAGGGATAAAGCAGTACGATATTAAAACAAGCATCTTGGCGTGCAGCATAGTTCAACCTGCGTGGATAACTCTATTATATACCTTGGAATACAATACTTGAGGAAATATGCACTTGGGACACCGTGAATCTTCGTCATCCTGCCCATTTGAACCTCGACATGAATCATTTTTCTATCACGCACATCGCCAAATAAACGAGGATTTCAAAGCTATAATAAGCGGTGCTTTTCATTTAAAGGAAGCGATCTGGGTTTTATTGCCTTAAAGGAGATCCAGATTAGATTCGCCACAGTGCCGATATTAAAGAGAAAGGGGAGTGATGGAGGGAGGGGGAGGGGGAGACGGAGAAGAAAAAACGTTGCGCCAGGTTGCCACAAGATGGAAGCAGAGGTCTTCAGTTGGCGCCATGCAGCTCTTACCTGCAAATGTCGCCTTACTGCATCTAATTCCATCGCTACAAATTACTGCAGCTAAATCATATTCCAACTGCTGAAATAATGCGCCTTTTTTTCTCTTTAATGAACCAGCAAACTTGACTGTCTTTTAAGTGCATGATTGCGGTTTATGACATTGTTATGGATCTTGAGAGCATAATCATATCGCTCTTCAAAACAAACTAGGCTCGACGTAAACAGTCCACGGGCAATTAGCACAGTTTCCATTTCACAGTCAGAGAGAGGGAACTGGCGGAGAAATAGTCTGCGTGTCTCCACGGTGTGGCGCAATTGGATAGGGGGAGAAACGGGGTGCAGCAGCTCGCAGATTAATTCACTCCAGTGAAAGTGAACAATGGGGGTGAAGTAAGGTTTACCAAAGAAAGTCTGAATCAATCATCGCCTTTTACAACAAAGAAGGCTGTGAGTCATAGCTGGTCACGCGTGTGAAAATCTAAATCTACACCGCTGCTACGTTTTGTGCCAGAAACGCAAAGGAGAGGTGTGTGTTTTTGTTTTTTAAAAAATAAAATCAAACAAAATAATAACTAATAATCTACTTGGAGCATCAAATAAACTCAGAGAGGGCTGGATCTGTTTCCTTACGATCAAAGGAAAATAATGAAAATTAAGCATCATATTTGGTATCAAGAATCAAATCGTTAGCATTTTGGGTTTTTACATGTGCATCACGTCCTGCAGTCACATAGACTTACTTTCCAAGCTGCAAAATGCCTGAACACATCCCTCCATGTAGAGAACTATGCAAAGCACTGCAAAATGGGTCAAATGACGTCAAAGTAAAAGCTACCATCTTTATGCACCTGCTCAGTTCAGCGTCAGTGAGCTTGCAACTGTAGGGGGCCTCATTGGGTTAGAAACGTTTCGCAGCAGGGGGTGCGGAGATGCTGAACACGGTGAAGGAGGGTTGAGGGGAGAGGAGATAAATTCTTAATCTGCTTGCATTGTGACCAGTTTTGACTTTGGAATAAAAACAGCGGTTTGAAACAAACACACACAGCGCTGAGAGCAGAAACATATCAAGACATCAACACGGGGGCTTCTTCTGTTTGCTGTTTTGGTGTCAGCCGGTGGGCATGTGAAAGTAACACGGTCATATTCGAATCCACGAGCTGCATTCAAATTGGTGCTGTGTGTATTAGTGTAGGCGGCAGGCTGCTGTGTGAAGCAGACAAAGCCCACATGACACATACACAAGTTGACTCAGCGAGCGTCTGCAGAGTACTGTTCACATCAGCAGCCCATCTGCGTGAGAAGAGTCTGGAGAGGTGCGAGCTGCCTAACACAAACACCAGCATCTATGACTTACACAAGGAAGAAACCGGAGAGCTGAAGTTTTCTGTGGAGCTCAAAGGGGAATCCTTCCATCGTCTCCGAACAGCTCCAGCTTCTGTCACACTGTGTTTATCTATAAGATTAAATAAAACAGGATTGTCTTTGTCCACTTCAATTTGAACTGTACCCATTTAACAGTCAAGAGTAGTGCTTTTCTATGATACACTAAAAGCAAGTATACGCCTGCAGCGCTCTGTAACAAATCTATTTGATTCACAGCCGATGATAAGCTAAATTCATAAAAGGCTTGTCATTGTTCTCACTGAATGAAGTCACTATTTGTAGATGACTTATCTAATGTGTCTAATTAAAGGAATAATTGTGAAAAAGCATTTTAAGTTGCGCACAGTTTATTTTCTGGTATGAAAGATTTCTTGATGTTAAATTGGCACTCGTGTTTGAACTCCATTATTGGGGGAATATATACTAAATATGAACACAGCTTGTGTTATTGCAATGACAAACTATATGCTTCTACCGTGAGCACATTAGGAGGGGTGTAACATATACTTACCATTACTTGTTTAGCTCATTAGCATGTACACGTAAACATCATGGCATCCATTGGTTTAACAAGTGGACACCAGCTCTCCATGCAGCTTCTTACTCTGCAGCGCTTTGACTTGTTATTGCTTCTCCTTTCTTCCCCCCTGACTGCAGTTCTGTTGCACTATAAAATCTATTCGCTTGAGTTTCGTCATCCATGTAAGCCCACGGTCACAACCTTCACTTTACTTCTATAACAGGGTTTTTTTTTTTTTTTTTTTTTGGTGCTTTTTTCTTTCATATTTGTCTGCATTAGAGGTATGAAATGCCAAGACAGGAAATGTAAACACAGTGACGTTATTCGGAAATTTAATGATTTTAAGGAAAATCCAGTCATTGGATACGATCTCTAAGTAAACACTGCAAGACATCCGCATGTATTCAGTTTTCATTCTTGCCTCCACACGCAAGAGAAAACACGCCACGGTGTTTTGCCGTGGGAGACGCTGATCGTGCAGTTCTTTAAAAGTGGCAGGTCTGAGTTTAAAGTGCTGCAGATGACCAGCAGCCAGCTCAGAGTCATCTCACGGAAAAGGGGGGGGGGGGGGGGGGGGGGGCGTCAAGGTTCTTGACTTTGCTGAATGTTGAGATTAAGAAAACAGCAAAGAGATGAGGAGAGTGACAGGGTGAGTAGAGTGCTCAGAGACTAAAGTTTGGATTTTTCTTCTCAAATAATTTACTCAATCTAATCTACTCCACGAACCGATGTAAAATCCTATAATGTGTATGATGAATTAAATAAAGGACTGCAAAAAAAAATCACGTTGTTTTGTTAATTTTTGGTATTTTCTGACGAGTGTGCTTAGGATCATAATGAAATGATGATAAGTGGGATACAAATTTAATTTACCTACCATGGGTATGAAACGCAGATAGTGTATGTCATAATTTTTCTTAAAATGTTCCAAAGTATGAATCATTAAGTCATACTGTAGCAGCCAATGCCTCTGCTTCCATGAGAGAGAATTACAAAAAAAAAAAAAAAGGTTGTTGAGTGCCATTAACAACTAAATGTGTCTCAAGCAGCAATGTTTAATTGCTTCTCCAGCCCTCACTGATGGGCAAGCTCTGATGCATTACTGAAAAAATAGATATAAAATCATTCATCCATCATTTTTAGCTGGTGTAAAGTGTAAGGGCAAAGGTCAGGGAATACGGTGATTATTAGTTTTATACAATGACCTGCGAGATCAACTGAGATTCTTGAGCCTGCCATTTTAAATATGTAGTCACACCACCTTATTCTAATGGAAAAGATGTTTAACAGTCAAGCGCTGGAGCAAATATTTCTTCATCTTTTATCAACTTAACTTTTTAAATCGACCTAGTAGCTCTGATGCTGTGGTATTAATGCACTGTACAAGTGAAGGGGCGTTAAGCCCTTTGCAGAAGAAGCAGGAAAAGTAGATGATTCAAATTTCAGTGTCTATAGTATGAGTGGACTGTTCATGCACCCCTTTGGTTTGCCAACAGTGTCTTTTTTTTCTTTCTTTTCTTTTCTTTTCTTAAAAAAAAAACAAAACAAAAAAAACAAGACTTAATTTCACACCAGGTGACTTTTTCTACACATTATATCCAAATGATCCAGAGTCCTTAATTTGTAAATTAAGGCAACATCATTCACAGTCTGTGTACCTGTGCAATGCCTGTGGGACAATGCAAATATGACACATTACCTTTTTGTTTCAGATATGCTGTAATTAATGATTAATTAGATGAGCTGATCTACATGCCCAAATAAATATGCAATAAAAATACGATAAAGATAGGCACTCTTATTTGGACTTGAAACCGTTTCATAGCACCTGCAGGTAAATTTCAACCCACGGTGAATGATAATGTTCAGAGCCGACTAAGCTCAAAGTCGACTCTCTCTTGCATCTCTGAGTTCTATTAAAAGTTGTGCTGCTGTGTTATGATATGCAAATCACCATATGGTCTTATTTCCCTTTGTCTTCTCTTTCTCAATGTTCCACCTCAGGACTTGAATTGTCTTGTATAAAACCCACAGTCCGCTGCAGTCAGGTGGGCTGGATGGGGGACAGCGCCAACAATCAGGTTCCCAGAGTTGAGTGTTTATGCCTTTCACTTAATGGATTGTCTCACCTTCTTCAGAGGATGAACATGAGGTGCTTGAGATGCCAGCACTGCAAATGGATCCTGGGCCTTTGAGGCTGATAACGACTGGCCGTCATCTGTTTCAGACATGCTTCAATCAGCAGGCGTGATGATCAAAGAGCAGCAATGTAGCAGCAGTGTTTTACCAATTCAAATCATCTAATTAACTTCCTGTTTAAAGAGGATGTAAAATATGTGTAGCAGGATGTGCCTATCATGTGTTTGTGCACTTGTGCTCTGTGGTGAATTTTTAATGTGTTTCATGGCTCTCTGCAATAGATGGAAAATAAAAGTTTCTCTATGATATTTCCTTTTGCACTGCCTGACTTCATTATACAACGTATCACATCGCGTGCTCTTTGAAATGTATGAGTATGAAGCAATAACCTTCAACGTATTCATCTGTTGTAGTCATTAATGCATAGATCGTCCTACCAAACAGCATGGGTGCCACAAACATCACAAGCATGGCCACAAACTGCTGAAGAACTCTAACACTAGCATGGTGATGCAGAAAAATCCCTCTATACAAGCTCATCAAATATGTAATCATTTACATCTCGGGGGACAAATTCATTATTATGAATTTGCATTTTTTTAATTTATGCATAAAACTCTTTTTTAACTCGTAATGTGGTCCAAATCCAACTGCAAAAGTTTAATTTGTTTGATTTTTTTGTTTTGTTTTCGGCTCCATTCATGCTCCACGTTTCTAAACGACATCAGCACCCTCAACCCTGCAGGTTCCTCAGATCCTCTGCAGTCCATTGTCCTTTTTCCTTTACTCAGAGGAAAAGAAAAGAGGCAGCTACATTTAACTTTCAGGTCGTCAAGTGTTCCATTTCTTTTTGAAACCAACACTGTACATATGAAATGTTATTTATTATGTATTTGTATCTGTTCTTCCCATCAAAGTTTGCTTTAAATGTGAACTGTACAGACAATTACCCAAAATTTATTTAAATAAATGTTATTATTGCATTTGCTTTGCTATTTGAATTTTATTGGTTTTACTAAATGACAAACTTGTACCTCATTTGTACATCATTCATATTGATTCAGAAGAAAAAAATGACCAAATATCTGATATCATGCAGCACAACAGTACATCACATACTGCATATCTGTAAACAATATATTTATGTATCTATATATTTTACTAATTTTATGTTTGTATATGTTGTATTTCATTTCATGGGGAAATAGCATCCTGTTTTGCAGTGCACACAGAGAGAAAGAGAGAGACAGGCTATTGTGTAGACTGTTATATAACTGAAGCAGTGGGATGTGTTCAGGGTAAAACTTTAAGGAAGGCTGTACGTTCAGTTTAACACACTTTGTAAATGCTTCAGTTACAAGAGTTAATAGTTTCACAGATAGTGTTACTGTTAGTGTTCAAGTGCTTAGAAAAGTAAATAATAATCTATTTCTGGTGCTAACGCATTATTTTTGCCTTATATTGGCAAAAATCTTATGTATAAAGTGTATAAAATCTCCACTAATAAATGAAAGGCACAGTCACAGTGCTGATTTCTGTGCCTTCTACAGAAGCAGAGTTCTGGTTCGTGATGACAACTCTTATGTTTATTAATCTTCAGTTATCTGAGATGCAAAAAAGTTTAAAACAAACAGAGGTTTAATACTTTAGTGTAATTTGATTGGATGAAGAATATGAAGAATAGTGGTAAATGTGGCAAAAGGATGAACTGAAGGACACATGAAGCGCACGCATGGAAAAGGTGAAAACATCAAAGCACATTTATTTTATTGTAAGGTGCACACAGTGAGTCAGAAACACTTAAGAAACAATGTAACCACGCCCTCAGCATTTTAGACTGAGGTACTCTTGAGCAAGACAAGCACAGAACTCTGAGGCATGATCTGTTAGCTCTCGATTATCATCCAGGTAACTGCAGAAATGTTGCTGCGTGATTCTTTTTAAAGTTGTGTCTGAGTGAGTGCAGCGTTTTAATACTGTTTATTCACTTTCACTCAATTCACAAAAGCTTAGAAGAACTTTTGCATTTTTACAAAAAGGTACGTTTATTAAAAGTCCAAAATGAGATGATGTGCGTGTTGTCAAACACTTTCATCTATGAATGTGTGTCATATTATTAACCCAGCTAACTTAAACAATACTTTCATAATACGGTTTTTAAAAAGTGTATGAATTGAATCCAGCAGAGAGGTCCATTGAAGCAGGTTCTGTTTGCAGTGGTCAGTCTTACTGATCAGGTAAAAATCTCTTCTTAGTTTCTGTAACTGGGAAAAATCCACCGCCTGCAGAGTATATATGATGTTTCATCTGTGAGCAGACAGATGCCAGAAATAGTTTCTTTAACATGGTTCACTTTCCATTTGATGGTTTCTCCTGTATTATTAAATTAGCTTCACATGCAGAGCACTGAACTGCACTCAGAGACACTTTTTTAAAGAGAAAGCTTTCAAGGTCTCTTTTTGGAGCTCAGGAATGTTTGTTCATCAGTATCAGTGATGACTGGAGCAACAATTTATTGGATAACCAAAGAGACATTTTACAGTTACTTAAAAACTCAGAACTGTTTTTGGCAGTTCACTTTTTGACTTGCCATCATGACACTCATCTGTTCCTGTTTAGATTCATAATGGTGGCGACAGAGCAGCAGCGTGGGAGTTTAAGAAAGGAGTATTTGAATGCAGTCAGTAACAGCATGTGTCCTTTCTTCATGTGAGTTACTGAACTTTTTTACAGCAAGAAGGCCTGATGTATTTTTATAGCAATAATGCCGATGCAGCGACTCCACATGCAGACTGAGGCTCTTGTTTACCTCAAAATATGAAATACTGAGAATCCATTTTACTTCCAATTTATTTGCAGATCAGAAAGCTGACATATTACAAGTCTTCACATTCCTTGGGATTATTTAAAAAGGCATATTAAACATATATAATCTCATTCCATCATTAAATATGTTGCTGACAAGATGTTAGTAACATAATAGTAATTTAAAAATTAGTTTTACTCCTAATGGCCATGTGTAATATATCTAGGCCTGCTTTTAAACAAGTGGTCACATCCATGTAATTTACATGCAGTGTTCTGCATTTCTGCAGTGTAGTGAACGTCAATAAATCAAGTAAAAGCTGTGAGAGGTGAGCTGTGGCGGGCGGCTGAAGGGTGTTTTGTGTGTTTTCCTGTCGAGTGAGCAGCAGCAGTAGTCATCCGAGCTGAGGAATCTTTTTATGACTCCTGCACTCATGGCTGGAGGGAAGAGAGAGGACGAACCGTCTGCAGCGTTTTAGCACACAATTTCCTGATGGTTTCAGAGAAGAGGCCAGCCAAGCATTTCAAGTGGCGGAGCAGCGAGAGGGCAGTATTGCAGAGGAGAGCAGGTAGTGTAATGATCAGGTAGACAAGATGACATCGAGCGTCCTCAGAGACGGTCAGACACACTGAGTTCACATCCTTCCAGGCAAAAAGAACCACTGAAACAGGACGAGACAAAACCAACAAACAAGAGAGCCATTAACCACGAGAAGACTTGTTATTACTGTACAGCAGCACAAAGTCAGCGCAGTCTCTGTGCAACACATACAGGAGCACAAACACCGAATACACATGAACTGTTGGCAATAATAAACTGGTATTTGCAGCATGTGTGTAATAGCATGCATTTCTGAGTAGTCACCAACAAAATGGACAAACAACTTCACAATAAAATAAACCATCTTTACGAAGTGCACATGTGCACAACTCATAAAATAGTTATTGCAATCTCTGTCTGCATCTCCTGGGATGAGATCTGATAATAAATGCCAAAGCATAATAATATCTGCACATGTATGTGACTATTAGTTTCTGATGAATTATTTTAGAGTTGTTTTTTGAACTGCATCTCAATAAATCACAGTTTATGGTGCAAATTCTTGCAGGGTTTATATTGTGTGGCGAGCCTCGTTTCACAGTTTGTGATGATCTGCTGTTGATTTATAAAAATCTGCCAGACGTAACAGGTAATTTAACAACTTCTAAATGATTCTCATGCATTGACAACATGATTAAATCCAGTGGAGTATAAACAGTTTTTTCATCACTAACTTCAGCTCTAAACAAACTGTCCAAACTTTAATGAATCGACTAAGGAAAAAGTGTCAAAGGTGCACTTTGACTCACAGGTATGTAGATTTTTAAAAGCTGTATTATTATTTTATATTACACTTCTCATTAAACATGTTTAATTTAAAAATAAATGTTATTCACAGAATAAGGCTGATTTTAAAAGTGTCAATACTCGAACACTCTTTGGTCATTTTCTGCGTTTTAATATCTTTTAAGCAACCAGCCGAGTTTGCTACAGATCACAGCCTGACACAGTGCTGAGATAATAAACCAGCATCTTAATCTGAATCTGAATTTGAATTAGCTGAAGTGGCAGTTGGCTGTTTGGTTAAACAAAAACTGTCCTTAACATGTGGACAATCTGACATTTTCTTTCTGTAGTTCCTCAGAAGAGCACTAAAGAATTATAGAGAGACTGAACTGTTGCATGTTGTTGTTATAGACGGGTGTATTTTGGCCTGAATTTGATCGTTTTGCACAGGTTTTACTCTCTTGCTATGATTCAAGCTGAAACCCATGTCACACTTTTTACATTTATCTCAGAGGTACTTTTTATAGTAACATTCCTCTGGTTTCTTTAAAGTTTCTTTAAAGTTAACTTCCTCCTTCTAAAATAACTGCCTGGTAATTGGTAGAGCACTCCTTGATTCACTTGATTTGCTGCACAAAGTCTATATGGGAAAATATCAACCATTCTAATAGACACACAACACACAAAATGTGTAATGATATAACAGATGTACTGTGTGAATAATGGTTTAAGACATTAAAAAAAGGATAATCCATTTATAAATAATCCGTTTTTTTGTAAACGAGGCAGGACAGAAAATGACTGGTTATTTATTCAAAAAGCTACTTACTATGAATAAATATTTTTAAGGGGAATAAGGATATTGTTTTTTCTTTTGGACAAATTCAAACCACACAAAGCAAAATTTAAATGAAATAAACCTGTAAAAATAGATTTTATTTCCAAAAACAAAAATTTATTCTTTGTAAAGAATAAATTTCTGAAAGTGTGCTGGATACAGATACATGCACTGCAACTGTACATTTGTAGTAGTGTAAAAGTATATAGTAGTATATTCCTTATTTGTATATGTTATATATAATTTGTTATTTATTTTTCTATAAGATACAAATAGCTATGTTTTTATTTATTTTTTACGATGCCATTTTTAAAAAAATAAATTCTGCATACAGTCTTCTACCTTTTCAGGATTACAGCTACCTGGCATTCCCATCCAGCATACAGCGTTTTATTCAGACAGTGCTCAGTAAAAAACGAATAGAAATTAGAGTTTTAATCCTTTGACACTTTGCAGGAAAACTGGACTTTGACTTCATATTTTAAATTGCAGCACATGGTGCATTCTTGTAACTGTCAGGATCAATACATTCACAATTTGAAGTAGTTTTGCGATGTGTTTATGTGGATTCATCTAAATAATGGTAGGCTGTCAGGTGGCCTACTGGATAAAAGCATCCCAAAGTGGGGACAAACAGACAGGTAAAAATGCCACATTGATATGCAGCTTCTGCTCACATTTCCATTGTTGAGTTGTGAGGCCATTTAAAAAGTTTCCGTCTCCACGTTCAGCTCTCAAAGTGTTTTCAAACTTTTGATTAGAAGATACATCTCTTGACTGTTAATGTGAAAATAAGCCGAATAAATGAATTCCTGGCATAAATGGACATCAGGAAACACTTGATGCAAATTGCAGCTATTTGCATGCATTTCAGGTGCAAAACCATGTTTGATCATTATTATTATTATTATTTATTTTACGGCACTTTTTTTATTCAGAGGTAAAATATATTTATATATCTAACTTTATACTGTTTCTACATTAACAAAGCTTTCTTTTGGGGGGGGGGGGGGGGGGGGGAGAAGAAGTGCACTTAAATGTTTGAACAATGTTTTGAAGCTTCTTCCAAAATCCAAAAATGATCTAAATTATTTTATTATTTTAACTTTATGCAGCCTGTAATGACTAAAGCAGACATGATTGTAAATCTGAACAGCCTCTTGATTTATTAAGAACAAAAAAAATGCAAATTTGGCTCAAGAAAATGAAAACGGAAAAGAAAAGTCAAAGCAGAACATTGCAAACACTTACATGTCACTGGAAAATGCCAAAAGTCCAAAAAATTATCTTCTACCTTATAATTCTAAGAATCCTCAGTACTTGAACTATGTCTAAATATTGTTATGTAAAACAAGTAAAACGGGGATCCACTTCAAATTAAACTACAAAATTACATTTCAGGACATCAAACAGATTTCATCTTATCACAATAATTGAATGCAAGGGCAACCAGATACAGGAGAAGGACTGGCAGATCCATTTTGCCATATGAGTAACTGGGTGACAAATCCAGAGTGAGCCACGGTTGAGTCACAACTATACTCTCTAACAGCTTTGTTTACCTGCCCTTACTGCTGCCACAATTAATGCAGCAGAGAAGTGGACGAACCAGGTACCCTTGGAACCAAGCACCCAGTCCAAGTACACTATCTGCTTTGTTCTGCCATGCATTTGGTAGTCTGCACTGATCTGCTGCTGTGGTTTTTAATTGTTGCTACAAAAGAGAGCAGCTATGCTAAAATATCGCCACTCAAAACAGTGCAGAGGACAGTGGCACTCACAGAACTCGGAGGACCTAAAATTTCAGGGAGCTAAATCAGTTTCAAACATGGAAGGGCACAATTTGTTGTCTCTTTTTCCTTTGTTGTTGTTGTTATTGTTGTTTTGTTTTTCAAATCTCAAATAAAGTGACTGGTCATAGTTACAGATACAGGATTTATTAAGTCATGTGTGTATAAATTATATGCATAAAAATATGATCTATAAAGTTAATCTCACCAGTCATTCTTTAAAACTCATCATGACATGATTAATGGATCACTGACAGCCTGTCCACGCTTTGCAGTGCCACTGTAGCTTAACGAACCTTAATTAAGGTTGTTATATGCCTTGCTAGTCTTCAGCTTCAGTTTGAAAACTGGAATCACAATCACTTGTTGTCATAAATGTGTACTACAAGGTACAATTTTTATACTACTTTTAATTTCCTATCTGATTAGTTTAGCATATGGTTCAATAATTAAAAAAATTGTGCCAACTGATGTGAAGGTAATTTTTTTGCAATGAGTGTTCTTGAGTGAATAGAATAGAATAGAATTCAACTTTATTGTCATTGCACATGCACAGGTACAGGGCAACGAAATGGTGTACTCAACACATCTTTGACTTAACTTTCCACTCACATTGATGATTTTATTACATTGATGTGATATTAGAAGAGTTTAACATTTTTGTAAAAAAGCAGAAAGAAACTGTTTGGGTTTTTTTTGTTTGGGGGGGGGGGGGTCTATGGCATGGAAATTAAAAGAATATGTCCTCTTTCAGGCAACATAGAAAAGAATTTAACACAATTCAGTATCTTAATTTGCTTCCAAAAACAAGAAGGAACATTCAGTTTTCTACCACCAGCATAGCTACATATCCCACATGCTGTTATCCCCCAGCTGCAGCACATAATCCAGTCTGATTGGCCTTTACTGCAACTTTATCAACTTAACGAAAAGCTGTATTGTAATACTTTAAGAATAACTTCTAAACGTTAATCCTATTACAGTATGTTAAATTCTTCTTTCCTCCATTTTCCACAGCTGTCAGATTATGGTCAGTGCCCATTAAAGCCCATATTCTGTTTTTGGCACCCTATTAGCATCATTTCGTCCATCAAGCGACATTAATTGTGAATGAATGCAAACTCCTGCAGAAGAATACGGTCTTCAAGAGGTCTGTCACATACTTTCTCCACTTGGGAGGACCTTTAACCTACTTAGCTGAGGAACCGGACCGTTTCAAGTAGTGCAGCTGAAAGATATGCACCTGCCCGCTTTTTACTCTCACACTGCTCTGCGATTTAAGAGGAGAGAAAGTATTTGATCTAAATGGTACTACACTGACTGCAGGTGTGGAATTTCCTCCACAAATCTCAGCAAAAATTCACCCTCTGGGCCGGGCAGTATAGAGATGCGCTTTACATGAAGAAAAATTGATTAGAGTTGTTGTAAGACTGGTGCGTTTAATACCAGTATTTGTGTTTATTTTGCGCCATGCTCTAATATACGAGCCTTTTTGATTCCATGCGCACGAATGTCCAAATACAAATATCAGTAATCTGGAAGAAAAGCTGTACATAAGATCCCCCACCTCCCTGCAGTATCCTTCAATTTACAGATGTAATAAATATCGTGGTGGGTGTTGTTTGACTGTTAAAGAATACTTGCTGCTTTCTTCTTTTTCTTTTCGTTGACAAACCCTGACATGAATTTATAAATCCCTGGCTTCTTTTCCGTTAGAATATGTTTGAACTTAAATTTAAAAATAAGGATCCCAGTCTACAAGGTTCGGTGTGTATTTTCAGGTTTTCCTTCTTCTCCTTCTTCTTCTTTGTAAACTCGCCACACCAAAATGCGTCGTTTTGCAAATCCACCTTTTTCTTAACATACCCAAGAAGCTGTTTTCTTTTAACTAGAGGCCGGTGTACTCACAACGAAATCTAAACGAAAACACTAGAAATCTAAGGAAGATGTCCCAGACAATCGAAAGAGAGATTCACGGTTCGCGCGTAAATTACGCACAGAAAAATTTACCCAGATAAATGATTCCCGTAGCTTAGATAACATTACAATAACGGCACACGTTTGTTTCCACTTTTCAAAAATCATCCAAACAAAGAAGAAGATGAGAAGTAAGAGAAACTGGAAACCACTTTTAGTGTGATTAATTTCACTCGTATTATTTTACAGATAGAAGTGGGAAATGTGAGGGGTTGTAGGAGCTGCAAGACGAAATCGTTTTCGTGTTTTCTGCACTTTGTGCTCGGCCGGTGCGTGGTTGAGGTGACAGGTCAGGACCCTGGCCCTCTAGCCATCTCTCCACATCTCTCAGGGTATTGAACTAGCATCGAAGAGATGGAGAAAAGCACTTCAGTAACCAGGCGCTTGAATCCATCTGCTGTGCTGAGCTGATGGAGGCGAAGGTATTGAGCAAAAGGCTATCTGTAGGATACAAACTACATAAATGGGTTGTTATTAGGTTCTCGTTAACAACACTTAAATGTTCCGATAAAAGCGTAGATATAGAGAGAAAAATGGTTAGAATGTTGTTATAGAAAGTCGCCGCTGTTTATCTGAACACCGCGGTTTGCGCCAGTAATCTCTATCGTTAATGAACACAATTTAAGAGATCATTTAGTCCCTGGTGGCAAGCACGCTGATGCCTATAGAATATTATGTAACATACTTCTGTTTGTCTTCAGGAATAAAGTCACAGAAGCATGTGAACTGATTTGCTCTGTGACTTAGTGAGAAAGCTTAACGTCTTCTTTAAGGAAAAATGTATTCCATAGACACTAACTAGCTTCCCATTTGGAATTTTGGGAATAAAAAAGCAGTATTCTTCGCCATAGTGCCAACAATTTATTGATTGTATTTCTTGTGATGGAAAGAATCAATGTGGGCTAATTTATATGAATAATTCCCCGATGTTTTTCAGAACGCATCGTACCCGTTTGCTTGACTAAGCAGACAAGCGAAACTAAGCACGAGACAAAAATTATTGCTAAACATAGTTTGAAAAGTGGAGAATATTTTAAATCTTTTTCTCTTTGTTCGTCTTAGATTTGTGAACCAACCTTGGGTGGGCCTTCTTCACGAGTCCCGGCGCGTTCCTTTATATGGCTCCGGTTGCATTTTCCGCATCATCTCCACAGGATGTAAAAGTTAACTAGGACTGAAAACTATATAAAAATGAACTATAAGCGCCTATAAGAGTTGCATGCAGCCTACCAGCTCCACATTTTTATGGGATCCTAATGTGGAGGGTTTGTGGACCGGGTCCTGCTCTCTGACTCAGTAATCCACAAGGTTGAGAGGTTTGCCTCATTTACATAATGTTAGAGGTCTGGGCCGAGGCCTACTTTTCTTTTCTACTTGAAAAGACACCATGCTGCTGTTCCCAAAAGAGTGGAAAAGGCTCACAGACGTCTGGACAAGCATAGGTGTATTTTCAGGTAGGAAATATTACTCTAAAAAAGGCTAATTTACCCTAATTTATGTTCTAATAGAAATAGCTTTTCGGGAGATTCTTTATTTTACACAGGTTAGACCGCATTCTTTTCAAACGCCATTTTTTCTTTTCTTTTTGTCTTCAGTGTCTTTCTGACAACTCCAGCTGACTTTGGAAAAAGCACGCACTGTTTTGTTTTCCTGAAGAACAATAAAGCCCAGCCACTTCACATTAAATCCGCCGCGGAGTGCGGGCATCTGGGGGGAAAGAAAAATAAGAAATCCGGCTTCTGAAATATGCATAGGAAAAAATGAATGATTACAATCAGCCTATCAACTTAACCGCAGATTGCTGTTCTTGATATTTCTCTATAATTGATGGCTGACCATGTCACATCTTCATTTACTCAATTAGGGTAGGTAGCTACTTGCTGCCATGCCATGGCAAATTACATTAGTGGCTTCATGCAGACGAGTGGTTCCTTCCTACAATAATGAAGACAGCGACACATTTCACGTCTGGAAAATAACCTCCGAGCAGAGCACCTGTTCCCATTGTTGTCTGCAGTATTATGGTGATGATAAAGTTAAAAAAAAAATTCAGAGGAAACATTATCATTGTTATGAAAACATATTTTCCAAGAGGAATTGTAGCGGCAAGTCTTTATTACTGAGTAGTTATCAGATATAGGCGTCATAAATCAGTTTAGAAATAAATGACAAATTGAGAAGTTTTTATTAACCACTGTTCGCCGTTTCTAGCGGCTCTTTTCTCATTTGACCCTCTTGTTTTGTTCCTCTTCCTCTTATTCTTCCCCTGGCGCCAGTCAGTTTGCTCAGAGATTACAATGTCAGGTCAAGACTGCAAAGTGTCGTTAATGCATGTTGACCAGACTCGAGGGTTTGAGGCTTAAAATAGTGCACCAAGTCTAATATAATTGTAGATGCCTAAGAAGTATAGGTAAAAAAAAAAAAAAAAAAAGTAATTTCCTCCCTTTTGATCCTAAATTAGGTTATATGGAGTCGGATGCTGTATGATTAGTTTCGGAAAAATATAATTTACAAATTCGTTTATGTCTTTTGCTGTGTGAGTGCTGTGTAATGGCAAAGAGTTTTGGACCCATACTGCATTTTTCAACATATTTTTCTTTCTTTTCTTTTTTTCTTTTTGAGCTTATTTGGACTTGTTCCTCTTCGCTGGGATAAAATGATGCTCAAGAAGCATAAACGAGCATACAACTTCATTGTGACTCTTTGATGATACTCGGTGGCCCTTATGTCTGTTCAAAGTGCTCTCAAAGTTTCTAGAAAGAGTGGAATTCCCTACTGACGCAAAATAGTCATATGTGGTCAGATCAGCTGATGTGCGGAACATAATGGGATATTCTCACCTGTATGTAGCTGCTGCAAACACAGAATCGTGAGTATGTGTCGTAGTTTTATTCACGTATACAAGTTAATACAAAGCAAAGTGTGTTTTCATGAATTATTTCCCTAAAATGTCAATGACTATTGTTTGCTGGTTTAGGAGTTTTGCTCCGCCCCCTGTGTTTGTCGTAAACCTGGCTCCTGGCTCCAATAAACCCGGGCTAAGAGCGCCCTGGGCTCGCCTCCTTCTCTAAGGCGATCAATAGGATCTCAGGCGCACTACAAGCACTCTCTTACGTAGACATCCACCAAGGAGAGAGCCGATACAACAACACGGTTGATCTGCTCAAACACAAAAATCTACCTGCTTTCTGAATCATGTCGTTGAGCCCAAAGCACACAACGCCTTTTTCAGTGACAGATATTTTGAGTCCAATCGAGGAGACCTACAAGAAGTTTAGTGGCATGGACGGCGCAGGGAACCTAACCTCTCCACTGGGAGCCTACCGACAGCCTCAGGTGTCTCAGACCGGCATGCAACAGCACTCCATGGGCCATAACGCCACGGTGGCCACCACTTACCACATGCCGCACAGCGTCTCCCAGTTCTCCCACAGCGCAATGGGAGGATACTGCAATGGAAGCATTGGCAACATGGGAGATCTTCCGTCGTACCAGGAAAGCATGCGGAATAGTGCAGCAGCAACAGGGTGGTACAGCGCCAACCCTGATCCAAGATACTCCACAAGTAAGTTCGATTCTCCTTTTATCAACACTTTTCACACTTTTTTTAATCTTCGTAAAACCACAAATGAATTTTGAGAGTGACCGTTAAAAACGCACACGACTAACCTGTAGTTTCTTTTTGTTTGTTTTTTATATGTTAATTTAAAAATGATATATATTGTCCGCTATTTTACAAAATATCTTATTTTAAATGACTGTTTATGCTGATGAAAACCGAAAAGGAGATCATTCTTTGGCTCAGTCTGACTCGACTTTTTTAAAATTTTGGAATAAGAAACAATTTTAAAGCAATAATTTGATAATTTATTATTATTATTATTATTATTATTATTATTATTATTATTATTATTATTATTATTATTATTATTATTATTATTATTATTATTATTATTATATGTTTTTGTTTGTTTATATTTTCCAACTTCAGCCAATAATCAATAAAGACTACTTCAGGCGAAATAGTGTTCTCCTCTTCTGTTTATTGAACGCATGTATATGTATGTATATTTTTAAGTTTCTAGATTCATGGGACCTTCCACAGGTATGAACATGACCGGCATGGGGAGTCTCACAGGAATGGCGGACGCCACCAAAGCCATGCCGGCTCTCCACGCTGCGCCCAGGAGGAAACGGCGCGTCCTGTTCTCACAGGCTCAGGTCTACGAGCTCGAGAGGAGATTTAAGCAACAGAAATACCTGTCTGCGCCTGAAAGGGAGCACCTGGCCAGTATGATACACCTGACGCCGACTCAGGTGAAGATCTGGTTTCAGAACCACCGGTACAAGATGAAGCGCCAGGCCAAGGACAAGGCAGCGCAACAGATGCAGCAACAGGACGGTTCTCTGTGCCAACAGCAGGCGCAGTCCCCCAGGCGCGTAGCGGTGCCTGTTCTGGTGAAGGACGGTAAACCGTGCCAGAACGGCTCAAATACGCCAACGCCGAACCAGCAGCAGGTACAACAGAACCAACAGCAAAGCCAACAACAGAGCGGAGCTGGAGTCGTGCTCGCATCCTCCACCAACAGCCTCAGCCAGCATCAAAGCCAGCAGCAGGTGAACACTTTGGAGCTGGAAGAGATGTCGCCCAGCCCTCCCTCGCTGCACAGCCAGCTGAACATGGCACAGATAGACACATCTGCTGTAGATTACACCAGTAACATGGTCAGCTCAAACCTCCTGTACGGCAGAACGTGGTAGGACCTAATACAGTACTGTCACTTTCCACTTTTTCTATGTGAACCTGCGGATGAGCCCATGCAAAACAAAACACTGCAATACATACATATATATATATATACATACACACATATATATATATATGTATATATATATTCTCGCTGAGGGCTTAAAATGGGGCCCTTTGGCTTTGGAGGGTGTTGAAGTGGGCAAGGGGCGCACAGAGGCGCACCAGCTGATCAGGGCACATTTTCTTGACATCTCTGACAGGGGAGTCTATTTTTGAACTTTGCAGAAATGGCCGCCCTTCAAAGCAATTATGTCGTTTCTGGACCTTTTGTAATCCATGTTTTGGACCTTCCTCATGATGTTTTAAACGTAGTCTATGTTGGTGAAACAAAAAGGAATGCTGCTTCACTTGAGTTCGGACTGGGGGAGAGGTGGGATCAGGTTCGAAGTACACTAAGCCACCACTCCTTATTTGCGGTGATAACCTGGTATTTTATCATATTAATATTGTAAACTAATGTATTCATTTAGACTTATTGAATAAAGTAGGGACTTGTATATTTGGCTAACACACAAGAATGCGTTTAACTGTATAATAATCGTTATTGCGTCCACTTTTATGTTTTCTTTATTCTTTTGTAAGTTAAAAAGGAACAAATGCGTGATGGCTGCTGTATATGTTTCAAAACCAATTGAACGTTAACAATAAATAACTTGAAGTGTGAGAGCTATTCCTGAACAAGTAATTTTTTAAAAGGCATCTGTTTTGGAGTGCATTTTCATTATGTTGTGATTGAGACCAAATTGAGCTGGAAAGCAAGGTCGATGAGGGAGCCAGCATTGTTCAGGTGACATTTTGGAGGGCTGCCTTTCATGGGAAATGTCTGCAAGAGTCTAAGACCGGGAAATCACCCTTTTTAAAAAAAAAAAAAAAACAACAAAAAAACTATCACTTTTTAGCAGCCTCGATCTTGGGATTAATTCATGCTTCACTACATTAATAGATATTTTTTCTTTCCTTTAAATCAACTAAACAATTCAATCATATTGATCTTAATCTTTTTAATAGGCCCAGACGTTGGTTTTGCGCTGTGCAATTGGCCAATTTTATTGTGAATGCAAGCATCTGTGGAATGCACAATGATCACCAATTATTGGAAATGGGAATCTTATAAATAGTAGGTATAGTATGTAAAAGAACGAGATGCATGCTCCACATTATTATTATGTGACCTCAGAGTTAATGACAGTAATCACAGAACAGCTATTATTATTATTATTATTATTATTATTATTATTATTATTACAATAAACATTTGTATCATCGTTGTAAAATCAAATAGGAACAATTGTATTATTACTTTTGTTATATTTTATATATTTTTTAATGAATTAATGTTTTTTTTTTATTATTCAAAACTGAAAAAAGAAGTCCAAATTATGTTTTATTAGTAAATGTAATTTAATTATAAATGGGGGGCTGTGTTGTAATCCGTAAAGTTTTAGGAATCATTTTGACGACTCACAGAAAGTATGACGAGGCTATTTCTCTATTAGCTAAATTATTGACCGTTATTATTTAGAGTTAAATGTCATTTATTTGCAGTTAATTTTCTTTTATAAACCCACCTTTTCTCTGTAAAGCACAGGACCAGAAAGGTAACATGAATCTAAATATAGATAAAGAGCTAATACTGGGTCTTGCTCTGTATTTACTTTTACTTGATTAATGAAATAACACTGATATATCCACTTATTTATTTCTAAAGCGCTGAACGACACTGTAAACATATTCAGTAGGCTACTTAGTGTTATTCACACACACACTCACGTTTGCACGGACTGGCCCTGTTCTGTTTAATCTCTGTCGAAGGTGAATGATTTGTGCAAACAAATTCCAAAGTTTTTAAGGTCATCACTTAGCGTCGTTGTCGGTTCCCCTTTGCTTCTGTCCTCCAAAAGCTTTTTCCACACCAGCGGCGGCTGATAATAGAAAGTAACATTTCATTTCCTGTGGTCATTTAAACACGTTCAGAAATTACTTCTCAATCCCCTTGCTGATGACACCCTGCGATGGTGATGATGATGGCTATCAGTGTGTATCAGTGGAGACCTTGGAGAGCCTCCATTTTCAACCCCTTCACATACCTGGCAGCTGTATGTATATGTGCTATCATCCCTACACTTGAAGGAAGCGCCAGAGCCAATATGCACCTGACATTTGGAATTGAGCGTGGCAACTCTATCAGAAAGGAGTTTGATAAGAGCATTAAAAAGAGAAATGCATTCCACAATATACACTATGATGCTGCAAGATGCTTCTGATAGATTTTGTCTCTAAATTGAGGGTATGAATGAGCTGTCAACAGAGCTTTTGATGGTGGACCACATGAAATGAAAGTGGAGGTGAAGCCATTCTTTTCTCTTTTCAATAGCCATAGTTATGGCGCACTAATAGGCTATGCTTGGTAATCACTGGCTATTGTGCCTGTTGCTTCTCTCAGTTTATTGGGGGGGTACCTCTCTTTGTAAGGATATATGAGACAGGCTGGGCACTGTAATTGGTGCTGGCATCATCATTTCTATGTGGAAACTTTCTGGAACGGCAGTTGCTGCAGTGCACTCTTACCTCTGTGTGTATAGTTGCAGAACCAGCTTTAAGTCCTTGCTAACAACGTCCACACCCACACACATTTGCACGCGCGCACACACACAGTTCACATTTACATACACAAACAAAGCAACTGAATAAGTTAGACATTGTGTAAAATTGCCTCTGTTGCAAAAAGCAGATATTTCCATCATGGCTGGAGGAAGTCCATCACTACTTCAATGTCATGTTAGCACAAAGCACGGAGCGGAGGATATTCCATTTCATGGATGCAAAGAAATTTTTAGACTATTCGTCTCAGGTAATTGCAGGTTGCACTGCATAATGTGAACGTAGAAGGAGTCTAAGCTTCTGTCTCTGTAACCCCCCCTCAACCTCCCCCTGCCCAACTCTCTTCCTCCCCATTATTCTACTTAATATGTCAGAAGGTCTGATCGCAGAGAAACCTTTTCAAGTCCTATTGATGTGTTCCTCAATTGACCATGGCGACCTAGCAACCTAGAGAGCGCTAATTGGCAAAGGCTTAACGTGATTGGCTGCATAGTTTACACAGAAACACAGGCCTAACATATAACCATCATCATGCACAAGAGAGTGCTTTTTGTCTTGTTTGTTTTGTTTAGAGTTTTTTCTTTCATTTAAATATATATGATGGCAAATTGTTTCATTTTGTTAGTCTCAACTAAAAAACAATATTTTGACCTGGATAACTTTAAAATTTTTCCTGAAACGCACACATGTTTTTGGGGAAGAATAAATGTAAACAAATGCTTCATAGAAATGTGTTATTCGTTATGATTATCATGATATTGATTCAGTAGGAACGTGGGCTTATGGTAGCAAGTTTAACCTCCGCTTCTATTCCTCCTTCCTAGAAATAGTCCTCAAATCTTGCCACTTATGTGAAATGATTAGGAGAGGTGAGGTCCGCTTTTTCATTTCACTGAAAGAATGAATGCATTGAATTGGCAGGTTCTGAGACGCACAGAGCAAGATTTTAATTAGTGTATTGCCCTCTTATTCTGCCAAGGAGAGACAGTCTTTTTCTTCTCTACGACAAACCTGTGCCTGCGTGATTTGTTTGGTTTCGACAGAATGAGTCACTGAAAGCTGGATATCTTTGCCCCAGAAAGCAAAAAGTTCTCTAATTCCAGCCTTTTTCAAATGGGAAAAAAAAATAATCATCTTCCTACAGAGTGGGAAAAAACAACATTTCAAGTAGGTCATAGGACTCTGAAAGCATTTCTCACTCTAATAGATTTTCATGAAATTAAATACATGAAACCATATTTTTAACATTGCTTTTGGTTTGACAATAACATCAAACTCCACATTTACACACGTGGTTATTTCTATTCCTGGGCTTCCACTGGCTAATTCCACTGGTTACTATGAATACCATTTTAGCAATATTAGGTACCTCAGGACCAAAGCAGAGGCTATTCACAACTGTCTATAAGAGAGTGGGGGCAGAGGTTGAAGAACCTGGTTTGGAGTGTGTGTGCATGTGCGTGTGTGTTTATGTGTGTGTGTGTGTGTGTGTGTGTGTGTGTGTGTGTGTGTGTGTGTGTGTGTGCGCAAGGGGGGGGGGCATCCCTTATTAGAAAACCATGTCACATTCTCTCTCTGTGGTGACCAGACCCGCTACACTGCCAGTAATCCCCCTTCCAAGTCCCACTATGCATGTTATTCAATTCTCTCATAAGTATTTAGAGAAACTGTTTTCAGTTGCTACTAATAGCTACTGACCTCCAGTGACACAGACCAACAATAGGTTTGTCAGGCCTGAAACGCACAACTAAAGAAGCTGATTAGAAACTCAAGAGGTTTGAAGCAAGAATCAATGGCTGCTCTGTGCTACCACAGTGCTTCCAGCATGGTGCTGATGATTGTGGGACCTCCATTAGTTATGCCTCATTAAGTCCCACAAACTGTTCTTTAAGAAAATTGGTTTAGCCAGTTCTGAAATCTATTACGGTTTTGAATCTCACACTGATTCTGTTTAGACAGCAGTTTGGAGGAAGACCTTGTTTAGTCTGCAATAACTTTTTGAGAAACGTTTGAAAGCCTTTGACCTTCAGTCAGTTTTTGTGTCCTTTACCTCCTTTTAATAGAAATAAATTTTAGGTCAAAATTAATAATTCCCTCATTTATATATACATATTTTTTTTAAATCCTCATCTAATTCTTTAATTTTACATTTAGGCGACATGCTTTAATTACAACCGGGCCTCTGTGTAGTTTCAGGGTATTATACACCATACCAGTGTAATTTAAATGTAGCAGAGCCTCTTTTGGCCATAGCTAAGAAATTTTACTTATCTTTATTAAGGTCATGTTGGGTTTCCAAACCTCAATATGACCTTGGTCTTTTATATAAAATATTTGTCGCCATAAAAGTGAAAGGAGAAAAAAAATGAATCTGTCAAAAGGCGTCTTGAATCCAAGAGTGCTGAAAGTTTAATTAACGCTTCTGTTTATTTAGGGGTTTTTTTTCTCTGGTCGGGGGGGGGGGGGGGGGGTGCCCCACCCACCCACCCACCAGCACCATTTTTTTCTCCTTTACCTTGTTACACCACTGCATCACTTTTTCTGTTAAAGGTTTTGTGTTTTCTTGTTGTCCGGTGCAATCTTGTGTGCTTCTGTTTTCTCGAGTTGTTTAAGGATTAGTTAGGAGCCTCCAGCTTTCAATGAGCGGACGAGAGAGGACAATACAGACCATCTGAATTCTGTTCCATTTTTCGTCTTTTTTTAAACATGTAGCATCTAGGTTTTGTGTTTATCTGTATGCATGAGAAAAAATGGCTAAATAAAGTACTTTTGAAAACAGTAGGCGAGAGACTACAGCTTTAAACTCTAAGAGATTTGTAAGCCGGCCTTTATGCCTCCTTTGACTACACATAATATAATTTTACTCCATCCTTGGAATGGGTTTCAATCTATACAAAACAAGAAAAAAGGAAATTATGCAAGCATGCCTAGAAGATATTTAATCATCTCCACATATGCAAAGAGATGTTTTTTTTTATATTCAGAAATATGAAAAAGACACATTCACAGGACAAAAGAGTTCACCTCCGTCCTTCGCAACACTCCTCTTTACTTTTGAACCAGCAAGCACTTTTCTCCCAGCTCACCGTTGCCACGGCAATGGCCAGCTGCCAGTCGAAGGATTACCGGTTAATAGGGCCAGGGCTGAAGAGCAGTTCAATGAAGGTAAGCAATGGATAAGATCAGTGTGTGCTGGTTACGAGAAAGTCATTTGTATGTCCGTAAGGGCGTTTTATTTGCTTCATTTCTTTTTATTGTTTCATTTCTTCTTATAGACACAGTTTATATTTATATTTTCAAAGCGTTGTTGGATATAAGGTCAGGAAATCAGCTGAGCGGGGGCAGCGATTCAACAGTAAACCAGCACAGCAAACACGCAAATTAACACGAATGACAAAAGACAACAGAAACAGCTATCACTCGAGCTATGTCTGTCAAATTAAGCCCAGAAGGATGTAATCATTTCTTCAAATATAACATTCGATAATCTGCCCCCTCCAAAACACACAGGAGTCTCAATATAACTGTCCCAGAGGGCCACAGAGGCCAAGCAGGACCACCCACTTTCTTTTCAATTATCATCTTGCAGCAACCTGTCTCCTCTCCAGCATTCAGCAAGAGACACTGACTGCTCTCCAGAGGGAATTACAATCAAACCGCTGGTTGTTCCTCGAATAAACTTCCAGACTGTAGCTGACAATCTCAACTCTGTAGAGCATGTGACCCCAAGGACAAACAGGATTACGCCCCAAATCCCTTGTTGCTTTACTCTCTCCTCTTAAGTTACTGTGGTCTGGAGGTCTCAGGGTGGAGACGGGGAAGGAGAATGTGTGGACGGAGATGAATTCCATTTGAATTCTGCTTTTAGAGAAATTATTATGTGGCTTTTTTTTTTTATCCCAATGATCTTTTGTATGTTGAGGGTGGATAAAGGTTACACAGAAGAAGAAAAAAACACATTGGTGTGGTTTGAATGAAGTTTAAAAAAAAAAAAAAAAAAAAAGAATGGCCGCAAAAGGCCATGAGATAAATATTTATGGTATGAACACAAGGACAAGGCAGAGTTACAAATCAGAATCAGAATACTTTATTAATCCCTAAGGAAATTATGTGTAATATATAACCCAAGTTTAAAACTATAAAAATGTGTTTAAAAGTTACCAATTAAATATCAATTTTAGGGGACGTGAACATGTTGGGAAGCCATTAAGCTTGAGCTCAACCTGAAAAGGTCTTTTTTTACATTGCAGACTAATTTGTGTCATTTCAAGTCACAGAAATGTCTGATGATGTCGTTACACTGGTTACAAAGGCATGACATTGAGCTCAATGCTATTTCATAGAGCAAATCTATAATTAAAAAATATATTTTTATTTTTATTGAATTATAATTTTTAGTTTGGGGACGATACACTGAGCGTTTGCAATATTCTAAACATTCCCTACTTGCATTACTATTCAGAGTAGTCTATTATTTACTTGCAGCTTGCATCTTCTGTGTATTATCTGTCCATTAAAAGCTCATCAGTGCTAATAACCATCACACTGAGAATTTCTCTCAGGGATACCAATTAGGGAACAATCCATATGGGACAAACAGCCCTGTCTCAGATGGGAGTCACACTGGCCGGTGGGCCTGGAGTGTTTATTTGCCCTGCTGCAGCCAGCTGGTCATACGAAGCCACAGAAAGGGTACATTGACTCCACCCTGCAGGGGGTAGTGGCACAGCAAAAGGGAAATGGGACTCTTTTTCAACTACCCACTCCACAGTGCAGCACACCCAATCAAAGAGCCCCCAGACGCTTTTGTGGGGGTGGTGAGTGGACAGGCGAAGGAGGGAGGGACAGTGAGGGGGTGAGTTTTGGGCTGCCAACCCCTCCTCCCACCGCTGTCCTGTCTGTGCAGCCAGCCACACTTCACATCTAATTAGCGGTCAGATCCACTGGCCCCTAATCAGCAGGACATGTTAAAACTGCCCTAATCAGGCCTAATCCTGGCTTTGTGTCACACACACACACCCCTGTTCTAGCTACTTACTCTGTCTGCAGTATTGATTGATGCATCATTTGGGGATTTAGTGGTCAATACACTGCAATCTGCAATGAGCTATGGGTTTGAGCTTCGTATGATGTCATCTAATGACACTTAAAAAAAAAAGGCCTAAACAGTAAAAGTAAAGCTGGCATGCGTGGTGTCAAACACCGTAGCGACGCTTTCTTTATACAGTCAAAACTAACTACGAGTAACAGATAAAAACAACTAAGTTAAACTGTGCTGTTATGTTAGTTAACGACTTTACTTTACAGCACAAGGAAGAAAAGTCATTTTTCTATTAATAACTATAATGTAATGTTGCCGAGTTCTGGATGTGTCTTTTGTCTCTGAGCTTTATAGGATGTCAACTTTATTCTGAAGCTCTTTGAGTTAATACAGATTACCCTCAGATGCCTTCATGTATTCTCTGCTCCAGTGACATAATTAAAAACTTCATCTTCAAAGGTTAAACTCCTTTAATAATCCCTCTGAATAAAAATGATTTGTTAACTTTGTGTGGACTGAAGTTCCAACAAACACAGAGTTTACACTGTGCTGAATAAAGACAAATCTGCACAAATAATAAAAAAATGAGTGAGCAGAACAATCGATTTCATTTAACTACATTATTAATCAGCTTTCATGCCTTGTGCTAAAACATCTTCTACTGCCTTACTCGTCTGATTAAACTGAAGACAAATGTATCATCTTTTTTTTTTTTTGCTGAAATTGCTTAAAAAACATGTTTCCAAATGCTACCACTTATTATTCAAATTATTGAGCTGGTAATTTTGTTGCAAAGAATGCAGTAATTTATCACTTATTGCAGTCTTTTAGTCATTAACTGGACCATCGTGTTAATTAGACTCTAATGCAAAGACACTCAAAGATAGGTATGAATAATTATGTTTTACAGTGAAGATATTTTTCTTTCTTATGCAGATTATTCGGTGGTAAATTATGAGTACCGAGTACCGGTTCCTAAAGGAGACAGGAGGTAAATATAACAATGAGAAAATGCAACAAGAAAAAAACATTTTAAAAACTGTATCCTAGTGTTTCCTGTATATTTTTTTCACGCTATCACACTGACATCAATGCCGTTCATCTGCATCTAAATGGTGTCGGCCCTATTTGCTTGATTCCGTCAATTCAGAGACTACTTTAAGAAACTTTAGGAGGAAAAATGAGGTCGTCAACAGTAACAGTATGGATCCAAGTGCTGAGCTGTGGAGAATGGATTAGGTAATTACCATACTTTCCAGTGATATAAGGCCATAAATTAAAATCTCCAACAACTTCTCAAGTGACAACTCATCTAATCAGGGGGACAATCAAAGAGAGGCCATGCTGTTTACTGATTGCTCTAATCAAAAATGGCTTCTTCAAACACAGCTAATTGGTCAGTTTACTCACGGAACGGGAAGGCAAATGCAGAGGGGCTACTGTCGTGATTTGAAGGACCCAAATATCTCCTATTTGCATTGAGTGCCACCAGAATACACTTGACTCCCACAAGTTATCAGCAAACCAGACAATTATTCATCAAGCACAAATTGGCACATCAAAGTCAAATCAGAGAATTACCGTCAGGAAGACCCCAAAGCAAGAGCCGAGAGAGGGAAGGTGGCCTTTGATTGACCGCGTTGCCCTTCGTCCAATCTGTCAGCCTAAACTGTCGAGCTCACTCATTGACAGAAGGCTTCTCGTTGCTCTAAAATCACATAACAGTTAAAGTTGAAAATAAGCGCAGGAGAAAACAGGAAATCAAGGTATAGTCGTATAACATTAAAGTATTTGCTTCTTTTGTGAGCATGTATGTCAGAGTCAGAATTAAAATTGTTATTGCCCTTAGGGACAGAATTAAAAAAAATATTTGATTATCTATCTTTCCGTTTTCTTAAAAATGTATCCAACTTATCCCGATAATCAGAGGAGCAACGAGGTGCCAGTCCATCAGAAGACCAACACGGAAAAATTCCCTAACAGCCAATTTAAAATTATTAACCTAATGTGTCTTTGGACATTTGGGAGGAGCCAGAAGAAACCCACAGAGCTACAGGAAAGGCACACAGAAAGGAACGAGCCAGGAGGGAGGTCCAAACTGGAAAACTTGAAAGCTAAAAGCAGCATGATGCCTGCACCACATTTATCATTATGGATTTTATGTGAGAACACACTGAACTTGACTTTTACTTACACTGCTGAATTTCTAATTATATCATGTGCATGAATTCTGTCTTTGGATTTAACTTAATTATCCAGAAGATGCACTGAGTATAGAATCATTAATAGGCTTCCAATTCTGCTTACAGGTGCATGTTGAAGCCCCACTCGTCTGCTCGTGGTCTCCTGAGAGTTTCTCCTGAATTTGTTTAGCGGTTTTGTTTTTGTTAGCTAAATACTTAAGTTTGAGTTTCTGTTCCAGTTTTTTTGGTATCCAAGTTCCAAGGATTTGTTATTATTCCAACAGTAAATTATATTTCTGGTCATATTGATGAATCTTTAAGTCTCATTTTACACTTTATGATGATCATAAACAAATACCATAAATTTATTTGAGCGTCTGTGTTTTGGTTCCCATTTATTTAATCTGTAGTTCCCTGTTTCCTGCCCTCCTTGTTTTGTCTTGTCCTTTTGTGTTTCCCTTCATTCATGTTCAGTGTTTGCCTGTCATGCTTTATGCTTGTTTCAGTTGTTTGCTCATTTCCTGTTTTACTTTGATAGTTGGTTTTCTCTTGTGTCTCGCTTCCTGACTGTGTTAAGTACATGTACATGTGTCTTATTCCCCACCTGTGTCTTGTCAGCCGTTTGTGTATGTACAGTCGTGTGTTCCTCTTTGTTGCATTGCCTGGATTAGTTCCCTTATGTGTTGCTTTGATTCATTTCTTTATCTTTTTTGAAGGTCTGCAGATTTCAGTTTCATCCTTTGGACTTTACTGAAAGCTCACTTGTTGTTCAGTCTCCAGGGTCATGCAGCATCCTTTGAGTCATGATGGGGTTAACAAACAGGGCACAGAAGCTAATCACTCATAGCAATTTTCCAACCAGGCATTTTACCAAGCAGGCTCAAACGTCCTCCATCTTTAGGCTCCCTTTACTCTAGACTTAGACAGGACTTCACTAATCTATAATACTTTATTTGTTGCTGAACTCACAATAGACATTTTAGAAAACCTTGCACTAGTTTTCCTGTTTTTCCTGCTGGCCATGCTAAGCAGGTGGGTCTCGTGTAAAGCTTAGCTCAATTTTGACAAATGGACCCTGGACTATTCACTAATAGCCAGCTCACTGTTGTCCAGGTTAGTGGATGGTTGGTGGTTCAACCCCTGGCTGCTCCACTCACAAAGAATTCTTGGGCAAGACACTGAACCCTGAGATGCTCCTGATGCATTCATCAGAGTGTGAATGTGTCTGAATGTTAGGTAGAAAGCATAGACGTAGAAAAGCATTATACAAAACCCAGTCTATTTACTATTTGTCAATCTGTGGTCAGTAATGCATTCTGGGAGTTTGTCTTTGCACTTGCCTATGATTGAGGGGTCAATTTGCCCCTCTCCATCGTTCTGAGCCAGACCATATGTGGATGGTAGAGCCAAGATACACTAAATTACCAAAAATATTCACTCACCAATCCAAAACATTAGATTCAGGTCTTCCAATCACTTCCATGTCCACAGGTGTATAAAATCAAGCACTTAGGCAAGCAACCTGTGTCTACAAACATTTGTGAAACAATGGGTCGCTCCCAGGAGCTCAGTGAAGTTCAGTGTAGTACTGTGACCGGTGTAACCAGTCCAGTTGTGAAATTTCCAAATATGGTAGCGAGGAAACCTTGTGGAAAGCCTTTCCCAGACAGATGAAGCTGTTATAGCAGCAAAAGGTGGGTCAATGTCATATTAAATGTATTGATTTAACACGAGATGTCACTCTAGTTCATATGGATGTAACAGCAGATGAACTAATACTTAGTATACTTTTGTTAGTGAAGTCTCATCATGAAGCTCCAAGCTGAGCATTTTGCAGATCTTAGTGTTTTGAAATTGCTCCTGAAGAGGAAGAGCTGGAAACAAGGATACCCCACGCTCAGCTGGTAATGACCTGTGATTGACAAGTCCTTAACATATGACCACATTCTCTAAGGCCCTGCTTTCTGACTCTAATAAAGACAATCATTTAGAAAATGAACTTATTATTATTATTATTATTTTAGGCAATATGATATGAAACCAGCAGCTGAACGAATAAAGTAATTAGGAAACTGTGTACTGAGGTAACAGAGCAGGAGCTGAGGGCTGTTCTCCCAAACTGTATATTTTAGTCATAAAGGTGGCTGTGGGAGTCCACAGGGATTGACTCGATTTTGGATTCAGCCTCAAGTGGCCACTTGAGGAAGTGAGGTTTCTGACACTTTCTCACTGCATTCATATTTCAGCCCTGGAGGCTGCTGCTTGGGTTCACCATTGCTCTCATTAAGGCTTACACTGAGTTGCAGATTATTCCCATAACAAAGAATCTAAACAGTTTAGACCCTGAGTTATTTTCATAAGTAATTTCCATGCAAAAAGTGCATATTCAGGCTACCCTCGTGTAAAACACTGACTTATCTAAATAGAAGTGTTAAGCACCTGCTGCTGCTCTCTCAACCTTCTCACAGAAGTAAGAAGTCTGGCACTTTGACTGTGCTTTTTCTGTTTTGGGGGTGCAGAATAATCCAGCTTTCTTTTTTTTATCATGGGTTTTTTTTCTGTCTTGCCTGCAATGATTGCCGTTTCCTTCTTTGTTTTGGAACATTTGATGCCAATGTAGCCAAAAAGTGGGCAGGGGTGTAGAGGTTTGAAGAAACAATGTTGTGACTAATGAGTCGCACAAATTAAAGATTTATCAACGGCCTCAGTAGACGTTAAAAGTGGGAAACAAGGACTGTGAAAAGCTGTTGTAAAGTGTTGTTGTAAAGCTTTGGGTGTTAGATGTATACCGTACTGCCATAACTACCAGGTCAAGGTTTTCTTCTTCTCACTGTGTAGTCTTCCTTTTACCACGGAATTATAAAATAACTACATTTTTTATCATGTTTGGAATTTTTTTCACTGTCACTGTATTAACTTATTCATCCACTTATTACATACTTCTAAAAACCATATTGCATTTCAGGTCCATTGCCAACATTTTTAATAACTGCATGATGATTTAGCATGTACAGTCGTATTTATATAACAGGGGGAAAGGTGCAGAATGCACAGGAAAACATGCCCAAAAACACATTAAAATAATACACTGTAGGCATTAATTGAAAGTACACTTCTTCCTTATTTCTATGCCAGATCTGTTGGCACATTAAATTAAACTAGACTATCAACTGACTGCATATGGTGGCTCTGGTCATCATGGTCCCTTACATTACTGCTTTAGCTTTGTCATAACAGTTTGTATTTCAAATTGTAGGTTAGAAAAAAATACATCCACAGGTAGTAAAAAAAAATCCAATATTCAAATTGGCCTAAAATAAAATATATTTTGCATATTGTCTGTACTGGCTCTACATAATAAGGCCACGACACTCTTTTTGCATTTGCATTTGTAATGAGATTTGTCTGTGTGGAAATAAATCAGAGTGCAATTTCATTTTGCATCATTTCAGCTGCAGCTATATCACTGTGCACCACAAGTGGTTTCATTCGGAGCCTCAAAGGACAACATCAAAAGGAGGCCAAAAACTGTCTTGGAAGACTGATTAGTTTTGTATTATTGTAAAATAATAGTTTTAGGTTTCCTGAACATAATTACATTACAATAACTGGCTATATATATATTGCATATTCAGTAGTGCAAATTATGTGTCAAACATCTTTAGGCATGCAATTCATATAAAGATTTTAAAATGGAAGTTTCAAATGGTCTTTTTGATTAGATTTCAAAAAGACTGATGTCACTGTACCAGTTATCTACAGTGGGAAACATTGACTTTGAAGAGTAGGTAATGTTCCTGACTTATTTTCATATTGATTTACTCTTCTGCTGCTCCGTGAACAATTTGCCACAAATGAGTAATAACGTAATTAATATTTAATACAGTTATTATTAACAGTTATTATTAACTTGAACTTGAACTTAACCCATTAAATCAGTTCCCGTTAAAATTATTTGTCAAATTATCAGTAAGTCTCATATAAATGACCAGGAACTGCTCATGAAGAGTTTTTCTATGAAAAACAATCTGTTTGGAACAAAGGCAAGGAAAATGAAATGCTCACTTCCTACTAAGATTTCGATTTCTCAGTACTGAGATGGTATCAGTGATAATTGCATTAGTACTATATTCTGGTATTTAATGGGTTAATGTCTTGAATAAATAATTCACATGAAATGATTCAGATTTACCCTCTGTTTGAAGCAAAGTCAGTAATAGATCGCCTATTTTGTTTCTGATGTTCTTAGAATATCAGTATTGTTCCCACTAAGTAATCGTGCCTGCTAACTACCCTGCAGAACCTCCACCCATGCACTTATTCAGTAGATGAATGGATGGGTAGGTGTGTGATGGATGGGTGGATTTTCTTTTTCCTAAGTAGCGCAGGTCAAGCAAGGTAGGCCTGAGGACACGCCTCAAGTTCTGGTTCTAAGGTCTCCACTTGGCATGGAAAACCTCCAACAGAAGGATCCCAGGGGGCATAATTCAACTCTACACCGAGTACATGTATATGTCCAAGTTTCTCATATGATCACTAAGGCTGGGCTCAGCCAGCCAGTGTTGGTCAAGTTACTTGAAAAAAGTAATCAGTAACTAATTACTGATTACTTCCCCAAAAAAGTAATCCCGTTACTTTACTGATTACTTATTTTCAAAAGTAATTAATTACTTAGTTACTTAGTTACTTTTTAAAAACACGATTTACAACCTGAAGAGGTGATAAAGCGATAGATCCTTCAGCCCAATTCTACTTTTTCTACATAATCCATCATACAAAATGTAATCAAATGGAAAAAATCTCTTTTTAAACTTGTTTTATCAGTTTTAATCTTTTAACTTTATGCATCAAGCAAAAATTTAATTATATGCAACATTCTCTGAGTTGAATAAATTAGTTTAACATTTAAACCTATTTTCTGCACATTCCAGCACATAAAATATTTTTTTGTGTGTGTTTACACTCACTCTTTCAAATAGATGCAAGTAAAACACAGCAGAAAATAAATAAAGTCAAAGACTCAGAGGTCCTGTTGCTCTATTTTCACCCATTAAGCAGCACTGCGGTAGGCGGAGGTTTACCCTGGTGCAGGTGTGCCGCGGTCAGTTGAAGAATCCGCGACTTTCTCTGTGAGTTTCCCATTACGTCATAGCGCACTTGGTGCTTGCTTGGAAGTTTAAGGGGTTTTTTTCGCTGTAAAAAGAAGTTTTCTTCCCACGCACGATGGACGCTAATGTTTTTGTCACTTTTTATGGAATCAAACTCAAAGTAAGGTCAGTACTTCCACGCTTTAAACGCTGCACGCTCATACTCTCTCCCACAATCGATATGTGATCCATTGTTGATTTGCAGACAGCTGTTGTCACTAACGGCGCACTTGCTTACGTCACTGTCGTGAGACATTCTCGCAAAAAATCACGGTTTTAGTAACGCAGTGTTCCTACGGGAAAGTAACGGTAATCTAATTACCGTTTTTGCAATAGTAATCCCTTACTTTACTCGTTACTCAAAAAAAGTAACCAGATTACAGTAACGCGTTACTGCCCAGCTCTGCAGCCAGCCCATGAAGGAAACTTATTTTAGCTGCATATTGATGATCTCATTCTTTTGGTCACTACCTGTAGCTCATTAAAATAGATAAGAGTTGGAACTTTGCCTTCTGGGTCAGTGTCTTCCTCACTACAATGGTGCAGAACAATGCCTGCATCACTGCAGACACTTGTAGCCCAGTGGAATTGAGCTTCCACGCTTATTCGTTTTCCTTTTCTGCCTAATCTATTTTTTTATGACTCACTATAGTTTGTTTGCTCCGTTTTTTGCCAACCATATTCTCTATTTGTCATGTCTCGTTTATAATATCCTGACAATAACTTGAACCTGGTATTCAATACTTACTGCACAATCCACTTTGTATTGTCTCTGTCCTGTCTTTGTCTATCATACAGTTAGTATTGTATAGTTATCATTATAGTATTGTATAGTTATCATTATAGTATTGTATAGTTAGTAATTAGTACCCTTGTATCCCTTAATTTTACCGAAATTTAGCACGTTATTTATTTGTAATTTCTAGTTTTACATCTCTTGGAGATATATCTTTTATATACTTATAAATGTGCTTGGGGTGAAACACAATTTCGGTACACTGTGTATATTGCTGTATTGACAATAAAGCTCTTGAATCTTGAATCTATTGGCTCAATTGTATGTCTATCAAGTTTATTTCACCTTATTGTCTTAAACCATACATGCTTGCATGTGATTGGTTAGGAGAAGTAGATCCCGCCTCCTCATGCTGACTGAGCTGCAGTGCATTGGGTGAAATGCTAGAACAAGCAATCCCTGATTAGTGAGGAAAAATACTTTCTGCAGTGGAAAAAATAACAGCCTGTAATCGGGATTTGATTCAGGAGGATCAGAACGGAGTCACCAAGAAGACCGGAGGTTGTTTCTACGGGAATTGTAGTACTTCCGACCGTCTTGGTGAGTGACATGAAAGTTAGCATTGCTAGCATGGTACCCGCTTTCCAAGTTTATCGGTGTGTGTGGGTGTGTCGGGTACGCACTGATGAAGTTTTCACAACAGTGTTTGGAGCATTCAGTTGTTCCTACTGATATTGTAAGAATGTGTTTTATGTACAAGTTAATCATGTGATAGTCATGTCTGAGCCAGCTTTATTCCTGCTTTATTCCACTTTTATTCCTTTTTATTCACCTGCGAAGGTTACTGCTGCTGCAATGTGTAAAATTGAAAAGTATCCTGTAGCTGGATAAAGAGTGTTACACAAATCATTACAATTGTTCCAGAGGTTGATTTAAAAACATGAAAACATGGTTTTGTACATGAAAAAATTATTTTAACGATAAATGCTGACTAAAACTTATTGTGAGGTGAGTTCAAGTTGTTTCAGCAAAACTTGATAACTTTCTGGTTAAAGCTGATCAGACTTTGTAAACAACGGTTAAAACTTAATCACTTCTTCTGTTATGTGTTTTTCAGTGCAGACGTTATCAGTTCAATAGTGTATTTGCATTTTGCATAAGGATTGAAATAATGCAATGTTCATATGTTAAACATACTTGAATACATAAGTGTTTGTGTGAGCTGAATTCCAAAGCTGTATGCATTACGGGTTTTTATTGTCATGCAGGCTGGGTTTTGGTTTCCTTCCATCCCATTGGTGGTTATTCATGGACTTTTAATGCTGGAACTGTCCTCTGCGAGGAGATGGTGAGCAATCCCAGACCCTAGAATTCGTCTGCCACAAGGATCGTCCTTCGCTCCTTTGAAGATTCACGGTTTGGTAGGACCCCCCCAGACCAAATAACAGCGCTGACAGTAGAAAAAGAACTAAGGGTGCACCCACTAAGACTTCTTTTCTATTTTTTTTCCTCTTGTCTTCTTCTCCAAGAAGAAGTGAGCTTGAGTTGATTTATTCTTCTGACTCTTGACTTGAGACTTTGGATCACTGACTCACATGGGGGACTCAGAGACACTTGATACAGACTATACATGTGTGATTGTTTAGGTTGTAAGTCGTTTTGCTGGCTATAGTTGTGTCTATGTTGCAGTGTTATCATCTGTGTCATAATAGTGTTCTCCTCAACTCACCTGTCTCCTGCAAATCATTCTCCCTTTAACGCTACCTGACGAACCTAGAACTGGCCTACCGCAGGGTATTAGCTCTGATTGCACACTGCATCAATCTACCCGCCTCTCTCACGTTCTGCTTTACAGTGACTCATGGGCCAGATCCAGAGATACTTTGCTCAAGATACTTCTTTGCTTGGAGAAGCCGAGATATGAGATTTGATTTGAATCCCATATCCTGATATAAGACATTAGGGCTGCTCAATTAATCGAATTTCAATCACGATTACGATCTGGGCTTTCAACGATCATTAAAAATGACTGAGCCGATTATTAGCCCCTCCCTCATGCTTTACTCTCGCGCTGCTCCGTGTGGCAAATCAAGCGCACTGCTCTGCATTTCGAACACGCGTCACAACAATTAAGAGGACCCGAGGGAAGCTCGGAAAGCTAAGCAGAAGTTATTTGGAGAGGAGTGGACTGCCGTTGGTTGAAAAGAGAGGTAAAAAAAACCAAAAAACTTCAGTGGTGTGGAAACATTATGGGTTCGCGGAGTCAGACGTGGATCAAGTAGACACAGTGTGTAAACTTTGCTATTGTGTCGTAGCTGCACCACAGAGCAACACTGCAAAGTTTACATTTTTCATTTATTTCTTTTATTGCAAACATTTGCACTGTTATCAGTATTTGCACACTATTTTATATTATTTTTTAAAGTCATTATTCAATACATTGTTATTGTTAACCCTTTAAAGCCGGTCAGAGCAGCATGCTCGTTTTGTATAACTATTTTTAAATCCCTGTAGAACCTGAACCGCTAAGCTAGCACAATAAATTTTTTTCCATATGAAACCAGAGGAGTTGTACTTACATCTTATGCCATCAGCTTGTCCTAGGTCACGGTTTCCTTCCACATATAGCTTTGCAAAAATTGCATAAAAAGCGCTTGCAGGAACAAAAACATAATATTCCAGAAACACGCTTTGCCGATCCGATCAGCTGTTCTTAACACTTCCCACATTGAAAAAGACGTCAACGCGAACTATCGCAAGTGACATCATTTTCGCGGAAAATGTAGTTTTTTACTTGTAGGCCTTAGAACTCGAATTGCACTGCTGGAAATAGTTTATTTTGATGCACATGCACATTCTTTGCAAATTTGCATCATAGGATTGTTTTTTTTGTTTTTCCTGCAGTGTATATAAAAATTGCTGTATCTCCAAAAATAAAACTATGAAGACACTCAAAATAAATTTCCTGTTGTTGTAAACTATTTTTTGCAACTTTTTTGTATTTAAAGTTTTGAGGGATAAGCCTCTTAAATTTCTCCAAGTAGAAATATATGTAAAAAAACAAAACAAAAACGATTTTCAATTTTTTTGTAGTTTATTGCACTTTTTTGCAATTAATGTAGTTACTATGGACTTAATACATACACATTTTTAAAATATGGGCTATAACAGTTGTATTGATGTATAGCAACTTGAAATGCTCCCACAAATGGCACTACAGCATGTAAAAAAAATATTATAAGCTCTGGCGGACTTGGTTCTATGGTAGATCTTAAAGGGTTAAATAAATATCGTCAAATAATCGTGATCTCAATTTCAGTGAAAATAATCGTGATTATCATTTTTGCCATAATCGAGCAGCCCTATAAGACATTTATCGTCCCGACAACGATATATATCACAAAAATGTTACATTTTCTGTAATTTCTCTAAATTCTGTGAATCTCAGGCAACTTGACTTGTGTGGAGTGTTTTCAGCTGGGCGTCGTGTTTCAGGAATCGAGTGTTTTGACCGATGCATGAAACTACACATTTTTAGACAGAAGTTGAAACAGCTGCCATTTTCTTTGTGAGTATTTATTACACAGCATCTGCTGGGAAAAGCCTGTTTTAACGTTTAAGTCTAAGGTTTATTTTGAGAACCTAACGGCTACTTTTTGCTTGTCATCCGTAAACTCTGTCCATACTCTTTTACGTGACTCTTGTGTAGAAGAGGTTTGAGTGTGAGGTGGGGACCGGTCTCCTGCATAATTTGCATAGTACAGTTTTCTGGTCCATGTCAGACTTTTCATAACCAAACCATGTCCATGCTACAGAGGTAGCCCCTCGTTTAGAAATAAAGTCCTCTGTTTGTTTTGACTGGTCCTTCTGTTTGTCATCATTTCAGTTTATTTTGAAAAATCTCAACAGGATTTTCAGCTTTATTGTGAAAGGTTTATCTGGAAAATAAATAAGCGAACAGAGGAGCCACAGGCTGGGTTTACCGTCGTTGTTGCAAATAACGACGTGTAAAAACAGTTGCTTATCCGTCCGTAGTGTGATTATTTTAAATGTAAGAGAAAGAGAGAACTTTCATTAATATAGCCACTACAGTGACCATCAAAACGATGAAAAAATATTGCCGTAAACAGTTTATTTTGCGACACCACAAAACAAACGATAGCGTAAAATGAAACTATAGATGTTTTCATATTGTCATCATTATATCAGCCCTACCTGAGACCTGAAAATTAATCTCAGTAGCTTTACATTCAGCTGAAAACGGTCCTGGTGAACACTGAAAGTCATCTTCTAATGAAGCCAAAAGAATCATGTCATCTGCAAAAAAGATCTGAGGTTCCCAAACTGAACACTCTCCACTGTCCCTCTTGTCCATTATTATCATGAACACAGTAAGAGACAAATAACCTACCCTCCAGTGCCTCTTTTTGAAAATGGGAAACCCACTCCAGTCTGCCACTTCACAGTCCTCCACCAGAGCCTTCAGCACCTCAGAGTGAAGCTCATCCATTCCCAGCGTCTTGCTACCGAGGAGCTTCCTGACAGCACCTCTGAGCTACAGGCTGTTTTCATTCAGCAGCTTCTCCAGAGTGACTTTCTCGTTCAACCCTTCGTTTTTACTGGGATGGTGCCAAAGTAATTGACGTTAAAAGAAATGTAGATCAATTACATTTTATTTATTCTGCAACTGCAACTGTACTGCCTTCATACCAAGGTATAAATCCTATCGTATTAGAGACAAGACTTCCTATGAGAAAGTACTGGGTAATAGCAGGGAGGAAGAGCCTCATCTTCACAGAAGGAGACCTCTGACAGTACGAGGATTAGAGAGGATCGAGTATATCTGAGTCAATCAGGTGGCGTTAGGGGAAAGAAAAGTCAGAAAAGACACGCATGGAGAGATGATGAACAGCAAAAGCAGTGATATAGAAATGAAAGGAGGGGAAAGTGTTCAGTGCATAATGGGAAGTCATCCGCCTGGGCCCATGACAGGGAAGTGACAGTTCAATGTCATCCACTAGAGGTGGGAATCACCATATATCCCACGATACGATATTATCACGATATTTAACGCGCGATACGATATTATTGCAATTTTTAAAAATATTTTGCGATATTCAGATTCTGTACATAAAGGTAAACTTTATCAATATTCATTTTATCTAATATCAAAGTCTCACACTCAGTCTTTCTCTCATTTCAGTCAGTTTTATTGTTGACAAACTGAACGGTTTGTATTAGTCTAGTCTAGTCCAACTTAACTGAATGCAACCATCTGGTACAATTATAGCTATTCTTAACTATGCAATTTATGATAACTATGCAGCCCATTCAGCAACTGAAGAATTTGAAAGTAAATTAAAACAAAATATAATTTTACATTAAATAAAAAAGTTTTAAACTTAATTAAAATAAAACATGTCTTAAATTAAAAGAAGTAAGCTGTCATGTTTATTGCTGCCAAAAAACAAGTTAAACACATTTGGACAGTGTCAGGATTCTTGCTCAGAAAAAGGAGCTGATCAACATGCTCTGAAGTCAGAGTTCCAGTCCACAAAAACTTTTTTTGTAACAAAATATCGATTTGTGCTGTCCCTGTATCGATACATCATTAGCAAACAAAATATCACGATACTACACAGTATCGATTTTTTCCCCCACCCCTATGATCTACTCAGAACGAGTCAGAGCGTCAACGTGTTGTCACTGAATGTTTTTCAGTGCTCACTTTACTGAATTAAGGGAAAAAGTGTTTTTTATACATGTGTCAGTCTCGACTACATGCATGACTTTTTCATCTTTACATCGAGGTGCCCTGGGCAGAAATTGTTAAATTGCATAGATTTCCAAGCTCTCTGGCCTTACTCTGACCTTGTTCCGTGCTAATTCCACGGTGATGAAGAAAACTCTAACACCATACTGCCAAAGACAGAAAATCCGCATTGCTCTGATTGACATAAGGTATATGATTACTGCGGCTAACGAGAGGATTCGTTTTCTGATTGAAGGATGAATATTCTATTTATATGGCACCTTATTAGAGGTTATCTGATGTGAGGGTATTTGAAACAGATCTTTAGGAATACTGTAATGCCACACATTATCAACCAACCAGTTGAAATCTTCCGTTGCACTGGACAGAAGAGCTACAGGGCATTGTATCAGAAATACCTAAAGCAGTAAAATTGGGGGAAATTATATAAACCTCACATTTTATGAAACATTAGCAGGCATCACAGGCTGTATTACATCTCTGCAGTGGCATGTCGCTTCTGAATCTTTAAACTTTGTTTCTTACATCCTTTCTAAAACAAGTCTGAATAGTCTTCTTGATCAGAGCATCTGGACCACTTTTGGAGTGAATGATAAACTAACAGACAAAAACACATTGGCCCATAGAAACTTATTTTTTGAAGGGCATTTTCCCCATGCAATACTGAGCAAACACCTATCAAAGCGGGGCGACTAATGAATAGGTCTACGGCTTGGCCTTCCTTGGCAGAGTATGGAGTGTTTGAAAAGAGAACTAACTGAATGGCATGCGTTCACGTCAGTGTTTGCATACAAAGAGCTACACTTGTTTTCCTGTGCCTGACTGATGTGTGACAGACCCGGAAAATAAATAAATAAAAGCTAGATTCTGCATTTAGATGTTGGCACAAAAGATTTTTGAGAATGAGTCCCTCAGCATGGGATCTAAACATCAGGTGAACAGATCTGTGAACCTGCTGCCATCCCAGTTTCATGAAAAAGGGTCAAAACGTGTATGCATATCTACATTTCTGTTCAAATAGTTTTGTCAATAATGAATAATTATTGTCTTTAAATAATATTTATGTTTTTTATGGTTGTTTACACTCTAGTTTTTATTCATCGTTTCTGTGAATTTCCATATTATGTGAGTTTCTGTATTTCATACTTGTTAAATCTACATACAATAACATAACTGCTATTCTGTATTGTAGATTCCCATTGATATATATTTTTTTGTGATATTTGCTTTTGTTTCTTTAACCGAGTTCGCTGCTGGGTCAAGGCTGCTTAGTCTGCTCTTTGACTGCTATTCTGCTGTTGTTCAACTCGGCTACACTCAGCCTTTGTGCTTTTGTGTCTGCATGTTTGAAGTAAACATCATTTAGATATCTGGCTGAAACGCTGAAGCATTATCTTTGATTTTGGACTGTCTACATTTGTAGCTGTTTATTATCGTTTTAATACATAAAGCTTGCGGAACAACTCGTGTTTGGCTCATATGGAATCATTTAAACTCTATATTTCAAATGTTTAGACTTGTGCATATCTTTCTGTCCATTTGCTCCCCTCCTTGATAAAGTTGGGATAATTATTGCAAATACCTGGCTCCCCTCCCACCTGTCACACAGATGATGTGATTAGTAATAAATCCCTTCCAACTGAATGATGACATACTCCTGAAACATATCCATGTAATCGTAGCAAAAGATCTATTAGGATTCTGGTCTGATAGTAAAATATTGTCACTTACCAGAGAAAATAAGCTACTCTCAGAGTGGGACACGTGTGTATTGTGTAACAAATATTGATAGCACTCATGTTTTGATGCTGAGGGAACCAAATTCATAGGGCTAATTGTCAAAATACCTCTTTCCACTCAAGCACTGCAAGACTTGAGGGTACTTGTTTGCCTCTTCTGCTCTGATGATACAATAACTCCAAACAAGTTTGCAGCCTCAGGAGTGATGCCTCTCACGCAGTATGTGTGTGTTCCTGGGCTCATACTTCTTTTTCTCGCTGCGAGAGCAGAAAGCGCGTATAAAGCTCTTAGCAATGTTACCGTGATCTAATAGTGCATTTTCACCTTTATGCCTCACTCGCAGCTTGTTACATTTGTTGCTTTATGTTGAAATGTGTCACATGAAAGGGCAGGTGGTATGTTATGATTGAGCCACACATGTATTTTACAGAGTTTGCACCTCGTAACAAAAGGCGACTCCTCAGTTGTGCTGTAGGTGACCTTGTGTACCCCAAAGCAACTACTGGTAAAGCAAAGCAAAGCAGAGCTGCAGCTCACCTGTTTATGTCACAGGTAAATAATGCCTTTGAAACCCCAGCAGTAAATAAATGATGGCAGCCAGTCAGGGGTCTGTTGATTCAAGTTGAGCATTAGCATTTCTACTCCCTGTTAATGGCTGACCCGGTTTTCCCCTAGTGAGGACTAGCGAGCGTGCCGGCTCGTAGATAACAACCTGTGTTAATGACAGGGAGTCCAGCCAATCCCCCCACTGTGTCTTGGTCTAATCTGCTTTGATTACCTTTGCTACCATCTCTATTATCAACAGATTTCAGTCATCAACAAGGAATTACATTAATGCCACTTCCTGTGACCCAGCTGCACGGAGCATGAGCGTGTGTGTGCGGGTACGTTTGTTAACATGTGTATCCCCTCGGGTGAAAGGTTTGGAGCCAAAGGTTGTGAGAGTGAAGATTTTTAAATGAAGTAACACCCACTGGCCTGACATTAGGTATTTTCTTCTCTGCAGAGAATCGTACGCAGAGCGCAGGCAACTCGCTCAGCCGGAGATCAGCTGGTCCCAGAATACACGGGAATATAAGACACCGCTACAGCTCTCTCAGATCATTTAGTATTATTTGTGCATTTGAGGAAAGATGCAGAGCAGGAAATCTGTGGATGTGTGGCAGGCGGGCACAGACACGTCTCTAGTGGCTATGGGAGAGCGTACCATGAATAAATTTAGCTCTGTCCCCAGGAGATTGCCTTCAATCACGAAGCATAAGGTGTCAATGCGGCGCCCTGTGTGCATGCACCAAATTACCTTCCACCAGATTGCTGAGCTGGGTCTAATAGGAATAGGGGAACAGACTGAAGAGGATGGACTGCTAATTAATCTGGCCAAAGTCAGAGCCCATGTCCTGGGGCTGCTGTCAACTGGTCAAGTTGAGGCCAGGGATGGCTACACATGCTGTCCAATAAGCAAAAGTATTTACTAGGAGGGCTTTCTAAAACATAAATGCACACAAAATCTGCAATCCGTGTTCAAAAAACAAACAAAAAAAATGCAATGACGAGGTTGACGTAATCGAATGTTTATGGAGTGCCAAACCCCAGAAGCCCTGTAATGCAGACTATAATCACCAATGTGTTTGTGTAGCATAACAGCAACGAATGTTTCCAGTAAATTCTATGGTGTACGAACCATAACATTAAAGGCCATATCCAGTATTCAGCACAAGCTGAAATATTAACATGTCAATTTACATACAAATTTTCAGGCATCTAAAAGCGAAAAAACTCTTTCCCAAGCCATTTTCCCATTTTGAATAATAGGTGGCTTTCTCAGATCCAGTTGATTGACTAAACAAAGACATGACTAGTGCATTAAAGCAATTGTTTATTGCCAGTGAATCATGGCATATGTATAATTTTGCTGTAAATGGTTATTAACCGATACAGAAACCATGGATTTGTGTAATAGCTGGTAATCATTCTACCTCAGGATGTGTTTTCTACCTCATACGCAGGGTTAAAGAATTAGAGTGTAGTCAATTACATTTAGCAGGTCACAGAAATTGATTTACTGCCTAAGGAAATTTTTTTTTTCCAGTTGGGCTCTGGCTCTGTGGTGGCATTCTGCTCACATAATCAAGGATGAGCGTTGCCTGTCTACCCAATCTACTACTTGGTCCCACAGGGAAAAATGACTTGCAGCAGGAAAACCTGCATGAATACTAATTCGCCTACTTGGCTTTAACAGCTTTTGCAAGCAAGTCTCATAGGAATTTGTAGAATATGATGCCTTTCCATCTTTCCATATTAATTACCCCAATTGAAAATAGGGAGAGCAAAAGATGGGCATGGAGGACGAGAGTGACAGAGGAAGAGTTACAAGAAAAGAGAGAGATGGAATCATGGGAATAGCTCTAAGCAGGGACTCTGCTCTTCATTCTAAATGCGGTTAATTATAATGTGATTTGAAGCATCTCGGGCAGAAATCTGGCAATCTAGATTTGGAGCTCTCTGACCAGAGCCCCGGTTTGGGTCTCTTCATTAAAGCTCAACATAGCGGCCCTTCTCGTGTTCTCAGCTTAAGGATCACAGAAATGGGATTGAGGCTGGAATAAAGCTAGGACACAGGAGTTTGTTCAAATGTACGACACATGAACTCGTAGTCCTGTAGTGCCTTTTAAAATAACTTTAGCCAATAACGTCACTTGCCAAGGTGTATTTAAAAATCAAATCTTGCAGTTGAATTAAACAGAAAAACTTATTATTTTAATAAAAACTAAATATATATAAAAATAATTATAGGATTTGCTGTACAGCTGATAGATCTTCATGTTTGTGCAGATGTCATTGGGATAGCCAGAGGCAGTCTTTGTAATTCATTTAAATATGCTTTTCTTAGTGGCACCTACACCAGTGGAAACAAGGTCAGTGCAGTTAAATATGTCTTAGTGGTACACGTTTTTAATATCAGTCCTTTCTTCTGTATGAAAATGATTTGCTCTTTATGATTATGAGAGTAAATTTTCCTTGATCAGATGCATACAGCGCATCCTTTTCATATAATGAAAAGTAAGTAATAGTTTTCCTATTACACTGCTATAAACATCAGAGTGGGATTCATCAGCATTTGGAGCGTTCAGTTGTGCCCTGCACCCTGTCACGGCAGATGGCCCCGCCCCTCCCTGAGCCTGTTCTGCCAGACGTTTCTTCCTGACAAAAGGGAGTTTTCCCTTCTCACTGTCACCAATTGCTTGCTCACAGGAGGTCATCAGGTTTGGTGTTATTGAACTGTCTCTACCTTACAATAAAGTGCCTCGAGTTACTGCTAGGGCTGTGCGATATGACCAAAATCTCATATCCGGATATAAGAATTCTATCGTCCCGATAACGATATAAATCACAAAAATGTAACATTTCCTGTAAATTCAGTGAATCTTGGGCAGCTCGACTTGCGAGAAGTGTTTCCAGCTGCGCGTCATGTAGCTGGAGTCGAGTGTTTTAACTGATGCATGAAACGATACATTTTTAGACATAAGTTGTAACGGCCACCGTTTTCTTTGTGAGTATTTATTACATGGCGTGCTGTGGGGAAAAACCTGTTCTAACGTTTGAGTCTAAGGTTTATTTTTTAGCAGCTGACGGCTCTTTTTTTACTTCTCATCCGTAAATAATCTGCTCTTTCACGTGATTCAGTTTATTTTGAAAAGTCTCAACAGGATCTTGAGCTTTATTGTGAAAGGTTTATGTGGAACATAAACAAACGGACACGCGGTGGTGTTACCGTCGTTGTTGCTAACGACAACGCATAAAAACAGGCGCTTGTCCGTCTGTAGTGTGGTTATTTTAAATATAAGAGAAAGAGAGAAAGAAGAAATTAATATAGCCACTACAGTGACCATCAAAATAATGAAAAATATTGCCGTAAACAGTTTATTTTGCGACACCACGAAACAAACGATAGCGTAAAATGAAACGATAGACGTTTTTATATCGAACAGCCCTAGTTACTGCTATATAAATAAAATGAAATCGAATTGAGAAAGAACTCGACATTACTCTCCTGCAGTAGTAATTTGCTAGTGTTCAGGCAGTGGTAGAAAAGCCATTGTACAATCAGCAGTATCTTTCCTGTTAAGACTCCTTAGATGTTCAGTGATAAACACATCGACTGCAGGATCATGTGGTTACACGAAACAGATGGAAACAGAATTGTTTGGATGTTTAGTGGATTTCTGCAGCAATACTGCAGTCAAATATTATGAAACTGATGGTTATTGACTGAAGTAAAAGAGCAGTTACCTAAAACTTGCACATTATTGTACAAGTAGACACTTTGATTTTAGAAAGTCACCTAGACTTATTTGAAAATGCCACAAAGATAACATAAAAGGTTCAAAATGTGAAATAAAATAATAAATTATTTGTGGATTTTTGTCATCAGTGATGATATCATAAAAACGTTCAGAGAACAGTCATGACCTTAATAGTGTGAGGTTGCATTTCATTAACTTTAATACAGTTTATTGGTAAAAGCACAGGACACCACCACTACAGGACTTGGGCACCTTGCAGTCACTGAATCAACCACAAACTCCTGTGCACACTAATGTATCCGAGAGTCAGATGTGAGAAAATCGGTCCGACAAGTAAACCTTAGACCAAATTGTGAAATGCAGCAGGACAATGACCTCAAGCACGGCAGCAAATCTCCCCAGTCAGAGTCCAGACCTGACTGAGAAGCTGTGGTGGGGCTTTAAGAGAGCTGTGCATAAATGAATGCCTCAGGCCTTAATGAACTGAAGCAACATTTTAAAGAGTGCTCAGAAGCTCCTTCACAAAGATGTGAAACACTGATACTCGTGGAAAAATAAATCCCTTCCCCCTGCTGCTAAAGATGCTACAGCAAGCTACAGAATCATGCAGTGCACTTACTAGGGCCATATTATACCGTTCACAGTAATACCGGTATAATGTTAGGCAACGATAGGAAAATGAAATATCGCGATAGAATATGAGTAAAACGCGCATGCGCAGTGCCTTTGTTTTCATACGCACATGGCCGATTGTTGAGTGAAACAGATGAACCAGAATTGGTTTGTAAAAATGGTGCAACTTCAGTGATGTGGAACTGGTTTGGTGTTTGTCCGTCAAAGCACATTTTTTGCAGAACATGCGAGCGGCCGTCGTTATTGTCGTATTTGTCGGACTAAGATGCTCTTAAATCTGGGAGTAATCTGGGTCCTAAACCCCCCTCTTCAGGTCAAACGAACACTGCAGCATCACTGAGAGTTAAAAACTGTCTAAGTTCTTTCATCTTTAATAAAACGATCAGCATTGCTGCTTTACCAGGTGTAACTATGAAGTTTAACTTCCAGGCATTCATGAAAACAAAATGTATTACGTCTGTGAAGGTTCTTAGTCATCCAGGTCATCGTAGTCAAAGGAGCTTGCAAAGAAAAGCGTCTGGACTTCTTTAAGTTGCTTGAAGACGTTTCACCTCTCATCTGAGAAGCTTCTTCAGTTCTAAGGTCAAATGGTGGAGAGTCCCAGATATAAACCTAGTGGGAGTTTCCCCCCACAGAGGGACAAAAGGACCCCCTGATGATCCTCTAATCGCCTGAGCCAAGGTGTGAAACTGGGTGTGGGTCCCCATCAATGTAGAGAGACTGTGTCTCTACATTGGAGAGACCAAACAGCCACTTCACAAGCGCATGGCACAACACAGAAGAGCCACTTCCACAGGACAAGACTCAGCTGTCCATCTGCATCTTAAGGATAAAGGACACTCTTTCGAGGATGCCAACGTTCACATTTTGGACAGAGAGGACAGATGGTTTGAAAGAGGAGTGAAAGAAGCCATCTATGTCCACTGTGAGCGACCATCTTTGAACAGAGGCGGGGGTTTACGACACCAACTCTCTGCCATCTATAATCCAGTTTTGAGATCCCTTCCCAGACGCCTTAACGCCCACTCACATCCTGGGCCATCTGACCTCAGGAATTCGCATGATAAGGTGGGGCCAGGTTTCACAATGAACACACCCGAAACTCTGGCTGATGGGGACCCACACCCAGTTTCACACCTTGGCTCAGGCGATTAGAGGATCATCAGGGGGTCCTTTTGTCCCTCTGTGGGGGGAAACTCCCACTAGGTTTATATCTGGGACTCTCCACCATTTGACCTTAGAACTGAAGAAGCTTCTCGGATGAGAGGTGAAACGTCTTTAAGCAACTTAAAGAAGTCCAGACGCTTTTCTTTGCAAGCTCCTTTGACCAAAATGTATTACATTTAACGGAGTTAGAAGTTAGCAGGAAGTTAGCTCGCTAGTTTCGCTAGTTACCTAAGCATGATATTGCATGTTCTGACTGAGAGATTTCTGGAAAAATTCAAACGTACAGCTCTGCTATCACTTCCAACATAAATGAAGACAGGAAACTAAACAGCAGTGACGTTTGTAGGGTTACTGAAGTTGGGCTAGCTGGTATATAATGATGTGCTACGTGATTGCTAGCGACACAGCTATGTTAGCATATCATAAACAGTGAAGCTGGAGGACGAACACTAACACTTTTCCACTTATAAAAGTTAACGTGAAGGTTCTTCATGGTTAGAGACAAATGCAATCGCATGGCAGGATGCTGTAAACGGACCAAACTTCAGTCAGGAGAACAACTGAGATAATCAATCCACAATATGAGGTCAGTCATTAATATACTGCAACAACATGGGAATAGAGCAGCTGCCAGAGAATTCAACATTAATGAATCAATGGTACAGAAGTGGAGGAAGCAAGAAGAATGAGTTTAATAAAGTTTGATTTATCTGACTGCTTTGTTTCGCTTAATGTGCCTTATAATCCTGTGCACCTTATGGTCCAAAAAATGCGTACTGCACACTGCAGTTTAATGTTGCAAAGCACCTCTTTTTAACTTCAGTGGATATTATACATGGTTATGCGCAGGATATGTCAGCCCATTTCTACTGGAAATGCCTTTTGGTTAAACTTTCAGCAAGGAATTTGCATTTGCACTGTTAAATTTTTATAAAGCTTTAATGTACATAAAAACCAGCTTCTTGTTTAAGTGAAAATAAATGGAAGGTTGTCTTTTTGCGCTAGTAATGTTGTGGAGTTGTATTTTGTCTCGCATCAATTATATCGTCGGTTATATCGTTATCGCAAATTTTCAAATATATATCGTGATAAATATTTTTGGCCATATCGCCCTGCTCTAGCACTTACCTTTACACACACGGCTTCTGCATTTTGAATTTTAGTTAAATAAATAATTGCATAGTGTAAAAGGTCACGTGTTGCTGTTCATATGAAGTTCTAACCCTGATAGGTGTCAGATGGCTTTTATTACATCCTGTTACATGAAACCTTGGACGCTGACGATCATATTTAACTCCAAACTCACAAATATAATGTCTTTGTTATTTCCAACAACAAATGATAATTTTTCGCATGAGGAAGCCAACATGTTGTGCTTGCAGATTGTGAACAGTCTTAGTGCAAGGGACCTCTGGTTTTTTTTTTGACACGCCCAGGAATGCAGACCGTGATATGTATTCTATGATGCTGTAGTGAAAAAAAAAATTCTTGTAATGAAAGATCAAAGTCCCATGGACATGTAACATCCTTCCATAAAGACGGTATCCAGCTGTAGATGGGAGCAACTCTGCGCTTTTATATATGCCCACTGAAATCCTCCCTAAAGCATCATCATAATAAGGGTTTTAGGCGTCCAAGCTGAGCAGATTTTCACTTGGCCCTTTGTGTCAGAGAATCTCACCTGGCCTTTGGAGTGGGGGCAGAGGGGAGCAAACCTTCCTGCCCTGACTATGGAGAGACAGCCTTCCTCTGTAACCCACTCTCATTCACAGACATCATTCATGTGCAAATCATTCTTGGACCTATTGTTCACCCACTGCGCTCTCAGATACTTGCTGAATCAAGTGATAAATGTAATGGCAGGGCTGGAGATATGTTTCATATTGTGAAAACGTATAATAATTTGTTGAAAGAGGGAGAACCAACTTCATGCAACTAGCTGGAACAATAACCAACTTCAATTTCTGAAGAATAATATATTTTTTGTTGTTCTATTTGACACTACAAACGAACACATATTCAGCCTTCAGTGAAGGCACTACAACTGTAGCACTGTTGTTGCAGTTGTCCAAACTCTTGCCCTCAAAAGGCTACAAATGATCCATTTTAGTATGAAGGATGGCAGTAACATAAAGCTCCTAGATAAAAACTGTTTTTACAAATATCTATCAGTCACATTACAATTTAGGCGCTACAGTTTGCTAATCAAGGACTGTTTAAAATAGTTCGACCACTTTATTCTACTTTAATATTAGCTGCACTGTTAGAAGAAATTTGGGGACGCCCTACAGACAACACTGAAGGTAATGAGACAAAATTATCCCACGATGAAATCAGACATTGAAAAAACATGAACAAACATGCCGAACAGAGGACATGTTGGTGTCACAGCAGGAAGAGCAGTGATGAAATTGATTACATTAAACAACAGCAATCTGTTTTGGTGAGCTAGCTCCGGGGTCCTGCTACACAAGCTAACGTGTAAATGAAATTGAGCATAAAATCAGTTTTTCCTTTTATGAGAAATCACAACGTCTGTTGTGAAAAATCTAACGTCTGTAACCCTCGTAAGTTAAAGGAATAAGTGATCATTTGCAGAAGGAATATTACGCTGCGAGTTTAGGAAAAAGAGAGTCCGTCAGTAGTTTGTCTTCCTCTCAGCCTGTGTCTATGTCCCAGAAAGCCACCTGAGTAATTTCTCAAGGTGTTGATTCCACAGACTGCCATCCCTATACACGTACAGTGCTATCGGTGGTGTAGAAACGGGCAGTAAATAACAGCTGCCCTTATGCACACACATCAGTATTTTCAAACTGCATCAACAAAGGCCGATTAGAAGTTGTACTCGCGTTATATTCTCCTGAACAGAAACAACTGATGTAGCTACAGATAAACTGCAGAATTCAAGGTGCAGGTAGCAGCAGGGCATTAATCGTGGAACAAAAGTCTCCGAGACGCAGGTCTATCAAGCCTTCCTAACAAAATGAACTGTTTTTGTTTCAGCGTTCAAGGGCAAAATCACTAATCCCAGCCAAAGTAAACAGTTTACCAAAAACTGTTGATCGGTGGAAGATTGTTTAACGCAATATAATGGTGCCGGATCTCTTTGAAAGAGCTGAAGCCTGTTTAATCAAAAGCAAAGCCTTTTGTCTCTTTAACACACATACCAAAGAAGCTGCCGAAGAGGCCACATCAGAATGAATGAATATTTAATTGAGGCCTATTGAGGCAGAAGATCAAAATGACCTTGCTTTAAATGATTATTCACTGATAAAAATAAAAGTAGGGTAGGACAGAATGGAAGCTGTACACTCAAGAGCCTTTTTCCAACGCTGTTCAACAATTGAACATGGAGACCTAGCGCACGAGACAATTTCTCTTAGAATGGTGGACAATGACCATATGCAGCCATGAGGTACTGTAGGTTGTGTGTTGAAGTGCAATTACATGATGGTGTCTCCGTTTTTTCTCTTTGTGCACTAGGTTAGTTTGGTTTCTGATAAAGACGAATATACTGGCACCGCTCTCGCTCCCCTTTTTACCAACTGCTGTTGTGTAGCTGGCTTGAGATGCGTGGTCCTCGTGTTCGATCGGTACTGCAGTGTTGCTGTCCCCAGGTGTCACACTTTAACCTTTGTTGTATATGGTAGCTACAGGGATGGAGCTATGGGGATGCGTAAAGGTGAGTCACAGTACTCTATATAAAAATATAACGTGTCCACACGTAGGGATGGGTATCGAAAACCGGTTCTTGTTGAGAACCGGTTCCCACTGTTTCAATTCCTTGGAATCGTTTGCCACTTTTATAAACGATTCCCTTATCGATTCCAGTCGCCCCGAATGACGTCATCACGTTGAGTAGCGTCTTTTACCCAGTAGGAAACACGGCGCCTGAGCGGCACAAACGCTCAAAAGTTTGGTTACACTTTATGAGAAAGGATGACAACAGGGCAACGTGCAATACTTGCAAAGTAGAGATTTCATCAAAGGGAGGAAACACTACGAACATGCAAAAGCATTTGCTCAAAAAACACGCGATTGCGTTCAACGAATGTCGTGTTTTTGATCCGCTCCGGACTAGCGAAGCTCAACCCAGCAGCAGCGGTAGCGTTTCCACGTCCTCTCCCGTTAATACTGCAGGTAACTAATCAATTAGCATTGCACATTATGTTAGCGCGATTTACCTTATTACAAAACCTGCTATTACTGTGCGTTGCATTTAGATAACCATGATGAGAGAGACAGAGTCTGGCTGGCTCAGATGCTGGCAGTTCTCACTGCAGTCTACCGGTAGCGTCTCCTTTCAGGCCAGGATAGACGAATGTCACCGAGCAGTGTCTAAGTTTGTGGTCAAAGGCTTGCACCCATTTGCCACAGCAGATGCCCCCGATTTCACTTTGGTAAGTGAATGTGTTTAATTGTAGGCAGGGACATTACTGGATATTCTTGTGTAATTGCTACAGAATAATTTATGTTAAACTTTGTTATTGCTACAGGAGAATATTTATTTTATTATTTTACATATACATTTTTTTTCCTGGGGACCCTGTGACACCCCATTGAAGAGCTGTAGGCTGTGGATCCCTTAAGATCTCACTGTTGGGTTTGTAAGGCCATGTTACTCCTAAATTTCTATCTTGTTCAAAGAGAAGATATAAAACACAGTTCTAAGCTAATCGACTTTAGTGTTCTCCTTTTTAAAAAAAAAAGAATCGATAAGAGAATCGATAAGGAATCGAATCGTTAAACAGAATCGAAAATGGAATCGGAATCGTTAAAATCTTATCAATACCCATCCCTATCCACACGTTACAAATAGACATTGTTGTGCATGTTATTGTTGCGCTTGCTTATTTTGTTAATCCGCATTACAAACGGTAAGAAGTATTTCTTTGGAAATGAGCTACTACTGATCTTTTGCATTACTACAAATTACTCTTTCACTTTTCAAGCCATTATTGGGGGGAAAAAGAGCTCTCGTCTTTAGCCTATGCAGCCGTGGACCTTTTCCACAATAAAAAAAACTCAAGGAAAGAGAAAATTGAAGCGTTCCATAAGTCTGACATTGCTTCACACAAATGTTCTGTTTAGGGTTCCTTGCTTTGACAATTGTGCTTTTTTATTTCCATCTGAAAGGAAATGTGCTCGCAGTCAAGCAGTCTCTCTGCCCTTTGGTTTCACATTGAACCAGTGGGAGTAGTTTGATTGCTTATACTTTAGCTGCCATGCTATTACTGTGATCAAGGACAGCTGAGTCTACATTTGATAACTTCACATTTGATAAAGAGACAAAACCTTGAGTTCCTCATTTTATAGAAACACACAAGGAACTGAAGAGTCCCATCCCACCCATATAGTTTTTCATCAATTCCAATGTCAGTCATGTCAACTCGCACAAGAATCCACGTCTCACAATCATACTATGAAAACAAAACCGAACGCAGCCATGAGAGAGCAAGAACGCCTCTCAGGACTGTTTTTAAAATGTCATATATATAAATAACCATCAATACTGCGTTTAACATGCAATTACAAAACATCATTATTGTATTTGTTCTTAAAATATGACACTATTTTAAGGATTGTATGGATTCAGGGACCTCAAAGGAAGATGATTTTTTTTTTTTCTGCCTGTCCCGTTTGGCTCTTTTGCCATCAGAATTATTGTCTAAAGGCGAGGAAAGATGCCCAACGGATTTACTTTACCAAATTGACCATCCCAGCCTTGCCATAATGGTCTATTTGATTCATCTTTTATTGTTTATTTTATTTATTTATTTCACTTGCTAGATATGGGACAGACTTGAATGAGGAAAAGAAAAGGGAGAAAGGAAGAGGGGGGAAAAACAGTGGAGAAGAGGGACGGGGATAAAGGGCAAAAAAACCCCCAAAAACCAACTAAATAAGCAGACAAAAAATACATATATCAATCACCTGGATCACCTGTTGAGAAAGAAAACAAGCAGAAGAAAACGAGAGCAATACCATAAACAACATCACAATGATATATGGGAATATAACAGTAAATACTAAATATTAAACATTATTGTGCAGCACGTAACATCGACAGCGCACAGTGTGCTTTGAGGCAGGGCTGGAGATATGTTTCATATTGTGAAAACGTATAATAAGACTTATCGGAGCACTCGCATTTGTTGAAAGAGGGAGAACCAACTTCATGCAACTAGCTGGAACAATAACCAACTTCAATTTCTGAAGAATAATATATTTTTTGTTGTTCTATTTGACACTACAATCGAACACATATATTCAGCCTTCAGTGAAGGCACTACAACTGTAGCACTGTTGTTGCAGTTGTCCAAACTCTTGCCCTCAAAAGGCTACAAATGATCCATTTTAGTATGAAGGATGGCAGTAACATAAAGCTCCTAGATAAAAACTGTTTTTACAAATATCTATCAGTCACATTACAATTTAGGCGCTACAGTTTGCTAATCAAGGACTGTTTAAAATAGTTCGACCACTTTATTCTACTTTAATATTAGCTGCACTGTTAGAAGAAATTTGGGGACGCCCTACAGACAACACTGAAGGTAACGAGACAAAATTATCCCACGATGAAATCAGACATTGAAAAAACATGAACAAACATGCCGAACAGAGGACATGTTGGTGTCACAGCAGGAAGAGCAGTGATGAAATTGATTACATTAAACAACAGCAATCTGTTTTGGTGAGCTAGCTCCGGGGTCCTGCTACACAAGCTAACGTGTAAATGAAATTGAGCATAAAATCAGTTTTTCCTTTTATGAGAAATCACAACGTCTGTTGTGAAAAATCTAACGTCTGTAACCCTCGTAAGTTAAAGGAATAAGTGATCATTTGCAGAAGGAATATTACGCTGCGAGTTTAGGAAAAAGAGAGTCCGTCAGTAGTTTGTCTTCCTCTCAGCCTGTGTCTATGTCCCAGAAAGCCACCTGAGTAATTTCTCAAGGTGTTGATTCCACAGACTGCCATCCCTATACACGTACAGTGCTATCGGTGGTGTAGAAACGGGCAGTAAATAACAGCTGCCCTTATGCACACACATCAGTATTTTCAAACTGCATCAACAAAGGCCGATTAGAAGTTGTACTCGCGTTATATTCTCCTGAACAGAAACAACTGATGTAGCTACAGATAAACTGCAGAATTCAAGGTGCAGGTAGCAGCAGGGCATTAATCGTGGAACAAAAGTCTCCGAGACGCAGGTCTATCAAGCCTTCCTAACAAAATGAACTGTTTTTGTTTCAGCGTTCAAGGGCAAAATCACTAATCCCAGCCAAAGTAAACAGTTTACCAAAAACTGTTGATCGGTGGAAGATTGTTTAACGCAATATAATGGTGCCGGATCTCTTTGAAAGAGCTGAAGCCTGTTTAATCAAAAGCAAAGCCTTTTGTCTCTTTAACACACATACCAAAGAAGCTGCCGAAGAGGCAGATTTTTTACATGAACGCTCTCAGTATCCATGTACCATTGCACTTTGAACCTTGTGCACTGTGCGGGGCTCGAGTTTAGCAACTGAATCACTCAAGGTGAAAAATGTGTATTTATGTATCTATTCATAGTTTTCATCACAGGAATTTTAGGAATGCTAAAAGTACGCCTTTCTCCCACTGTCCGCCGGCTATTTTTACTGGGTTTGTTTAGCCAAAATGGTGGATGGCTGTTAAATTTGATGGGGCCAAATGGCATAATCCCTCCTTCTCCATGCCAACCCATGTTATCAATGGCGAGTCATTAAACTCGTACTGAAAATAAGTGATGATTAGAAGATATATGTTATTGTTTTAGCGTTGTCTCTACTGCCCCACAACACTGACTACAGTACAATTACCCTGAAACTATAATTACTGGATCATTGCTACGGCACTTTGGAATTTCTTGCCCTTCAATTCCCAAATGATAGTATTATTGACCAATCACATCTCAAATAAAAGCAAGCATCTGCATTTTTGTTCACATTCAGCCTGTAAGCAAAGGGATTCCCCCACAAAAGACTTACTCAAAATAATTTAAGTAACTAAGACAGACATTTTCCATCTTCATGCATCATTGCAATAATCTCCATCTGGACCAACACAAAACATAAAACCACTGCAGCTCCATCTAATGCCTGAATGTGATCGGGTGTGAAAAAATCTTAAGTGCAACATTGCCCTTCCTCCCATACCGCTGTGAAAACGCAGGCGCTTTAGAAAGAACGAGCTGAATATTATCACCATCGCCTCCGTGTCACGCACTCGCAGAAGTTCTTTATATATTTAAAAAAATAATGTTTCTGTGTTAGTACACATTAGTACAATATAACTCCACTTTCACCGTGAGCTATCTGTCGCACACAAGTATCTGTTGACATGCTCCTTAACATGGATATTATGTTGGGGAGCCTTTTTAGCCAACTCCAAATTATTCTGCCAGTCCCTTTCCTGTGGTGGGTCAGGGCTGTCTGAAGCCATTATTGGTAATGAATGTGGAGTCCTACTTTAAAAGGTTCAGGCATGTAAAGTCACCTAAAGCTGACTAATGGAATCCTGCTGACACTGAATGCCAGGGGCTTTTACCACCAACCCAGAATGGTGGTTTTGGAAATTTACACCACAGACATAATGAACTATAAATGTAAACCTTGGAATGTAGCCTCCCACGCAGTAGCTTTGAGATATTAATAGATACAGACATGCAATATGCTGGAAAATCATAAATTGTAGCTCCATTGTGTGCTTTCGGCATAAATTCTGCTACTTGTGGCTTATTTACAGCGAAATGTAAACACGTCTTTGCACTTCTGAGGCTTAAGGAGAATTATTAAAGAAGCGCCTGTGAAAATATGTGCAGAGCGTTTATTAGAGCCTGAAAATATTCAGAGTTTGTTAGTGCTGCAACACTTTGTGCCCTGGGAGATGGGCCTCTTCAGCGGGTTCACAGGTCGCGCAGAAGCGTGCAGAGTGGCCATTGTGCTTTGTCATTTCACAGGTGACTCACATCACTACACTCGAGCATGCTGGAGGTAGAGCACTCGGAGATGCTTGCGGCATTCAAAATGCATGATTTTCAGCCTAGTGCAAACAAATCGCTTTAAAAGATCAGTTTAATCTATTTCGAGCTGTTATTATGAGCTGGGAGAGTTGTTCAGATAAAGAGACTGAAGCAGGGTTAACATCAGTGTGTTGGACAACTCTTCACATACTTTACCCAGCGTGAGAGCTGTCAACTTTATTATTTGTTTTTATGATACAGTGTGCATACGATTTACAATGCAGACCACTAAAATAATGGTCAGCGGGTGAACTACCACGAGTCAATCTGCCGCAGATTTTGCAGTGATATAATATAGTACATTAAAAAAATATCTCAGTGGAAATATCACTCATAGAAGTCATAAATGCCATCGCTGTTGAAAGGTTGAGGACGCAAGGCTGCTTCAATCTCAGAGTTGCTGTCATCCGATTGACCCCAGAAATCTATACAGAGAGGTACAAAGAACAAAACACAGGATTACATTATTGTGGCAGAATGCTCACTCCAAGCTTCAAATGGACCGTTACTGTCGACATCTTGAGAATAAGTATTTTATTTCTATACTCACTTTGTCAAGGTGAGCTTACTGGAATACTTAGAATCTTAACATTCTTCCTTTTACACAGTTTATATACCAATTAGCCATAACGTTAAAACCGCTGCCAGGTGAGCGTGTCTTTACAACCCATTGGTCTTCTGGGAAAGCTTCATTGCTGACATTCACGTCGATGTTTTTATACTTAAAACTTTACAGACTGAACATGGCTCCGCGGCAAAGCGCTCCCCGACAGCAGCAGCCTCTCCCAATGCAATAATGCGCTCCGCCAAAACTGCGTTGAGGAAACCGCGCCGAGCACTGATGGGACAAAGGTGTTATGGTGACAGAAGGGGGTCTGAACGTAATTATAGTCAGGTGGTTTTAATGCTGCAGCTCATCAGTGTATGTGTTCAATGTAGGTCTTTTGTGCTTGGAGAATTTTGGGTCTGATCACAGCTGTACATGTACAAAAAAAATCAACCAATAACTAATTAATAAAAAAAATTCTGAGCTTGGCCAATAAGAATCCAAACTGTAGTTCATTTCAAATTAGGACAATTTCCCCTTCATGATCATCTTCTTATGCATCTTTGGACCTAGAGCTGTGCACTGTGAATTCCCTAGGATCAGTTTGTCAGTGTAGAGTCCCACGCTGAGACAACTCAGGAACATTTAACCGAAACCTGCACTGTGATACCTTTGTTTCCAAGCATCTAATGCACTGAAAATAGGGAGGTCTCCTTTGCTCCACTGACACAATTCTCTCAAGTCATCAGCTCTTCTCCCCAGATTTGCCTCCCTGCAAATTGTTTAATTCCCCAAATTTGAAAATCAAGTTAAGCACTGCCGATTTAACACAGTGGAGAAGATCCAGCTCGCGCTGCAAATGGAGGCAGTCGATTCAATGAAATCAAATGTAGCAGCACTGATTAAGGTGGCCTGGTGGTCCATGGGAACTCTCTGATTGCAGCTCATAACATTAAACATCGTTTTGCCACTGTAGAGTCAGCAATGTTCTCTCTGCTTATTATTTAGAGCAGTACCTTAAATGCCTCAAAGTTCAGGGCTGTTGTTTAAGTTGACAAAGACACAGCATGTCCCCTAAAATAAAAGCATTTTAGCTTTTTTATTAATTGAGTTGGTAGCGCTTGCTTCAAATTAATCTTTTAGGAACCTGACTTGGCTTCATGGTCACATTTTATACAGACATCCTCAAAAAGGTCCAGCTGCATTTAGAGAGAAATTTAATCAAATAGATGGTATTTTTATGAAGCTTAAATTTTTTAATAATTTCACAGATGTAAACACATGGATTCTCTATGGTGATCCGTTTGGTGTCATTAACCTCTTTTTGACACTGTGTGTTTTCACTTAAATGAAATAATTTAGTGTACACTCACCTTTTGACTGTAGCGTAGAATGAGCCTTTGAGCTTGCCTTCTCTCTCCTGGAAACACAAAGATAGTTAATAGCCTTGTGAAGTTGTGACCCCAGGCTCTCTTTGAGAGAGATTTACTTTTTCACTGCTGAAAAGAATGAAGAGAAAACTTTAACATGACCAAATACTGCAAGTGAAATACGTCAATTCAGATATCAGTCTTGGTAATCAGGTTACGGACTACACACAAACTAACCAAAGCAGTACAATAGAATAAAATAAAATCTTTGTAAAAGAGCATCCATTTAACTTTGGTGATATTTAGTGGCTCGACTCAGACAGTGCCCTCGTGAGAACTCCCTTGACTCCTATTGTAGGCGCTTGTGATTTTGCTATGTGGTTGTTCATTCACATGTTTGGCATTTTGTGTGTAAACTCACAAAGGTAAAAGAAATCTTGTCTGAGTATAATAAAACACACAGACAAATAAATCAGTCCAACTGGCATACGTACAACAACCAAAACAGACTTGCGTGAAGACGCCTAATTAATTCCAAAAGATGATATTTAATGGCTAGAACCATCGTGGCAAAGGGAACTTCCTTGACTCCTGTGTAATTGTGCCAAAGGACTTCCACAAGGCCCTCTTTATTCAAAAATAGTCCAAAGACAGGGTTGCCAGGTTCCCATAGCTCTGGTGATATCGCTATGTAAATGTGTGACCTCCGAAAAGGCTTTGATCTGCCTCGATGCATATGCAATAAGGCCCCCTGTTCCACTTTTAAAGGCCTCCTCTTTAATTTACATCATCACAGAGCCTATTCAAAAGCCCACAATGTATCCTCCTCATCGCCCAGGTTAGCATACACATCCATACTGCTTATTTGTTGGGTCTCCTATATTTGATTCTTTCTTATAAAAAAAAAAAAAAATGATGCAGAGTTTCAAACAGATGAAAAATCTGGTCCGCTTTTCCATCTGCATCAATTCAAACCCGTGACCTCTTTGATTGTCACCCTCTCAATCACCCTCATCTCCTCATCACTCCCTCTTGGCACATGTGACTGTACATTGAGTATAAGGACCAAATTGCTCTGGCTGCGTTCCAGTTGCTATTTTCTAAACTTAAGACCGAATGAGAGAACAAAGATGCACCTCCCATTCCTAACTGTGAGCAGATTGCTCTGTGCTACAAGCTATATACCGCAGAGCCAGTCTAATTACTAGCATATAACCTTTACATTCATATGCTGATAGGACTTCCTACAGGACGTTTGGACGACTCGTGCATCTGTTCAGAGAGAATACTGAACCTCTGGCACTTAAAACGCAATAAAATCAAAGCAGGGAAGCAGTAAGGAAAGCAGTGGGGGGAGAAAACAAAAGCTATGGCCTGAGAGCAGATAATCAGCCTGCCTGCAAGCTGATGGTGAACTGAATGTAAGAGCTGTGGATTTCCAAAATGTGCTTATTCGTGTAGAAATATCTCGCTAAATACACACATTTATGTAAATAAAGATCATTCATCTTTTTTATTTTTTTATTGTGGCTTAGATCTAAAGTGCTATTATTGATTTTTAATATATCCTCAAACAGTATTTAACCAATGATGATACTGTGTTATATACTGGTTTGTCTGACCAAGCTAATAGAGGAACTGCATCGATAAATTAATTTGTGTTAATGTGTGTTTAACACATTAACACCTTCTGTCTGTACGGTGCATAAAATGAATTACCTGCGTTATTTGGAGAGAACAGGATTTATTTTCCTTTGTTTGCACTACAGCACAAAAATCATGACGGACACAATGAGGAAATCAAAGTGTTATCACGATTCAGCTTTCTAAACTGAATAAAGTAAAAACATTAAACTACGGCAAATAGTGTATCCATTTACAACGGTTAGGCAACAGATCCCAGCCAGACCCTGCAGCAGCAAAAATACAGCAATAATCTATACCATTACTTCCTCTCCTTTGCCACAATAATAGCTGTTACAGCGAGTAAATTGGGCTTTTCTTTTCTCGAACTTCCCCTCGGGATGGGAATGGCCTATCAGCTGTTCCACTTCAGTGAGGGACAGGACTGATTTCAAGACGGGTCTATTACCATAGAGAGCCCAGCCTGGATCTGACCTCACCAATCTAATATTCAGTTTCCATAAACATTTATGCCAGTTCATCTTCTGCTGAGTTTCCCTTAATTGAGGCAATGATCTGAATATGTAAGACTGAGCTGGCCAGTGTTTTACAAGCTCTGCCACACAGAGGTGAATGTAATGTGTAAAATGATGCAAATTACAGCTATTGTAATGTTCTTTTTCAACCCCGCACTCATTCGCTTTTCATGGCCTTTGCAGTGGTTTCATATTGTTGTTTATCTCGTGTTTTAACAGTTTTTTTTGTCTACTCTGCATTAGAGTTCAACATAACCTTTAAAATGTATGAGCTTTATATATATTTGACACACATAAGTATTTCTCTCAATTTCTCTTCTTGTTTATTTTGTTTTTTTGTCAAGTAAAACACTCTTGTTTTTCAACGTATGATAAATTTACACGCGTGTGTGTGTATTTTTACATTTTTATATTTTGCGTTATGACAACACATTGTCTGTCATTACAATACAAAGGTAATGACAGTGTGTGAAATATAAAATCTGATAAATATAAAATTTAATATCATGTTATGACACATTGTAAGAACAGAAGTTGGTATCATCAGCTAGAAATGACACACTTCTTTAAGATTAACACAATCTGTCCATGGCAGAGGCTTCAAAGACTATTCTTTACATTTTGCTCTTCGTGCCATTTTACTGCTTTACTGTTGTGTGCTGTATTAGCCTGTGGTAGTAGTTCAGCAAGTAAGTATCTAGTCTTCTACCACACACATACAAAAAAGCTACTGCTTTAGCTCTTGGCATAAAAACCATGTTCATGCTGTAGAGCTAAAGGAGCGCAGAAATGAACAAAAGCTACAGTCGCACAATAACTCAAGTAGGTTGACTATAGTATGCACTTTATAATAACAAAACCTTTATTATAGTTAGATGGCAATACATCAGTTCCTCAAGTATAAGGATACAAACCATCTTCACATAGACTGTAGTAGTTTTGTGAGCTGCAGCTAAAAAGAATAGTCTTTTTGAAACCATTGAAGCTGTATTTCACTTATGACCAACAGTCACATTAAGGAATGTGAGGACTATTGGAAGAAATTATGCTTAGCAAGGATTTAATACTGCTGCTGATGGCTAGAAAATTGCTTTTATTTACCCCGTCTTTTTTAAGCTCGCCACCCACACACACACACATCGTAATAACACAATAGCGCTTTTGTGCAAGGACAATCATGTTACCACATATTTTACATGCAGAAACTGGATTAGTGAAATTGAATAATGAAAAAAAATTGGCACACTTCTTGTGGATTAACACAGTGATTCACTTATGTGAGAGTACCTGGGATTTCTGCAACTGTGTTTTAAATAATTCTCTGCTGTGTTTTTTGTAAAAATCCTACGTTTGACTCTGTGAGCACCATCTCGATCCAGTTTTATGGAATATTTCTCATTTTCTTGAGAAACAAATAAAAACTACTAATACAGTTTTTTTTAACACAGTTAAGTTGCAAGTTAAATATGACCTATTATACTAAAACGTGTTCATGTGCAACAGTTAAATCTGGACCGAACAGGGAAAAAAAAGCAAAATCTCACATTTTAACTTGACAGTGTGTCAAATTTACAATTTAAGGTCACGTTCATGCTAGAGTCATGAGACTAAATCCATGTCCTTGGACATATTTAAGATTTTTTTCATGCATTGTCCTCCAGTTACATTAGGGAAAATGAATACTGTAAGAGGAAATAATGCTTACCAAGCATTTAGCACAGCCTTGCCAGCAGCTAGAAAACTGCTTTTATTTACCCTGGCTTTTTTTTTTTTTTTATAAGCTTCTGCCACCCACACACAAATGCTAATAGCACAATAGCACTTTTGCGCGGCTGTGCTCGTCTAAAGGTAAAGGGAGACCCATCACCTCATCATTCCCATCAACTCCTACTCCCATCCCAGCTATGACCCTGCAGAAACATTGTTTAGGCTCCGTTTAGATGTACTCTAACAGGCCTGAATGGTAGCAGGATATAGCCCTCAGTGGGGGCAAACAGTGAGAGGCAACTATGAGTGCACTGTGAGTGGGCGCTCTCTAACATGTGAGTGCTCTCTGCTGGCAATGAGTAAGTACTGCAACTCAGAGAAAGAGGCACTGGGCCAATGATTTCAACACAGCGGGCTCTCGTCCTGACTGGTGGCAGTCTAGTGGAGACAGCCAGTGTGAGGGATGGATGAAGGACAGATCAGGTTACACTTTTCTAACGCCTCATCTAATCGAGGGTGGACTGAAATTTGCAGGCTGTCCGACACAAAAATTGCAATAATGTAGAGAAAACAGGAAAATAAAGCACCAGAAACATCTGAGTAAATGAATCCAAGCTGCTTTGAACAATAACAACACGGGTCACATGTGCCGTCTTTGGCTTTAAAGTTTTGCGTCAACCTAAACGAATCCCAAAGTTAAATAAAGTGATCACAAATAAAATGTGAAAACACAGAAACAGAAAATGCCTGAAAGACGGCTTCTTTTATAAAAGAGCAATCAGGCATTCATCCGTTTCAGAGAGCCAGTGCAGCACAGTGACCTCCTCTGGCTGGAGTCTCTAAATGCTGCCTTTATCTATTCATGGTTGTTTGTGGTAGTGGAGTGGTGGGGGTGGGGTGGGCTGGGTGCAGCTAACATACTGTCAAATGTTTACGCACAGAAAAACAACTTTGTTGCCTGACGTTATAACCATAAAAACATTTAGAAGAACAGATGCAGTATGGGTAAAAGGCAGCTCGGTCTCACACGGCCAACTATTCTGCTGTCTTTGTGCTCCTTATGTCGTTTTTGGATTCTGGATTTGCGATTTTCCACCTATTAATACTTCTTTGTCCGTTACCGTCTCTCTCTCCCCCTCTATGTCCTGCTTTCTCTTTTACGTGTCCTCCCCCCTTCTCAGCTCTGGTCCCTCTCACCCCTCCATCTCTCCTCCCAGTGAATTGTGACATGTTCACATAGTCTCCACATATGTGTGTGTGTGTGTGTGTGTGTGTGTGTGTGTGTGTGTGTGTGTGTGTGCGCAGGAAAGACACACACACAGCTTCTGATTTTGACACACTGAATGATCTGAGGTCGAATGCTTGAGCACATCCTGTTGTCCAAAGCAAAGCTGTAAACCACTAATTGTTGAGTCAAGGTTTTTGTCAAGCAGGCACTAGGCACAACAATCATCACCCCGTCTGATGGCTGCAGATTTTGTTTTGTGTGTCTGTGCACATGTGCTTGAGCATCCCCCCCCGGTCTCTGGATCAAAAATGGGGATACGCGATGGAGCGGGGAGGGGGCATAAAAAAGGTATTAAAAACCCCAAAATAAAAACAAGAAAGGAGTGCCATCTGAAATGCCTACAGTAGAAAGGAGCACAATGTTTCTTTGCACGAGAGGAAGCAGTGGCATGCACTCGCATACAAAGGGGAACAAGTGGTCTTTACATGGAGTGCAGCTGCTTATTAAGACTCACTCCTTCGTGCATTATTCCTTTCATCCCCACTCAACCACAAAGTGATTTTACTTTGCTACTCACAAAGACAGCAAAAGATTTCTAATGGACAAATCCTTCATAAATGTTGCAGATCAGTCGCTTCCCCGCGAGTTATAATACAATAAACAGAACATTCCATAAAAGTATCTAACTGAAAAACACTGTGTGGGAGAGAGCGAGGAAAAGAGAGACACTGGAAAGCAAAAGAATATGAAAGAGCCCAATTCTCTCCAACTTCATAATAGTGAAATGAGCACATATAAATGTGTTAAGAGTATCTCTTTGCATCTTGTATAGACTGCATGTATTTAATCTGTAAAGCTTATTAAGACCCCAGTCATTGCTATGCAAAGCAGCACCCAGTGCTTTTCTCTCGCTTTTCAGCTGAGTGCAGTGTTTGGCCAATAGCACTGGCCCCCCGCCTCTCATTCTGCATTCATAACATGCAACATTTGCACAATGTATCTCTCAAAGGCCCTGAATAGAAGGCCTTAATACTCATGTAAACAACTGCAAACCAATTACTTAATGAATCAGGCCCACACATAATGAGAAGCCTCACAAAAGGCTATAAATGCATTTTTTGCACCAAAGCCTCTGCTTTAAACTACAATCCCTCTGCTGTAGTCTAGGCTTAACTGGCAAATCATAATTATTGCCTAAGACAACAGAGAGGAAGCCATTTTTTTATTTCGAGTCCAGCACCATCCTCCTTTTGAAGTCACTCATCAGCTCGCTGACAAAATAAAGCAAATAATTAACACAGACAGGGGAGAGGAAAACACAGGAAGACGGCGAGGAAGAGGGGCAAACAGATTGAAAAAGGGTAAGAGAGAGAGCGAGACGCAAAGAGAAAGAAGGAGGAAAATGGGGCAATGTTACGCCTCTGCTTAAGCACAGGGCTTCCAGACCACTTGTGGAAGCAATAAAGAGCAAGAAGTGACTGTTGTAAGTGGAATGCTTACATCTAAGCGTTGAGGGAGAAATGGCGCAATTGCTGTATCAGAGCGGCAGCAGGTAAAAACAAGTTACAATAAAGTCCTTCAAAATACTGCTTTAAATTACATTTAGGATGAAACCTGTTCTGGAAATGCACAACAAAAAGCAAAAACACAATCCTTCCAAACAAAGAGATGGGTGTTGGGTCAAGATGAACATTAAAATGAAACAAAAATTGTATTTGTGATCCAAAGGAAATCCAACTGTCCCAACAGCTGTCATTTACTTCACTAAGTTTATTTGTGACTAAACCCTCTCCATGTCCAACCAGCCATCTCCTCCAGCATCCTCTGCATTGTATTGCCTCCCTCCCCCACTGTGTTTAAGCATCAGGGATTTATCTATTTTTAAGAACTAGAGAAGACAACATAAAACTTATCAGTCTAATAATAAGAGAAATATTGTTCAAAACTGCCTGAAAGGGTTATTAAAAATATATGTTGTAAGTGGACATAAATAAAACTGAACTGAGCAGGGCAAATGTTATGATGTAATATCATTTTACTTTACATTACTTAATATGGACTAATTACAGCATCATCTGTGCACGAGCTGTTTTAACTCAGACTCTGATCTCTGACCTGGATCCTTACATAGAGGAGTCCAATATCACTGCTTTACAATTAAAGTTCTTTTATCAGTAAATGTCTATTCAGGGCGCACAGCCACTCCGAGTATGACCAAAGACGTGCTTGGTGCTTCCTTCCACACTCCAGTTGGAATAAAGTGTTGGCCATGCATAACTACCCGTTTTTCCAATTTCTCTTGTGTACACAACTTGTGTCTCATAACTCCTCGTGGCATTTTGTTTTGCAGTCTAATTTCTGTTCTGCAAATTTTGTTTAATCACAGATATTGCGGACTTCCCATGCACATTAATGACAGGGAGATGGGCACCATCTGAGAGGGTCTGGGCCCAAAATTGGCTCATGTTTATTAAAGAGGTTGGTCACCCGGGCTGGTAGTGGCAGACATCAGCAGCTATGAGGACCACAATAGAGCCAGGCCATTAGACCCTTCCCTGGGCTAATAGGCAGACTGGGAGCGCCTGCTTGCCAGGCCAGGGAGATGCAGACTTCAGCCCTTGTGTCAGCATGGTGCCCAGTAATCACATGAAATCAGAGAAGATTATTCCTCATAACGTTTACCCAGCCATTACTAGAGCCCAAATGGTTTGCAGTGAAGAGGTGCTCTGAGGACCTGACATGCAATTGCAGATTTGATGAAGTCGTGTTGATATTCAAATGTAACCGTGGCGTGGTTAAGTTTCCACTGAGCTATTTATCATTAGATGTTCTTTTCTTAACCACTTAGAGCTCTGATTTGACCAGCCTAAAAATGTTTCAAGGGTGAAAAATGAAAGGACATTTGTCCTTGTCAACACTCGAGCCGGCTTCTTCCAAAAGCGTTGTCCCCGATTCTCTTCTTGACGTGATATGTTTGCATTTCGACAACAAGCCTGAAGACAGTTTAGGGCTCCAATTTATTTTTGTGGTAGCCGATCTGCTTTTGAATTCTAAAACCTGGTTGAACCCAGCAAACGGTGAGTAAGAGGGGGCTTTAGGGACCTTTTGTCTTTGTAAGCGAGTTAATGGGTGGCACCCCCTTGATCTTATGGAAATGAACAGGGAATTATGAGAGCAGCCATGCAAATGTACATCAACCACTTTGGTGTCTGGTGGCCCATTTCGTGTGGCCCGTTGAATAATAACAATGTTCTTACCGAGGGTAAGGGTCTTGATGTGAGGAGCTTTTGGCCCTCCGCAGGTCCTCTTCATGGCCATGATTTATTCCTTAAAAGAGAAAACAGGGCTGGATGAAACCATTTGATTTCTTGATTGATCTCATCACAAGCTAATTTACCTTGTATACTTATATAGAAACATGTAAGGCTAATAGCAGTGCTATGCTATGAGTACAGTGAATTCGTATTCAAAGTATGTTTTTTAACAATCCATTTGGAAGTTCTTGCATCCACCCTGAATATGGCGCATATCACAAATCATGTGATAACTAAAATCTATGATATGTTTTGTGGAGTTAAAATGGGATAAAAATGGGATTTGTTGAAACTTCACTGAGCAGAAATGTGAGCATAGAAGAGAACTGTTGCTTCTCATGTCCACGTATTTCCTTGGTAACCAATGATTAGGCTCCAGTTGTTCCCTACTTGACTGGAAGAGTGGACCACATCCCTTACCTGAGAGGCTATCCTCCTCCTCCTCTTCAGAACTCTGCCGCCTTTCCATCATGGCTGATTGTTTAAGTAACTGATATGCTTTTGTCTCTATTTAGGGACACACGTGGCACAAACACACACACACAAAGTCACGGTCAAATATTTGCTTATAACCCAGGTTTCCAACTTTCACAGGTTTCTGTGTTTGATGAGACAACACGCTTCAGTGGCTCCGTTTTTTTTGTGTTTTTGGTTTCATCACTTAACAGAGTGGGTGAGAAACACTCTGCTCATTCAGCTAAACTGTTGATTCAAGCCTACAGTATGCAGCAACAGTTTCCATGAGACAGCAATCAGCATCTCACATTATCTCAGCATCCCCTACCAGGAAGGGAATGATTGATTTTGTGTTTAAAAAAATAAAAGAAACACTTGTAATTACTTTCCGTGACACTAAAAACGGTATCATATTTGAGTGGAGGAGAGAGACTGAGCTGGCAAAAATCAACAGAACAGAAGTACATAATAAATGGGCTGTTATCTCACTGATGTTACAAAAAGTACACATTCAAAGAAAGAATGTGAAAGGCAAAGCAAAATTGTGATCTTCTGTGACCAAGTCCTAACAGTTTCAGCTAGGATTCACAATAAAAACATAGGTTTTAATCATTGTTGAAAGCCATACCATGTTTACAGTGCATTCCAATCTCCACTTCATACAGCCACTGCTTTTACACGTAGTCTCAAAAACCCCAGCAGGTCTACAGGCGTGCATGTTTTGGCAATTACTATCAGTTCCAAGGTCACCGTTTTTGATTGTGACATTGATGTCGCTCAGCACAGCAAAATCCTTTTTTTTTTTTTTTTTTTAGCTGGTTATGTCTCTTTTGATTAAGTGTAGCGATTGGAAACTGGACTCATTTTGCTGGCTGTGCACCTTAGGGATGCGGACACATGAAAAACCCAGTAGGAAATCTGATAGCCAAGGGTAGTATAGGATTGCTTTACATTTCAGAGGTGCAGCTGAGGGATGGGCACACCAACTGCTTCCAGGATGCCGTCACATCTAGTATTTTAAGTCCAGCCTTGCCGGAGCATTGTTTAGAAGATAATGAGAACCGATGACAGATCTTTTGCGCTTCCCACCCTGGCGCCCTGACAATTAAAGCGGCCGCATTATGCTGGGGCAGTGAATTATCAATTTTGCTAGAATGCCTCAGACCGAGCTGAAAACACAGCTAGTGTTTTCTCGGAGATAATTAGAGAGAACTAGCACAGCTCTTCAGGTGGGACTTTGACCCTGGATTCACCTTGATCATCCTGCCTCAGCCATTGTGTAAAAGAGCCCATTATTCACTGCAGTGGGAAGAAAACAAACCACAACATAAGGACAGTGTGAATGCTGGGGCACCGGCAATGCCTTTTTACCTCTAATAGGACCACTTTCCACAGGGCTTTCGTCCTGGCTGTCCTCTTCAGCACTTTGTAGTTCTGTAAGAAAGGGAAGCGCATAGTGAGAAGCAATGGCAGGGAAGAAGGGAGTCTAGGGATAGAAATGGGAATGGGGGGGTCTTTCTTTAGCTCTGAAAGGATGGCTGTATGAAAACTGCGCTGTGAGGGATTTATATAAAAAAAAAAAAAAGAAGCTCTATGGTGAAATTGATTTCTTTCATGAAAGGGAAGTTTTAGTACTCTGCAGAGTTGGTCTCCAGAAAAAAAAAGTCCATATTTCTTCCAATTAATGGTCTTGTTACATGTGACACAATGACTTATCACAGCGTGGAATCACAAAGATCCATGCTGGATGTTTTGTTAAAACCCAAACCCATATTAACGTTTCATTAGCATCATTTTCATAATTAGAATTGATCATGTGATATTATACCAATCATCTTCAGTGACCTTGGATCCGTTGCTTCCATACGGGCCTGGCAGGCTTCGCATCCCCATCAGCCAGCAGAGAAGGAGGACCACATAAAGAAGATAAGTCACTCTTGTCCTCTGCTGAGGGGCACTCCTCACTGGACCGGGACAGAAGTGTCCTCAGCAGCACTTTGGCCTGCGAGCAGCACAAATTAAAACCACACTCTTAATTGTTCTCATTTTGTGAAGGAAGTGTCAAATTGAACTCTCGCCGATTAGGCAAGTCATTTACTTTGGCCATGGCTGCTCGCACAGAGGTGCAGCTGTAATGCGTGTTCAAACGCCAAGAGAAAATAACTTGAAATTGTCTCACTCGTTTAACTCAAAAAAGATGATTTCGCACACTTTCACTCCCGCTCTCCCTCTCAATCACACTTTTTTCCTCTCACTCTCTCTTTTCATCCATGAGATTAGAGAACTGCCTAAAGAATGCAATCACCCCGGTGTTAATGTGCAACACGTCCCAGATATCTTCCCTCTTGGCTGAGAGGATTGAGACAAACTACTCTCTTCCTCCCACTCTGCTCATTTTTATCTCTGTGGAGATGAGGATACACAATTAAGAGGAGCTGTTCCAGGAGATGGGGAGCAGCGAGATGCCACACGCCGATTTCCTTTCTCTCCTTCTTCCCTCCCCCGTATCAAATCCTGCCATCACCATTTCTCTTTTGTGATCAAAGACTGCCTCTCAGCCTCAGATGGCCATTTGCAACTTTTAATGAGCGCTAATATGGAGATGATCAGGAGGATTTTGACAGTGACAAACTTTAAGTGCATTGTAAGTTGTTATCAGTGGGTCACAGTTATGACTGACAATGTTCACGCTTTCATTTGCAGAGAGCAGAAGAGACGCAAACACAGGACAATCTGAGTTTGCCACTTGGTATTTGATGCTGCTGCACAATAAAAACTGTCTTGATCCTTGTCCCCGATATCCCTCTTTGTTCCTTTTTTTAGATTTAGTCAAATGTACCGTGGGTTGAGGGCTCTCGCAGACCCACTGCATTTTAAATATCAATGAATGCAACTGTTAGCACTTGAATATTCAAAGGGCCTCTTTGAGTGTGTGCATGCGAGCTGCATGCTCCCATTTGTCAGAGTAGCCAGGCTGTGTGGCAAGATGTGAATGGAAATTTCTGTTTTCTCTTGTGTGTGTGGAGAGTAAGCTGTTGTGTGAGAGGACAGAGAGGAGAGAGACGGAGAAATGGGAGGACGAGACGGAGAAATAGATGGAGATGGAGTGAGGACGCTGAAGAGAAAGAAAGATTTCCACTCAGGCTTTTCCTCATGTGCTTGGATACAATGATTTCGATGGCAGCACCCCTCTTCCTTTTGTCAGTGCATACTTTTAAGAGGCTGCACAGTCTCCCTCTTTGCTTCTCTCACTGCGTCAGCAATACTACAGCCACAAGAACCCACATAACATGAATCCACAAAAATTAATAAGACAAAAACCTGCATGTGTAGATAATCACTCTGGCAGCCAGATAGTGGGTTTGCTGACATGTCTCTTGACATCATCGTTGAGCTCTGAGTGGGAATATTCTTTGTCATTTCTTTCTTTGTTTAATTGAGCATGATCCACAAGGTCAATGAGTGGGAAATTTAAAATAATCCCATTGAGTAGAAGGTCCAAATGGCTCCCTCGTTCAATCAGACCCAACTGACGGCTATACTTTTGGCTAATACTAAATTAAAAGCAAGTGTTTCTCAGATGAATACACCACATGAGATGAAAGAAGCCAAGCTGAGGCTGTAATTTGCGATTACGACATGGGTCAGGGTTTCCCTTCTGTCTAGGTCAATGTGTGGAGCAATCTGATGAGCAGGAGGCCAGGGCTTAGTTTCCAGCACGAGACACAAAGAGGGCATTTAGCAGTAACTGCACTCCTCTTCAAAAAAAAAACACGCAAAGGAACAAGCAGAGAAACAAAAACACTCGCTCATTTGGAAAGAAGAGGGGAAAAAGGGGGCCATATTTCTGTGCAGATATCAGTGTGCTTTCGGGATGCAAGTGTGTGACCTCCTGTTTGTTTGTGTGCATGTCACTGGAGTGGATGTGCCTTCGACGCTACCTGGTGGCTGTAGGTGGCATGACGGCTGAGCAGCAGCGGCGTGAACAGTTGGACCAAGCGCTCAGTGCTGAGGACGCGGCGCTCCTTGAGCACAAGGGCGTGCTTGAACCAGCGATCCCACAGCCGAGCAGCATTAGGAGGGAGGCTGGTGCTGCGGTGAGGATGGGGGTGGGATTAGATGGAGAGAAATAGCGGCTTTGTTATTGAGCACACAGCAGGAAATACGAACATAAATCATAATTATACCCGCACAAAGTAAAAGATAATTAGATAATCAAGAAAAGTGAAGAAGCTGAAAAGTTTGGAACACCTCCAGTATAAAGCATTTCTCAGAGCTCTTCCTTTAAGCAGCCTTTTTAGAAAGGGTTATCCTAAAACAACTCAGAGGTGATGGATTATTAATGAATTCCAGTTAACACTGAATACACACAGACAGCAAAATTGATTCAGGTTGAAAAACTGAATAAAAAGGTCGAGGTCAGCCAGGAGGGATCTCCAGAGGAAAGAGGGGGGACACTGTTAGATGTGCTCCTTTGAATTGACTATATAGCAGGAAAGGTCTCAGTGAAATCAATAGAGTATTGAAGCAGAGCATGGATTTAGCTCAGAGTATAACTACTCATTATCCAAAGGACTGGAAGTCGCAGATAGGGCATTTTAATTTACTCATGACATTCACCCACGCAGTGTTACTGTGTGAGGTGACACCAAAGATGACCTTTTACATTTGTGGACAAGGGAGACTGTATCAAATAGTAGCATGAAATCTCTCTGACTGCTGTAAGTGCATGACCCTCCCCACAGTCTAGTGAAGGAAAAAAAAAATAATAATAGTAACATAAAATCAAATGCACACACAGCCATCCATGCGTACTGTAAGGTGGTTTACTTTCCTGAAGAAAAGAAGACAAATATCTATTGAACTCTGCAGCTTTTACAGCACTGATATTTGTGCTCTGAACGACTCCATTGTGAGGTGGTACAAGTAGATAATCACGCAACACCCAAAATATCACCAACATTTTATCATAGATCTATATATAAACAGCAACAATGAATACGCTTACATAACATGTATATAAGCATAATTTTTACATCATCACAATTCAAAAGTAAATGAAAATATAACCCTAAACAAAAACTGCAACTGCACACAAATAAGCCAGCCTGTGGTTTTGTTTTGTTTTTGCAACATATGAATCCATAATATAAAAAACATGCACAGGCTGATGTCAGTTTCTGGCGCAGGATTCACAGACAAACCAGGAGCCTTACCTTATTTCATTAGGCTCAGTGCTGGCCTGATGAGCACACACCAGATCCTGTGGTAGCAGGCAGCCCTTTTCTGTGCTCCATGACAACCTCTGAAGCTCATGAAGGACGACTGCTCCACACGCTCCAAGGTCCTCGTCATTCAAGCCCGCTCCATCGTCACAAAGGCTTCCCAATATATAGAGAGCAGTCAGCTATTGCCATGGAGCTCTGGGCTCTGCCAGCAGGTCAGGAGTACACAGCATACATCGAACAACTGCTAATACTTCACACACAATATGAGTATAATCACACACATCAAGGCGCATGCACTCCAGCTCACATAATATCACAGCATGGCTAAACGCTCTACCAAGGGTTGTGACACAAAATGGCCCAAGATGTTGTTGACATCGTTCACAAATGTGACGTTTGTACAGATGGAGAGCTTCGCCTTTGTTAATCAGTATTTCACTACTGCTGTAAATGAATCGTGACGTAGAAAAATCTTCTACAAAAACCAACCTTTATCTAATAAATCATGTGCACAATGCTCTCTCTGCCCAGTAACAATTCAGCAGAGCGGTTACTATAACAATCCCACGTGTCTGAAAACCCCTCAGAAATAAAGATGCACGGATGGCGGTAATGGCACTTCATCTAATGTGATAGCCCTCGGCAGAAGGATAATATGTTTTCCTCATCTGCACAAACTGCCCCCTTAAATAAATATGTGTAGCATTTCATTCAGACATGGGGAGACAAGTTTTAAAAAGTTTGAAGAAAGACACTAAGGGTGTACCTGATAATTCTACTGAGCTCGAGTCCATCGACAGAAGAATCCCCGTACACACTGGCCTGTTCGCTGCGAAGTCGTCCTTCAATGCTGTCTAGCAGATTAAAGAGTCCTTCCTGGGAGAGACTTAAAATAAATTACCTATTAGTGTGGTGAATGAACAAAAAAATGGAAGAGGTCACGTGATCGATAGGTCTGATATTTTTTTAAATGAAAATAAAACTATGATAACATTTTTTCCGGGCGATTTCCTTGAGGTACTCAAGGCTTGCTGGAGAATGTGATCATTAAACTTCCACAATACAGCTTTTCAACAGTTCACCGTGTTCGTTGATTTTGCCACGTGTAATAACAGGTTGCAAGCGAAGAGCTCGACAAAACCAGCATTCAGATCCGGAGCTTGTTTGCTGCTGAATTAATGTGGTATCGAGCAGAGTTGGTTAAATTGCGAAATAATGCTCGAAACGAGTAATATGACGTTACAGTTAAACTCCATTACCGGTTGTAGCTCGTGCATAAAAGTGTACGGAAAAAGAGGGGCCTCTGGATGATTTCCTTTGGTGAGAGATTTACACTTTAATCTGGTCCTGTGTGCGGCTACAAAATGAGAAATGGATGCCTAATGCATGTGGATATTGAGAATCCATCTCTTTCTTGAGCATTAAGCTCTGGGTGGCCCTCATTGAATTCTCCCAGAAACCCCAAGCCGAGAGATCCTGAGCCCCCTTACATAAAAAGAGGCCAAAAAGAATTTATGACAATCTGTAATGGGCTCTTGGGTTAGGGGTCAGCAAACAATTGCTCCCTCTTTTTTGCAGGTTGTTTCCTGGTAACATCCTGATTAAGCTGGCAGCTTGAATTATATCCATGACATTCTGTAGTGTGCAATACATCTGTGCCAAGTCCTCTTCAGTGTGGCTGAAGTAGAATAGGCAAAAGCTCTGTCTTTTTTTTTCCCTTTCCCTTATTGCCAGCGTGGGCCTTGAAATAGTCATCTTTCTCTTTCCACTTTATTTATCAACGCTCTTCAAAAAGAGACCTTTAGAGAGTGAGAAAGTGAATTAGTTGTGTTTTCCTGCAAACTTCTCTCTTTACTGTATTGTTGCCAGCTTTCATGTCAAGGTCTCTAACCTCACTTTAGATGCTACTATTGTCCGTGTGTCCACATCATCAGGAGTGTATTGTTAGCCAGGAGGAAGAGGTCAGCCTCTCTGCAGCAGTATTGCTCTACAGCGGCGAGTTGTGGCTCTGGGGTTATTTATCACATGGAATGGCCTCACCATTGAGTGACTGGTGTCAGGCGAATCTCACCATCCAGGCACAAATAGCAAGTGTAACACACAAAAGGACACGGAAAATATAACCACAAGTAATAACAGCACACACTAAGTGCAGTTACACCTGCCTAAATCTGGGATAGGCCCAGCACGCTGTCAGAATTCACCTAAGAAAATACAGAGTGAAAATTTGCGAGACCTTTGCTAAACTAGAATTTAAGCCACAGGAAAAAAAAATACCTGAGCAATGCCCTAATGACACTGCAATTACAATTTTTTCAAAATCCTATACGCTTTAAGCTCCATCTGTGGGATTAACTGGGATTTTTAAGAAGCCAGTGTTAACTGTATCACATGCTGTCACCAATCAATCAAACCCATGCAGCACTTCAGACAACACATGTGAGAGCAAAGCACGTTGAGGGCATTGTGATGGTATTAAAAATTAAACTATACAATATTTGAGTCTGTAGGAGAAATAGGTTGTTTTTCCCTGACTGTTGGGGCGATATAAGCTTTAACCTTAAGAGAAATACACGCAGGATAGAGACTGGATGCTCTGCGAGGTTTACATCAAAGCCTCTGGTTTTCTCCTCATACAAAGAAGCTCTCCGTGTTAACAATGAAAGCTGCAGCCAACGCCATTGTCTACCCAGCACAGCCTAACTGAGGCTCCTCTTGGGGTCATGCTATATAAAGTATAGTCGACCACACATAAACACAGTCGGGCACAAACAAACATGCAGCACTCTCAGAGAGAAAACATAATCCTCCACAATATTTTTGATGCTCACAGAGAGCAGACCAATTAAAAAATAAAGCCTTTCATACCAATAATGCTCAGAAATTACTATTTATTTTTGTAATTACAGAAAAAGAAATAATATTTAAGAATATAGTCCATAATGTGACCCAAGAACAGAGAGAAGGCAAACATTAAACAGTGGTTTTTTTTTTCCTTGAGAGTACAGTGAAGAAAAAAGTGCACACAAAATGAAGGGTTTTTTTTAAGAGCATAAGAGGTGCTGTTCATAAAAGACCTCATACTGTAGCGAAAATGCAAAGGCTCTCCGTGCAAACATTCACATAGGATTTTCTGTGGCTCTAACCCCATCCAAAATGATCCTTCAACTCAGAGGCCATCATCACGCTAAGGATTTGTGGCTGTAAGTGCTGTCCACATGCCCACCCCTCCACAGCACTCTATGGTGCCACAAATTTCCTCCTCCACTGGGGACTTCCTGAGGTCTCTCAAGCAGAAAATTGCTCTGTTACAGCATTATCTTGGATTATGGCAATATTGTTGGTGACAGGTCCCCAGCTCTCCCTATAAGATGCATCACTGCCACCGCAGCTGCTGCTGAACTACAGAGAGGACGGTGGCATGAACCGTGACTCCCACAATCCTCTCTGTCAGCCTCAGATGTGAAGGTGGAAAGGAGGAGTTTGCGGCGTGTTCACTCGCTATCATCAACAGCCCTCTGTGGTTCGGCATGGCCATGCAGAACATTCTCCTTGCTTAGCCCGCTTAGCCTTAAATTTTGGGGAGGGAAGCTGCTGACTGCACTGAGCACCGTTTGAGGAAGAATGTTAGTGTTTTTCTTCACTGACCCACTTTGAAAACGTCAGACAACAAACTACATTAGTCATATATACTGTACCTTTTCAAGGCCCCCACTGCAGCTTTGCTGTTTAAGTGGAGTGTTTTCTTGGAGCCATTAGAGTGCAGAGACGATTCAGGACTGTGCTGGTTGTGATCACGCCTTCCGTGAGTATCATTACCCTCATGTGCCCCACCCTCTGGTGCATCCTCCTCCAGCTCAGATTGTGTCAGAGAAATAGACAGGTCACTAGCAGTGCTCTCTGACAACTCCACATCTGAACTCAGTGTGCTGACACTCTCACTTTTACCTGGATGTAAATATACAATGTAGTGTAAAGGAAAAAAAGTGCTTTAAAAGATTCTAGCACAGACAGAAAGATCACTGCAAACCTGTTCTCTCTTCAGCTTCTTTTCCCAAAGTGGTTTTTAGCATCAAATGGCCGTGACCTCTCTCTTCATCTTCCATCGTGCGTGCCTCGTGAGCCACCTCTTTGGAGTCGGTGTGTTCTGCGATGGAATTCTGAGTCCTCGTCGGGCTTCTGCTGCCAGGAGATGGATTCTTCTCAGGCCCTGTCAAGGTCGCCAAAGGTGAAGGTTCCCGTTCATCATCACTTCCAAAAGCCACACCGCCAGCTGTGCCTGTTAAGGCACGAACAGATGGGAGCGGCCCCATCGTTCTTTCATGTTTGTCACTCAAATTACCGTCGTCAGGGGCATCGTTTGAGCCTGAAATGTCATCTGATAAATGTGCTCGGTTGCTGGCGGCATCCTCTCCGCCGACTGTGAAGTCCTTCAAAAGGCCACTTGGTAGACGCTCGCGGGAGTGCAGGCTGCGATTGGGTGAATGATGCAATGCTTGGTGTGAGTGTACACTTGTGCTGCCAGCTTCTGCATCAGGCCCTCTGGAGGTCTGGTGGCCCATAAAAATTTCCACTGGTGCTTGTTTAAAATCCTTAGCTGGGTGAGAGACGTATCCGTCCTGGTGCTGTGCACGAACAGCTTCAGCCTGCACTCATGAAGAAAACAAACACACACACACAATATATTCATTTTATCAGCTAAACTTTTCATTACCTCATAAAATATTTTTTTCCAGGCATGAATATGGATCGCTTAAAATGTCAAAGTTCTTGTTTCAGTTAAATAAGTGCTATTTTGAAAGAATTTCAACTCAAGTATGTCAGCTATCCACTTTAGAAATTTGAATAAATGTAGCTTATTTGGGCCAAGGTCAGAATTCTTTTCACAACATTTTTCAAAAGAATGTCTCAGGATCAATGTTTTAACTTTTAATCTTATTAGAAATCCTTTAGACAAGTTTTGATTCATGTCTGCAATGTCACCAAGGGCGGGGAGAGAGAGAAGCAAAAAAGCCTCCCTCCAAACATAATAACAAAAAGCATGGCTTCTGTTTCTTTTCTGATAAGCGTCTTAAATACCAAACAGTTAGCTGCTTAATAACATTCACTGTAAACCATGCAGCCTGCCCAGCAGATCCACAAAGTAGGTAAAAAAAGAGGAAAAGTTAATTTCTTGGCTGAGTGATTCCATCGGTAGCTGCAGGGCAAAGTAGAAAGTGTTTCACTAAAGTAGCAATTGATTCTTCTATCAATCTGCGGCACGCGTGTGCTCTTCCAAGGAATGTATTAAATATGAAAATCATATCCCGTTATCATCTGTCTCCAGCTTTCAGCCCGGTAAGCTTCCCTTAATGAATGCTGCAGCCTGAGGGACATGCACACTGCCAGCCAATGGCTTGTATGCATAATGGAGTGACGGTACCATTTTGCTCATTACAATATCGACAGACTGAGGGGGGTTTTGCACACAGTTACAAGTGACTGCTCTAGACAGCATGCTCCAAGTTATTATGAGATGTCTTAGACATTTCATCTAAAAGAGCTTTAACTGCTTTAAGTGAAGGGAGAAAGCAGCCATGGGCTTGAACTACATCGCTTGTACAGATTCAGCAGCTAGGATTAGACACCTGTGTTATTACAGATACACAGTTTAAATGTAGACTCTACAGATTTACCAGGCATAATGTCTACGTTCCTTTGTTATTCCAAACCTAAAAACGTAACTTGATAGAACTGAAATTAGCATAAACCTTTAAACATTGGAAAAAAAGAAATAAGTACCATTTATCATCCAAAAAATATAAAACAAACAAACAGAGTGCAGGTTACCTGATACATAAAGGATGTGATGTGTGTGATCACATGCTATTGCATACCTTTGCTGGTTCCCGCTCCATTTTCTTCTTTGCTTCCATAAATTTGGAAATCTTTTTCAAACACTCAGCCTGTATGAAATAAGACTGAATTAATAATTAAAAGATAAATGACTTCTTTAATATTCAACTGGCATGTGTCATGCAAACTCGTCTAACCTGTCTGAATATTAGCTGGATGTGGTGTAAAAGTGGGGGGAAAAAAAATAAGGAAAGTAGCTGAAAGCAGCCCCTATCAGTAACAGAGGGTTTTCCTAAGTGAGTGTCCTCTATGCAGACGCTGACACCCCTTAGCATTTTCATTTGGCCGGGCGGACTCACTGCCTTACTGCCAACTCCAACAGAACCTTTGCCACACCTTTAAATTACAAAAACAGACCTTTAAAAAATGTGTCTTTTAACATACAGCACAAATACCAAAAATACAAATACAATAAAATCTAGATAAATATACATGCTAATCGGAGAGGGAATATATACTCACTGTCTGTTTGAGAAATGTGTTTTTCTTTGTACCAAAAGCATCACGGTTCAACCAGAAAAAAACCGTGGTTGATTTTACACAATGGAAACAAAGTGCAACAGGACGACCAAAATAACAGCAAACATGCAGGACTCATAAAGCATCAAGAGGAAATAAACCAACTGCTTGAGGGGAGAGAATGGCTAAATCTCTGGAGCACTTCAGAGTCTCTATATTGGGCAATTAACTCGGTGAGTCATAATTAGCCAATTTTGTTAATTTGATATTAAGCTGTCAAGCACTGTCGTTGAGTTTTAAGTGATAATCTGACTGGCTCATTGTTTTCTCCCCCGTTCATTTGCTTGTCATGATAAATTGCACAGTTTGAGTGTTTACTATTGTCACATCAAGCCATTGCAAGCAAATGTCTACTCTGTTAAAATTGCAGCAAGGCATTAAGGCAAATGAGCATCAACAACACGCTCATTTATAAAAACGCAGCATCCCTAATAAATATATATATTTTATATATACCTGCACATGCATGGGCGGCCATTATTCCAAAGTTAACCTCGTAGAACTACGGTTTTCTTAAACGTACAGCTTGGACAGCAGTAATTACTGGTTATTACACGTGAATCTAAAAATGTCAGAAGAAAAGTACAACTGTCAAATCTGATTCCACCGCAGTGAAAGGAGTGTTTGTTCATACTAAAAGCCTGCTTTCAGTACGACTCCATAATGACAAAAGCTACTCCACTGAACAAATGAACTTGAGCAAGTGTGTGTGTGTGTGTGTGTGTGTGTGTGTGTGTGTGTGTGAGAGAGAGAAAGAGAGACAGAGCATGTGTGTGTTCTACCTTTTGTTGTTGGAGGGGGGCATGGTCAGGACTATATTCCTTCATGCTAATTTCTATGCACTCCACATCTCTCAGAAGCTCAAGGTTTCTCATTTTCGCTCGTGCTTCCCTGTCACAGATTTCCTTGAGATAACTGCGCAGTTTGGAACACTTTATCTGTAAGCTGAAGGCAGTGGAGAACTATTATTCAAAAGAAATATTATCTAAGAGCATTGTCAGAAAATAAGAGCTCGACTTCTCAGGAGAAAAGGTTAAGCACAATATGTTTTAAATTTAAATCTCATTCTCAAGTCGCCCATCAACCTAAGCCCTGCTGGATGGACCTGGCATGTTGGTGTTTATGAGACATGATTTACATCTTTTTTTTTTTTTTTTTTAAAGCAGTGTTATGCTTGTACACATTGTATTAAATAAAAACTGACACAAATGCCTGGATTGTTTATTCCCAAATGAAAATAATAAAACAGCTGTCAATCTATGAATACATGGGAATTTTTTCAAATCAATTTCATATACAATGATGAAAGTCCACTCACATATAATTGGATATTTAACTCAAACCAGTGACTTACGCTCTTTTATCGGATCTGGAGTAAGCAAACAGCTCCCTCTCCAGCTCCAGCCTCCGTTTCTCCCTGCACACAGAGCGCACAGAGAAGGTGTTACCCACACACACCGCTCCAGCACCTCCGTGGTTTCCTGGGCTAATTATTGCCAAACCGTCAGACTTATGAACCCAGCGAGCTTCCATAACACACATGCTAATGCAGGATAGCAACTTTCATGGGAACTTGACTAACTTTCATTAACACGCAAACGCTAATCAGTTACTGCTTTATACACATCCACGAATCCAAGTAAGCAGGCTAAAGAACTAGCTTCTGCTCATCTCTGTGTACGCGGACTTCGCTAGGAAGCTAACGGGTAAGGTGAGGCTATCAGACGGCAACGGTGACAACTCGAGTCCGCGGTTCTACGGGGCCGTGCTCTTTATAATACGAAAACACCAACTGTCCTCACCTTTCGTGTATGCTCTGCTGAGCTGACGTTATCCTTTCGTAGTAGTGGTCCTCGCTGCGAGCCGAGCTTGCCATTTTCTCCCGCTTTTGGCGCCGTTGCAAAGCCGATTGGAAGAAGAGGCAGACGAGGAGGAGGGGGAGAGGGGGGCCACTGGTGTTTACGTTGGTTGCCATGCGCACCGCTTCCCAGAAAGCCTTGCGGATAAACACAGAGAACACGTGGTTGGAGCACGGAGACGTGCACGAATTAAATCCGAGAGTAATAATGAAAGAAAAAAAATCGACTAAATGTTGGGTAAGAATTTGTTTTTCAGCGTATTTGGAGTATTTGCCCGAACGTAAATCCCCTTTATTTAGAAAGACGCACAGATGTTCGTAAAGGTGTTTAAATGTCATTTCTGTTTATTTATCAGAGTTTCTAACCCGCCTGGGCTAGATACCAGCCATCAAACGTCTGACTTTTATTTGATAAGCTTCCCTTGCTCTGTCACACACACACTGATGTCTGATTTTCTCTGATGGTTGCTGTGCATCATCCCCAGATGTTGTCTTGCATTATCAAGGTTCATCGCTGACATTTCTCAGAATGTCATGTTTTGACTGAGTCATTTTCTCAAAGCGACAGCACTACATGTCCTTGCTGGGATACTGAAATTGACTGCTCCTTCAAATGCACACCCTAATCAGCCAATTTCCCCAATTCCAGTCCCATCAAACTGCTCTTTATCTGTTGAACTGGGGAGTTTTGTTGTTCTTTTCTAATGCTAATCTACCCCATTCAGTATCTCTCTATGAGGCTATTTGTTGTGAAATAAATCCCCTTGTTTGCCTCCTGCATGTATAATTGATATTGTTGCCAGGCTTTTTGTTTGTGCCGTGGAGAGCTGGAAGGCAGTGCTTTGGAGGTGATGAAGAAAATGAGACTTGCAGCACTGCCGTTCCAGCTGAGCTCAGCCAAGGTTGATGCCTGTGATCAGTCTTTGTTGGATGTCATACATGCATTTGTGATTATTTTCAGCAGATTGTGGCCTCCCAATGCAGACTACATTTGCGACCACTGTTTAATATCTTTGTAATATCCAGATATACTAGGCCCCCGTGTTAGATCGCACACCAAATTGATGTGAAAACTCTGAACTGAACTTTTTACTTAATTCATCCAGGTGAGTTATGAAATAACAGGTGCACTGAATAAATTCAGATTTCCCGTTTTCTCATCTATAATGCATTCCTTTCCACATATCTCTTAAACAACATTAGCTTTACAGTGAATTATCCACAGTATACTTATTTCCTAGTTAGGAAAAAAGTATATAGTCCAAAATGCTGCAACAATAAAACCATTATTTTGATAAAGTAGTAATAGTTTTAACAAGTGCTTATCAATGTAAACAAAAAGGTGCCATTTTTCAAATCTTACTGCATGAAGGGTCCGAGAAAATATAGTTTACTTTTACTCTTTGTAGTTTTATACAGTGTCTCCACACTGGCTTTCTCTGTTGCTCCTGTGCAAACATACAATCTGTATGGCCATTGATATGCCCTAACAGAGGTCACAATTTGCATGAGAATTAACAGCAAGTAAATTAAATTGATATTCAGTGCACATCTCCGTCGAATCCTTCAGACCTTTGTTCCCCCTGCCTGGCAGAGCCCATGTTCAGCCCCCCCAGCTAGTCAGAAACATCTGTGCAGTTAATAATTTGATAAACAGCTTACACAAATGCTAAATTATCTTCTCCATTCCCTCCCCTTTTTCCTTTCCTTGTGCAAGACAGTTGGCTCACCTCTCTGTGGTGTTGGGTTTATCTGTCTTTTGTGGCTGTTCTTCCACAGCTCTGGTTTTAATGGCTCTCCCTTCACTCCTTTCACTATCACTTAGATACTGAAGCAGTGTTTGGGGTTAATGCAAATCCTCAACTCTCATCTGCGGCAAAAAAAAATCCACTGAAGTTTCCTATTGTGGCAAGTTTAAAATGAACTTTGTCGGAACATTTGTTATTCATTCACAGCTCTGTGCGGGTAGCATTTAAAAATATTCAGAAAGAACTGTGACATTGATCAGCACATTTGAACATGTGCAGTGCCTCCGTTCTGCAAAAGCCCACAACTCAGCTGACTCCCTGTGAAATTACAAATTAAGGTCTGACATATTTTTTTCCAGAGAGCATTCTGCACCAGAGTGCAAAAGCTTTCAAGTTCCACGTGTTAATTCAATGGTCACTTGTTTCTATAATTGGCTGATACCAGCAGTGAAAGAGATTTGACCGGGTTTTTATAATCATTTCAAAAAGCAGGCTCTTGTGGTTGGCACAGGTATAGTTTTATTTTCACAAAGGTATATTAAAAAGATTAAACGTGTCCGGAGGATGATATTAGTAGTATCTGTTCAAAATCAGGCCTGATTAAATTTGAAAAGGATACAAAATATCACAGACAGATCTTTATGTGTTGTGCGTGTGCCCGCGTGCAGTTTATTTGTGTGTCGATATTTTGCAAGTACGTTTTTGTCTATGAGAGGACAGCAATTAGTTAAGTGCTATCAAGTGGATGAAAAGCTGCAACAAATCCCTTTTATAATTTCATGGAAAAGAAAGCTGACAAAATGGAATGGGATGGAGGGGAACTAGTTTCCAATGCTTACCTTTTCGGTTGCAACTTGAGAAGAAATTGAACGCTAAGAGGGTGCGCTAAGCCGCGTTAATACATTGTGCAACTTTTTTCACATGCTGAGTTCTTGCTTTAAACTTTTTCTTTTTTCGGCTCTGTGGATATTGTCTATTCTGTTACTGAGTTTTAGCGAGGAGATCAGATTCACCACGTTGCTCCACTTGGTGGTTATCTGAATAAACATCAGGGCAGTCTCGAGTGCTGTCTGAGAGCACAATGCTTCATTGTGGTTTTGAACAAAGACTCCAAGCTCTAATGACAGTGGCTTGTTGTTGTTAGCACATGTAGGCCTTGTGATGTTGTATTTTGCAGAGTGGATTCATTCTCCGTGTTGTTTATACTTTTATTCTTTTTCTTGGGCGTCCTCTACCAGTGTCACCCAGACTCTTGTCTGTCATTTTCACATGTTTGCAGTCACTGGGGGCGACAGAGACAGGAAGGAGAGGATCATCTCACAGTTTGACAAGAGTCTTTTAGTCTAGAGTTTGACCGACAGCTGATAGGAGCAGCGGTGTGGCACACGGCGGCAAGCGGGGGCAGTGTGTGTGTGGTTATCAGATGAAGAGATTCATGTGGGCTGGGCTGTTTAGGTCAGATGGCTGACAGTCAGGACTTGATGTTTGCTATTATGTCGTTGTGCTGGTTGGTAATGCTGATGCCTTGCCTTGTTACAACAGTGCCCTCTTTTGCCCCATGTTTGCTAGCTTAGGTTTGGTGCTAGTGAACCAGCTGCTGAGTGGTGAATAAAACCAGATAGCTTGTCTTGTCTCACTGTTTGTGTCATGCTTACTGAGGTTTTGAATTGATTACACTGATTATAGGTATTCCCCTGCAAGGCTCAGAAAAGGTTCTGAAACCTCTTCAAACACCTCGTTTGTACTTCAACATTTATGTTATTAGTTCTGTTTGGCATAGTTTCTGTTATTCAGTTTATATTCCAAAACAGGGTTTATTATCTTTAAAGCATTTGGAAGATCATTTTTCATGTTATGCAGCTTAAGTGCAGAAACACTGATCTTTCTTAAAAATGTTCTGCTTGAAAGGATGTTGCCACTGTTTCACAAGAAGCAGTTGTTTTTTAATATGATCGGTAACTTTTTCATTGAAGGAACAGTAGACCTGAGAAGAGACAGTTGAGTAAATGAGCGCCTCTTCCCTATACCCGAAGAGCCAATCCAGTCCTGGATGGCCCATTTGACCCAATCCTCCTGGAGAGGCCCACGGGGCACATGTCACATCCACATTAAGGCATTAGAAAATGCTTTATTTGTTTGCGTGAGGGACATCCTCTCCTGTCAGTTCTGTAGGTCACACTCAGTTGACACTGCAATTGGAAGTCATTGCGCTTGTGTGGGTTTAGTCTTCCAGGTCAAATTATCCTTCAATTCAACCTGAAATTGGGAATGGCAGCAGCAAGGATCAGCCCAGGGCCCAGGCCCTCTCCTCAGTATTAAGCCATCACAGTGTTGTAAGGTGAGCTCCTGTAATGAACCCTGTCACCGCTACCACTGCACCAATATCCCCACTACACAGCATGCATATTGATTGCAAATTGTGAGTGCGAGCACACGGCTGCGGTGCTGTGTGTATGTAATGTATGTGTGCACGCTCACGTAAGCGCACCTTGTTCTGGGAAGAAACAAGGGAATCGCCTTTCTCTGATTAGAAAGCTCATGCATAGGAAAGCACGACAGAGACACTGCTCCCCATCTGCCCGTGGTGCAGGTGAAAACAATTTACACATCGCCAGGCTAATGGATACATTCATAGGGAGCACAGACAGAGGGAAAGAGGGATGGAGGGGGAGAGAATAGCAGAGAGTGGAAAAAGAGAGGGGTTGTAATGGGCCCAGGCCAATGCAGGCCAGTGGCCCTGCTCATGCGGCCAAGCCAGACAGCAGCGTATCAGATAACACATAATCACCAGGGTCAGGGACTAATGAATGCGGTCATGGCCCACCAGAGCAGGCTTTTGCCCGCACTAAAGACACTTGTAAACAATCGGCTGGGTGAAACATGGCAATAATATGTTGATTCAGCAGGTAATGAGGTTCTCCCTGAATCAATACCCCCAGCTAACCCCTCTCCCAGGTGGGCCAGTGAAGAGCAGTCAGCCAGGTTGGCGAGCGCAGACCTCTGCGATGACCTTTCCGTGGCAGTAAGGACACGAGGCAGTCTGAAGAGGACTATTCTCGTATTGCACAAGGCGCTGAGTGTCAGAACTTTCATTCGCAGCAAGCAAATGAACAGACAGGCGCTGCATGCTAATGAGCGGCAGGCTATTTTCCACCTTTTTTATCTGCACATTATGCTCTTGACTTTGGAGAAGGTGGGAATTAGGTTGGACCTCAGTGTCAGGCTGCCTGATGGCTCTGCTCAGGAAAAACTGGTAATTGAAGCCGATGGCTGCCGCGGAGGAGGTCTGAATTTGGAAATAAACAGTTTCAAGCACTGCACGTCATTTCTAGAGAGATGACAGGGGGAATGGAAATGAGCTGTCTGGATCTAATGTGCTTTCGCAGCAGGGAAAAAGGGGGCCATCTTTCAGATAACAATTCCACTCATTAGGACTTCAGTGCCATCGTAATGACAAGAGACCAAGTTGCTAAATTCAGAGAGGACAATTAGGAAATGCTGGCGCCCTGACAAACCAAGTAAACAAGGACACATGGCTCTGAATTTTACATATACTCTGGCCTGACGCTGTGAGAAACATCTAATAGGTTTCGAGGAGATTTCAAAAAGGAAATGCCATAAATGGCCTTCCGCTGGGTTCTTCTTGTCATAGTAGCAACTTCTTTATTATTGCTTGTTCATTAGCATAATAGACAAATTAATTCCCCGCTCATTGCTAAAGCAAGTTGTTTACATCTGATTCTGTGCTTGTTAAAGGCAATTTAAAATCCTGTTTTTCAGGCTTTGCAGTCTGGCTAGAGAACCTTATTTGTGACAAGCACGTGGGTGTAAACATCGCTTAGATATAATGTATAAGTGTATTCTGTTTACATAGCCTTCCTGTCTGTTTTTCAAAATAAAGTCACAAACAGCCATGGATTTATTATAGCGACCGCCTTATTGTGAATTTGAATGCATGTGTGCATGTTGTCATATTTTTAGGTTCTGTTTGTGCCATCACATTAAACTGAAGTGGGGATTCAAGTATTGTCATAATTACATGCTAAACTAGTCTGCATGAGGCACTGCTAAGTTGAACAAGTTCCTTTTTTTCCCCTCACACCCTCCTCTGCAGTTTTGGCAGATGTGGCCTATTCACCTTCCTTTCGCTTGGCCCCAATTCAGCGTAGCCCCTATGGCTGCCTCCACCTCCTCAGGCTCCGTCGTGCTTTGGTACCGTACTGTATGTGTGTCCACTGTATCAGTCTCCCCTGGGAGCCACCGCCTCTCCCTGTTTCAATTTCCAAAGGATTACCAGCAACAATGCATTTCCTCAACAGTTGCGCAAAGTTTCTCCACTCCCCTCCTTCACTTCGTTTTCTCCTTGTTGCCCAAACAAAGCTGTGAAGCCCAAAATGTAACTTGGGGACATTTTGAGCAGGATTTCATGAGTTGAATGAAAGTTTGCTCATTAAAATCTTTCAGCGCGGCTTTATGCATTAGACTGAAGAGTGGAGCGCGTGTTTATATACTTTCAAATGACAGCAGCAGTTAATCTCTAATGCTTTTTACTGTGGCGTCAGCGTGGCATGTTAAAAAAAAAAAAAAATGCAACCTTCCATGGACGCGGCATGCAACCTTGATGTGGCGGGCAAAACCACAGGGGTTTCTTAGACTCCGATAGCCTTCATGCTCATGAATAAAACAGGGGGTTTAGGGGGCTTCCTGTGCAGCTAATTCACAGTGCCGAGCTTCCAATCTGTTTTTATGGTACTTGGGTGGAACAATTTCTCTTCCCCTGCTTCAGGGCTGCATACAGCACGGAGAGCAGATTCTCGGGAGCTCGTACAGGGATAGTAATTTGCCATAATCAGTTATTGTGCACTGGTGAGTTTAGCACAAGCTGAGACTCATGATACTTTGTGTTTTTTCTTCAATTTTATGCAAATAAACAAAGCAACTCACTTTCTGAAATTGCCCTTGTTTTTAACATGAAAATGTCTGCCGGTGTGTAACACGAATTTCTAGCTGTTAGGTATAAGCGCTTTACGTGCTCTCGTAATTTTTCACGATAAATCGCAGCACACGGCCATAAACGTCTTGTGCTAAACTACGTAACACGTTGCTTTCTCGCTGTGCAATTAGCAAAGAGGAACGTGCTTCTTTTCCTCGTGAGTCCTGTTTGCAGACTCATTACCAGGCCCTGCTGGTTTCTCCAGCACTGAGAGGAAGTTAAACAAAGCGCCACTCACACACAGCCTCTCTGTGGTGACAACAGGCTCCAGACCCATCACCAAACGCTGAGAAGTGAAGGGTCTGTGAAAACAAACCGCTATGACACCCTTCACTCTTTCTTCTGCTCGACTGCACCCTGTCAATGTCCAACCCGATCACTAGTACTGCAAGCTACGTTAATAACTGAGAAAACAAACCACCAGGCGATAAAGCCCCAAACCTCTCCATCCTAAATCTTCCATACAGTAATCACATCAGGCTCTAAAAGGATGCACCTCCTTTTGTTGTGAAATCACAATTGCACCTGTCTGCTTGGTGACAGCAAATAGTAAATTGATATTTTTTAATGCTACAAACAAGTGCATGTACACACAGATGCAGAGAAGGGGTTGAAAACACAAAGTCAGATGTACATATCGATATACTTTGCGCACGTACACATGCAGTCCGCACACACACAAGAGGCAGAGGGGACCTAATTAAATGCAGACAGCGACTGTGTGGACTGGCTTACAGTGAAGCCGGGTCTCAAGCTGCCACAGCAACAGTTCATCTCGGCCAATTAGATGTCGCATCAAAGCCGGGGCGGCCACAGAGCAATGGGTTCACAGGCGATATTGTTGTGTGCGTGGTCAGCAATCAGCAATGTCCCCTGCTGGGATCTGCCGCCGCCGAAGCTGCAGAGAGAGTCACCTGACAACAGCCAGTACAGCAGAGGCCTGCCTGCATGCTGTGTGATCTTCCCCTAATGTGTATGTGATGGAACCGCAGGCCTCGGGGATGGAAGTAATGCGATGTTAAAAAATACATAAATCTCAGCCCCCAGAAAGTTTTCTGCTTATTGGTCCTTTTTCAATCAGAATATGTGCACGTTTGATCCTCACAGCACCTAAGTTTCATGTCACCAAAGTCTTGATAACAACTAACTACTTCTGCACAAATAATTAATAATGCCGAGCAGCTTTGCTTTAGCTTTTGTCTGCCCAGGTCATGAGCAAAACATACGCTGATTGCCTTCCTGCTGTGAAGTTTGACTTTACATTTTCTGATTTCACAGCCTCGGTTTGCATGGCTAATTCTGCCACAGATGAGAAATGCTGAGAGATAAAAAGGGCTAAATCTTTCTGCTGTTGTGCAGCTTTATATGCTGGGTAAAGATTGCATGTAACAAACCAAGGGGGTTTGTTTTAACTGTAAAATGAAATCTGTTAGCAAAGATCTCATTTATTCTTAGTGATCCCGTAAGAGCTGTGAGAGACGAGAGAATGATAGCTGTGTAGGACAGTCAAGAGTAAGGCCGATGTTTAAACTGCTAATGGGCACAGGTACATGGAATCTCCTGGTCCTCTCTGAGACCGAGCAGCAACAGTCTTGTCAATTCGCTCCTCAAACCCTAAAGCTGCAAGCGAGGCAGCAGTCGGCCCAGGATGGGTTTCCCGGGATTAGAAGGGGGTCAGAGCTGGAGTGCTGCCACTCTCTCTCTCTCAGCAGCTGAGCCACAGCTCACTCATTATACCTGAGGAGTCAAAACATTACCCATGGTGCACCGGTGCCTCTGGGACAGGCCCACCCCTTGCACCATACAGGGTGAGGTGGTTCTAGTGCTGCATCAGTGATATTTCTCAGATATTTCTCATGCGTTCCTTATTAGTCCATATGGAGATCGCAGTTTGCATGCGGTTAATAAATCATTCCAGGAAGTATTGAGACTAGCTGAAAGCACTTGAGAGCACTCGCCGTCTTCTGACTCTCCCTCTCTAACATCCTCGTGAATGTGTCTATTTTAGGTCACAAAGTGTATTTCGCTTTATACATGGCAAACAGACCTAGACTTCACAACACCTAAAGGCATCCATTAACCAATCACATCAACGGGCTTCTGCTAATTCACAAACCCTTATTTATATATTTCTCCTTTCAGGGAAACATAATTACAGATTATGTAATGTTTAGGTCGGGCACACTGATTGCTGTCCAGTGTTTGAAAGGCTACAGTTCTTAGTGAATTAGAGAATGATTAGTGCATGGCAAATCTACTTCATTCTAAATATGTTAATTAACAGTCAGTGCAGTGGGTGCAGTAGTTAAAAGCACTAGTAACCTCACACAAGCTTCAAATATTACCACACTCTAAATTGCTTGCCGTGGGTTTCTTTGAAAGGCTATATTTAATTAAATGCCATACAGTAGCCATTTCCGGGCTAATGGAACTTATATTATATGTAAGAGATCTGGTGAGGAGTCACTTAACCATCCATTACGGCGGCAGTTTGTGGTACGGCTTTCTAGACACGTGTAAAAGATGGAAATTTGTATTTATCTGAGATTTTCAACTTGCACGCTTCCTGTCTCACCGCTACATTGTTATTTACTGAAATGAATAAATGCACTGTACTCTAGACAGCACATAATCACTGTGTATTTTTTGTTCCAGTTCATTTCAAATTTATGTGAGGACACAAGCTTTTGTAAAAATAAGCAGCATGCAAACACAGAAGCAATCCAGTATAACCGAGAGGCTCTTCAGGACCACGAGCAGTGCACAGAGCCACCTAGTGTCGTCACTCGGCACACCACCACAGAGAAAATACACTGAAAATGTGTTTTGGTGCATATTAGCATACTATTATAAAAACTTAGAGAAGAAACGGGATTCTGAATTGATGGCACGTTGAGTTTTTTTGGACAACGTTTCCTCTTGAGTTAAATATGTGTAGGTGCTCATTGTGGCATCCCATATGTTGTTGTGAATAGTTTGAAGTACAGCCACAAACATCCCCGGTCCTCTGCACATGCTTGTTTTACTGTGGCAATCTGCCCCCTCTAATGTAGCATGATTTCTCATAACTTGGTTAAGGGTGCCCCCATCTGGCCGACAGCTCGCCAAAGTGCTGGCGGTTTCTTTGCTTACTCCCTCCCTCTGCTTGCTCACTGCACTGATTTCTATTGTGAGAGCTAATTGTTAGATAATATGGGTTGTTTATGTGAGCTATCCATGCAAATTCTGATGCGATTTCAATCATTTTAGACGTGTGATTTTTGGGTTTTTAATGTGGAATAGGAGTGAAAAGGAAGCACTCTGTGCTTGCAGATTGCGTTTTCTCTCACTCTTTCTCAACCAAACACACCTCCGGGGTCCAGGCAGCAACAGTTGTTTTGGGGCAGTATCGGGTGAAATGAGGGCGGTGGCGTGCAGGCGGTGTAATTTGCAGCCTTGCCGGAGGAGCCCATTTTCTTGTGTGCGGCCACTGGGCGCTGGCTGCTGTTCATCAGTATGGAAGTCTATGAGGTGAGGAGAAATTGTAATGATGGACACTGAGCGGCGAGAATCAGCGGCTCAATAAGCCCCCCTAATTGCTTAGCAACAGTGTTCCAGGGTCTCTCATTTGAGATCAAGAGTTTAGTGGACTGAAGACTCCGCTTTGGAGAAATAGAGCTTGTGCCATTCGATAAGACGACGGAGAAATGGGCTCTATCTTCTACTTCCTCTGCGCCCTCCCTCCCATTCCTCCACCCCCTCTCTCTCCTTCTCTTTCTCTCTCTGTCTCTCTGGCGCCGACACCCCCACCCACCCTCCAACCCTTTCCTACCGGGATGATTATGTTACCTTTCAACTGCATGATGTATTCAGTTCACTAGATTATTTTCTGTCATCTCAGTTAATTGAATTCTGTCCATCACATATAGATGTTTTCACATTTGCATAAAGGTTAGAGTGGTGAAGAGTGTCAAACTTCAATTTAGACAATGTCACTCAAATAAATATACTGGCCTCTTCCTCCCCTCTCTCCGCCTCTCCTGGCTCTCCGGAGGTGGGTATTTACGGATTCCAAATTTAAATAGATCTGTATTCCTGGGATGCGCCGACTCTCATATACATGTAAATATGAATATGAAAATGACCGGATGGCTCTCTGATATGGGATGCGTGGGCCATGTGTAGTCGGGTGTGCGTGAATCTTTCCAGTAATCTTTGCACATTTCGATTAACGCGCGCCTCTGTCCGCGCGGTCGCCTTCGTGGCCGGTTTGTGACACCGCCAGCATGTAGGCATCGCTGTCCTCTACAAAGGATCTCAGTAAGCACTTCCTCCTACTCCTCTACTCGTTGTCAAGTGGCTCTAACATCCAGCCTACAACTGTCATGTGAAAATGTAGGGTGTCGTCGGGAGGGGTAACAAAAGGACCTACCGGAACATAAGAACGCGTAAATGTAGTTGTGCACGCAAACACGCGTGCCCATTAGAGCTCAGGCGTCGTATGCACTCATTGGTTTAACACTCGTCCGTTGAGATTTTAAAGGCTTTTCCCCCGTGGCAGGCAACTGACCGAGGGAGACGGAGCATAATAACATGTCACAAAAGGAAACACAGCAAAGAGGAGGGAGAGACTTCTCTGACAGACGAGAAGACCCGGACCAATTCACATTTAATAAGTGCCTCAGAATATCCAATTATGTTTGGTTTTGAAAATTGATTCATGTGTCTTTAGAAGCAATTTTCATATTAGCCTTTTTCAAATAAACATCTATTAGGTTTATGTATCACACTGGCATGTGGCGTCAGCGTGCAGGCAGTGCTAAAATAAGTCTGTGTCAGTTAGTCGATAGATGGGAGCGCGAAGACGGCGGACAGATTAGAGTGCTTATCTCTTTTCATCAACTCTGAATACCGGCTGAATTGAAGGTCAATATCTGAGGATTCTCCAAGCCGAGCAGGTGTCTGGAGAGTATGGATTGGCTAGTGCTTGCAGCGCCTCTTTCCGGCTTTGTGGGCAGGCCAGGGCCAATTTCAAATGTGTCACAGCTGCATTTAAGCCAACGGTTACCTGGACAAAACCACTATACATTATACTGCATTCCTCTTTCACGCTCCTCCTTCATTCTTTTTTTTCTCTCTCCGTTTGTCTACATATGTCACACGGTGGGCTTTGTCACGCCTTGTGACACATGGTGTGAGTTATCTGTGGGGAAAATGTCTGCTGAGAGACGAGCGGAGGTGGCTTATTATTTATGATAACGTGAAAGACAATTGTGCGCTGGTATTGAATAGAAGATTTGCAATCTCTTTTCAGGAACAAATGCGGGCAAAAGCTCGGCGATGGAGAAAACTTCTTCCTTTTTTTGATTGTAAATTAGAAAACACAAATATAGGAGGGAAGAAGGTGAAAACATGCTTCTTTTCAATAGGCCATCTGTTTACAGCCATTTTCAAGGCTGTCCATTATTGATTACATCTCTATTTCCTCCATGGACACAGTCAAAAAAACCACTGTAGATAAAGAACTATTTAAAACTTACTCTGCAGTATACAAGTCTATCTCGCTTCTTTTCTCTTCCCTGGTTTGCAGTGAATGCAGAGGTTTTCTTCTTGGAAATGGACATTGAAAGCTTGATAGGCCGCGAACGGGGCAGGTGGCGGTCTGCTCTTGCCTCTGCCTCGTGTTTGTGTTTTAGTTTGGCACTCTGTTAAACCTAAAATCGCACAAACGAAACAGCAGATAAACACGTGCGTGTGCATGCTGACTTAGTGCTGTGTGCGCGAGCTTGCAGTCAAGATTGCTTACGAGGCTGTGGAGGTGGCGCTTGTATATTGAGGGGTCTTGTCCAGTGTCAGAGGGCCCTTTCGGCTACTCTCTTCCCAGACAAAGCTGTGGTGAAGGGGTTCACTCCAGCAGGACATGGCTGCTGGGGGGAGAGAGCAGCAGCAGCACTCCAGACCTACTCGCCTGCAGGAGGAGGCTATCTCAGCCACCTAGTCCACTCCTCAGGCTGGCGGATACTCTCCACCACCACCCACAGGGAAGGCCATTTCTGACCTTATCACAGCATTTGCACAGCTGTCTATCAACACACACACACACACAAAACAAACAACCTTTCATGGAGAGTTTAAAAAAAAAAAAACATCTCGAAATTGGCGGCACAGCCTTGTCAGTCTTGAAACTGGATATTACAGGGTGAGAAAAAAGCATTAACACACCAAATTTGAGAGAGAAAATGAATTTATATTTTTATTATGAATTGAACTGCAAGAAATCGGTATACTTCTGCAGCTCTGAATAAAAGAGAAAATGCCTGCCGAGTATTACAAGGAAATGAATGGCTGGCTTTATTTGTGTATGCATCTGTAATGTTATTGTGGCCATTTTTATTCATGCGGGCAAAGTTGTGAGCTCACCCTTGGCTTTTATTTACGCGGTAGTCTTTCGTCTGCTCAACGGGAGAGCCTAGAAGGCTGCAGATAGGTCCTTTCAGATACTTACAAAGGCCGCTTCAGCGGCTTTTTGTTGCCGTAACTACCTCTTTCTTCCTCACATTCCAAATATCTTTGGTTCAGACCTGGTGGCCTTGATGAACAAGGTTCTATGGAATCAATCAACTGCTTCTCTCAGAAGATCTTAACATGGTTTAATGTTGGCCTTGCCACATTGTCCTTTTGAGATATAAACCTCATCCAACTTACGCCTGAGATCCAAGTTTCTTTTCTGAGGGGTCTTTTTGTGTAGAGTGGATTTGAGAGAGGCCTGAGCGTGGGGAAAAAACACAACCAGAGAGAGACAAGCAAGGCTGAGGCGCGTTGTTTTCGCTAATAATGACTGACAGCACACCTCGACTCGTTCATTCAGCGTAGTCAAAAACATCTTTAAATCAGTCATTTTTTAAAATGTATGTTCATCTTTTCTCCAAAATGAGTCCTGTATGAGTGCATAGCTGTTATATAAAATTTGTGCAGTTTTGCTATCTCTAGATGTTTAGATATGTCAGGTTTTCCCTGATGTGAACTTTGCCCTTTATATTGCACATATATTACCTCTGGTTACACATTTTTGCTAAAACAAACAAAAACAAGAGATAAAATATTAAATGAGGGGCTGCAACAGATAAGGCTTTTTTTTTTTTTTGGTTTTTACTGAATGCTATATTTTCACTGTGTTTGAGCAGATAAAAAATACACCTGGAATTGTTTTCTTTCTTTTTTGTGTCGCGAGCAGCCAGAAACACTGGTCGGGAAGCAGACAGCTATTCATGGTGGACATATGTGCAAAGCACCATCCGCGTCTACAACCTCTCCCAGCTTCAGTAAAACAGCAACATCTGCCTTCAGTTTTTATAGCCCGCAACATATGTCCCTTCGTTGGTGACAAAGCTGGCTAAGGCTCTCATGCTGTTCCTGTCCCCTAGTCCAAACATACATCTTTAGATACCTGTCAGCCTTTATTATTCCATCCTCTGTCGCTGCAGATAAGAGAAGTTAAAGTTTAATGAAATGCAGGCCGGCTACAGAGGCCCGGCTTTTATAATTTGTCACAGGCTGTGTGCTGGGAGCCCACTCCTATGTAAACACGGAGGCAGTGGTCACGGCCATTACTTCTAAATGACGGAACATGGACGGAGTGGCAGAAATGTCACTCGGCAGCAGCCGTTTTCCCGGTTACCCATAAACCAAGCTGGAAACATCCAAATTTGAGAAACGCAAACTCTAATAAAGCCTGTTGTAATGTTTTCGCAGCAAATTACCTACAGGAGCCGTATCCAAATGCAGTCATTTCCCGTCTGTATTTCCACATAAAATTGATAGTCAGCATGTTTCTCGGGCTGTGTTCTCGGTAGCCTCGGATATAAGAACAAATATGGTAGTCGGAGGTGTGCTGCGGGGCACCCATCACACCAGGAGTGTCGTTATAGTCGGCGTACTGTGTTTAGGGCCTGGGGTGTAAGAGACGACCCGTTTCCTGTCTTGCACACAGGGGCCACAGCGCTACTTGCACTGTGTACTTGTATAGCCTTAATGGCAAACAAAGATAGGCACAGGATGCCTGAAGCTACACTGGTCAAGGAGCTCCGATGCACTTTATATCAGAGGCTGAAGAGTCTCAGCCGACTGTTTTCAGGTATTTAGGCGTTAAATGTTTTTGGCCAGGCTTGATAGAGAGAAGTGATCGCCTATCGATTGGTGAAACGATCTGTTCTCTCCTTGCTGCACGGCGTAACACGTGAGAGGAAGACTGTCCCTCCTTCCTGGTTTGTTCTGCACTAGATGAAACTCTAGGAAACGGCTTATTCTGCCACTTCAATTTTGAGCTCCATTTTAGCCTGGACCGCAGTCTGACTGAGAGCAGAGGTCCACACTCCGGAACAGACTCTCATACACACAGAGCACACACATACGCCACACACTTCAGCAGCAGTTGATGTCTTAATACTAATTTAGCTGATCCTCTGACATTTATCCTTTAGGTAAACTCTCGCCCTCCCCTCTCAGTCCCAGTGGCACCCGTGCCAACAAAGCAGCGCAGGCATATTTTAGAGCACCTCCGCTTCGCACCTCAAAGTGCCCTCAGGGACACTCGGTGTCTCCTCTCTGGTTTCTAGCGAAATACTCAACATTTGATGTTATTTCTCGGGCTCTTTGTGATCAGGCACAGGAAGTTAACCAAGAGTACACCCTTGATGAAAAGAGGGGGGCTTTTATTTATTCTCGGCTGCAGCCATTTGCAGGTGGTGGAGAAACTGACAGGCAGCAGTGCACAATAACATATGCGCTCACTTATGGCAAGGCACACCAACAAAGCTGTTGAACAGACATGCGCAAATATACGCAGAGGTGGGCTGTGTGTGTGTGCGTGTGTGTGTTTGGGGACTGGTTGGGGCTATAATCAGTAGCTCTGTGACAAGGAAGGGAGGTGGCGGCTGGCGGGAGGGACAGAGGGACAGGCGTGATAACAGATTGAGCGACTCCGATAAACTCTCCTCTAATGGTTCTGCCTGTCCTTCTCCCCCTTTTTCGACGGCACCTATTTAGTGGACTCTTTCACTGGCAGCGGATTAGAAACCTGGATAAGGAGAAGCAAACACTGGCAGCTTCTCTGAGTAAGCAACAGAGAGAGGGAAGGAGAGGAAGATAGAGAGAATGGGGGAGAGATGGGAGGAGGAGAGACATGAGGAGAATGAAGGACAGAAGGAGAGGGGCAGAGTGGGAAGGGAGCCGGAGAGGATATTCAAGGAGTGGCACTTACCCATAGCCATCCATCGTTTCTCCTTCCACCCCCCCACACGCCCTCACCCCAATCCCCTTATAGCCTCCTGCTTTATTTTTGCTTTCTGGGCCCTTGACAATGCAGTAACTGCTTACAGAGCACCGGAACTGCTCTTTGAGCCTGAAGTCGATGATGGGTTCAAGTGGTGGGTTGCAGGAGGTGTCAAACACGGCCTAATTCTGTGTGGTTAACGGCTAGGCGTGACACATGCAGGACAGTGTAAACATGGATTAGGTTGATGTCTCAATCACAGTGTGGCAGATTGACAGGCTGCTGACAGCAGCAACACCTGCTTCAGATTTGTACGGGGCTGGTAGTCTGTGCGGGATACGCTGTTTCTGATCAGAAAAAAATTATTTTTTCTGCTGTTTGTAAGATTCAAACTTTATTTAAATTTCTTATTACTCTAGATTTGATTTGTAAGTAATTAAAAAACTTTTAGCTCTTCAGATATAGTTGTATGTAAACACACGGTAATAAAAAGCGAATCTTTACTAGTCAAATAAGACAGGCCAATGATTTTTAGTTGAAATCTGCTGTTACATTGTAACCTATAATAGGTTTGCCCTTTGAAAACACCATGATTTTTGCTTTAGGTTTTATTTACTGCACAAAAAAGCAAAAGCGCTGATTTAGAATAAACACAATTCAAAAAGAGAGAGCTTCCTCCCCATCTGATAGACATGCATAAATATCTATATTGATATATGTGTTGGAAAGAAGGCAATAATGAATGCACACATGTATTTGCACCTGGCTCAGAAATAAATACAGTAAAAAAAAAAAAATCTTTAATTTACTGTGATTTTTAGATTTTCAGTGGTGACCAAATTGTGACCCAACTGAGGATGAGCAAAGAACTGGATTTTTATTGAGTGAGATACGATGTTTTATTTAATATGAGTGACTAGGAGGTAAGACCGGCAGCCGACTACTACTATTAACTGACAGAAGGCTCAAAATAAAGTGGAATAATGTAACCATGCAAAATGAAAAGCAAATAATTATATCCAGCTTTAAAGCCTCTATTAGTGCAATTCTGTGGAGACAAATGGAAAATCGCACACTTAGTAATTTGTCCATTTGATTATGACTGCTGAGTATGTGATTAAAATAGTGTAATTATATCTACTGTATTGCCTTTATGCTCGCAACGAGACACAGAAATATCTGGCAACCGTGTGACTGTAGTGACAGTCTGATTGACTGGACACAATACATGTGCTGCAGTAAATTAATAGAATGGTCCATTTTCTAAATTGATCCATGAAAAGGATTTACCCAGTGGAGCTGAAAGTTCAGGCTACACATAGCTTTCACTGTGCTACAGGGGTTAAATTGTTAAAAACGGTGGACTTGCGCCACTGTGTTTCTTTTCAGAATGTGTAGATTTAAAGCATTAAAGCGCCACTCCAGGCAGCAGTAAAAAACACGTGCGCACACAGTGTCAAAGAAGAAATAACACAAATTGTCATGCGCTGGCGGTAATTATGTTGAGTAGCATCTTCGACGGCGGGGTCGTCTTCCTCCACACGGAAGACGACGTCACGCTTCTGAGCGCCAGTGAGCGGCTTCTCTCAGCCTACGCTCCAGTGTCAAGTGCTGCAAACAATATGCACTCACAGCAAGCACTGCTCGACTCAGGAGACGACATGCTCCAATGATTGTGCCTTTGCCACAACTATTTGTGATTGACAAAGGCCCGTGTAACTCACCACTGACTTTACCTCACAATCTGGTATCGCCGTATATCTCAGCGCGAGAGCAAACAAACGAGCAGTAAATAACTGGCTGCCTCAGTCCCCGCGGGCCGTCAATCAGACGGACAAGTGTACACTACGCTGTGTTAGAGAGCTCAGAGCTGAACTAATCCAGTAAATACAAGAAAAGCTCAGACTGGAGAAAAATCCTGTCTGAAGATCCAGTCTCAAACCACAGGAGGAAACCTGGGAACACAGGAATCTAATGACTCCAAAGCAGGCATGAAGTGTGAAATCCGACTCTTTCCCAGGAACAGCTGAGCCTACATGTAAGGCAGAGCAAGAAACATTTGGTGCGGCGACAGATAATTATATTTATTGATTCACTGAGTAGAGTTATTAGCTAGTTAACACGTCTCTTACAGTAATATTAGCCATTATTGTGGAAAGCCACGTTGAAAAGAATGTCACTTAAAACTGATATTAGCCAAATGAATGCGGCTGTTGTCGGGCATTGAAGTCTTTCAGTGGCTGTCTGAGCATCATCGCTCTCATCATACACCAGTACATTACACTAAACAAAAGAGCTAAAGACTAATTATTGAAAGATCCACACAAACTAGTGAGCTAGCTAAATATTGTCAACTCTAGCCAAATTCCCAATCTGCCTCTATTAATTAAGCCATTTAATCATCCACCACACTAATTGCATAATTAAATCACTGCCTCCTGGGTGCTACTGATGTGCAGTGGGTAATCTGGCGCAAAAATACCACTCATCAACAATGTGGGCTAGTTGATAATGCTAATGGATGGCTAGGACCACAGCAACTCGCACAAAAGGTTATGGTCAGTTTTCCATAATGTGCACCGGCTAACGGGCCGGCGTCAGTGTCGCCGATATATTGAGCGTAGACACCGTCTCAGCTGATTGGATTAGTAATTTCTCTTTATGTTCTGTTGTTGTTGTTTTTTAAAGTTCAAATAGTGTAATCGCTTTGTTAAAAGCACTAAGATTAAATTAAGTGACACCTGTGAAAATCTCTAAAGCACAGATCTCATTTTTGCTACCTGACGTGTGTGAGAGATTTTATTTTTTTGCATAAACACAGATTCAGAATAGCAAAAGTAAAAAGCAATCAAAGGCATTTCATAAAAAAAGACTCCACTGCACAGAGATGCAGTCCCTTATCTGAATACAACAACAAGCTGTAGCCCTCCAGTTTAGCACAATCGTGGTCAGTCGGCACGAGCGCGACCGGCACAAACACCTTGTGTGCTGGCATTGTTGGGTCGGCTCGTCTCAGCACAAGACTCGGCAGCTCCAGCCAAGTGTTTAAATTCCTGAAGAGCCTCCAGAAGAAATTAGTATGTAATGGCCACACTCTGCAAGAAGAAAGACCCATTATGGCTTTCCACTGACTGTACTTGGCTTTCATTTGTGAGCTAAATGGATGCGCGTGAAGGTGAGAGTTCACTAGCCATTCAAGTATTTGGCTTTAACTGGCTCCAGCACTCTTGCTTTAATTCAAGCAGAAGGACAAGTATGAATAATCGCTCTGGATAAGACTCATCACAACCAGCAGCGCGAGCCTCCTCCCCCCCTCGCCTCGCCACCACCGTCGACGATTTTCCCGCCCTCAAAATGGCTGCTGCAGCTTAATGACAAAATACCATTTACATCATGCCTTTTAATTTGCAATTTGCCAGCTTTTGTTGCTGCTATCTGATTTTGGATTGTTAGCTGCACACTGTATTATTTTGATGCAAATTTCCTCCCAGCTCATCTCAACTGGTTCTAATTTCACATTTGTTTATCAGAGCTGGAGAAAATGGCTAGGGAGAAATGGGTAACTCTAATCAATGTAAAATAGAACACAAAATATCCAATGATTACGGCTCCATGAAGGCTGGGAGGCTGTGCAGAGAATGCAACAGCCCATGTTGTATTATGGAGACAAAGAGACCACACCCAGCTGACACCGTGGGGATGAGTTGTAAAAAAAATGAGGTTTTGAGGAGAAATGTCTGTTATTGGGCCCATAACAGAGAAGTGACTGCTTTATTCAAACACACAGAAGTGTACAGCCAAAACGGCTAATAGGAGGCCCCGAGGGTGCCCGTCGCATGTAATATATGCACAGGATAATTTATTACAGCAGGACTAATTTCCATCGCTTGTGCTTGGAGTTGCCTTGCTAATTATGGAATTTTTTTTTCTTTTAGCAGTTTTTTCCTGCCCGATTCATAATTGCACATCGACATTCAGGGGCAGCGTCTTTGCAAATGAGATGAGGCCTTGCCATTTGGCACTCGTGGCCCCCCACACCCAGGTGAGCACACAGCCCACACAGGGAAGCAAGCAAGGCTCCATTTTCTTCCAAAAAACACACCCACCCTCCCAATCATCAACGCTTGGATCTTTGATGGGCTCTACCCCCAGAACTGCTATGACCATCTCAGAAATATCAGATAGGCTAGTGTGTAATTAGACTTGGGACTTTAATTAGGAAAAGTTAACTGTTAGATGAAAGCTGTCACATCTGTGATACGTACTGCTGGTTCAGTGGATGGATCCCAGGGGGGTCTGCATCAAAAGGCCCTTCCCTGCTGAGCAGGCCCACTCTAGCATGTTCTCATGCGCCAAATCAGGCCCTCTGAGTGGCAGCGGATGTGAGGGGATGGAAAAACAGAGACGCAGACACAAGTTAACTGCAAAGGAGAGACGAAGAGGGGGAAGAAGAAGGAAAGAGAGAAGAGGGAGAGAGAAGAAAGGCTGCTTTTCCGCGTGTCTCGTTAAACCGAGAACACGGCACAGACACAAAGGGATCTGAGGGAAAACAATGTCGCTTAACAAGACATCACTGGCTCATCATTAGCAATTTGTTGTGGGCATAATTTTCCCCTGCCCCTTGCATAATAGGTGCCCTGGGATATTGCCGATGCTTTTGTGCGGCCTCATTTGGCTATTTATTTACTTGGCTCGTGTCACAAAAGAGATCTGGCCACCTCAAGCGAGAGCCAAGATAACACTGTTATGGCTCCACATCACAGCCCTATTAAGATGGAGCTCCTTTAATTGACTCCCCTAGCTCATTGCCTGACCTGGAGTCTCGCTGATCCCACCCAACCAATAAGAGTCTTCATCTCGCAGGGCAAAGCTCGGAGAAACGCGATGTGTGTCGTATCACTTGTTTTGGCTCATGTCAAACGGTCTCATTATTGGGTGCCAGAATAGGCAGGAGCGATTAATCTGTATTTCGACCGAGCTGGTCTCTTGCTACTTTCTGCTTTCGTGTTGTCTGCGCTGGAAAAAATACAGCTGCAGACTGCTGTGGCCGTGTTGAATATGGTGAAACGGCTTGACAGATATCACTGCCATTAATCACAAAAGCGAGGAGAGAGAGAGAGAGAGAGAGGGAGGGAAAGCCTTATAATTTCATTGTGTGCGCTTCCTGTTTACCCAAGCCCACAGATGGTACTGCCAGTTCTGCACAGTGGAGCTCTTACACTGTTGTTCCGTCGCCTCGGCTTTCTGTGGCCCTTTGTGACAGCGTAGACATTGAGCTGTCATTTACATTCAGCAGACACGTACGCGGGGAAACGGATGGATAGTCGAAAGGATGGATGACCCGAGTCATGGCAACAACGTAGCTATTCGGAAAAACAAAAAGCAGTTTTTCTGGAAATGGAAAGAAATTGATGATGCTAGCCTGGCTCAGCTCTGACTGATTGTGAGGAGCATAATGATGTGCATACACTATGTAAGCACCCCCTACTTCCTGCGATTTGCCCCCTTTTCCACCCATCTTCCTTTATGAATGACAGCATTCACATTTGTGTCACTGTATTGCGATTGTATCTGTTGTTGAGGAAATGAAAATCAAGTATTTGACCTTTGTATCCTATAAGTGGCTCAGTGTTTTGCTGTGGTGGCCTTCAAGCTGACGGTGCAGTCGCATGCTTTCATGCCACCACGCTCTATTATTATTTTTTGTTGCAATTGTCAAGCCTTTATGTCAAATCTAAACAGCCTTAATGCGTTTTTGTTCGCAGCTCGGCGCCGGGAGTTTATCACGCTTAAAGCCAGCCTGCCCTTTCCTCAGTGCTTCATTGCATGTACACATGCGCGCATGGCAGCCCCGTGCTTGCTGCTTTGACATAAAATTGTGCTTTGGCAAGGCCAAATGAGAAGATAGCGAAATCGATTTTCACATTGTATTTCACACCCTTTCATCAGGCCCGGCCCTCGTGGCTGGAACGCTTGTGATTTCAAAAGCACTTAACATACGCCAGCCCCTTTGTTCAAGAAGCAAACTACTTCTGAGGAGACATCAATGCAAATAAAACCAACTAGCAGAGCGAAGGGAAACTCGAGCTGAAGAACAACCAAATTACCCGTAGTTAATACGTCTTCATTACAATTTCTCCCTCTCTCTCCCTCCCTCCCTCTCTCTCCAGCATACCAAAGATTCTCAGCGCTAATGATTTTCTGGGTATTAAAGAGGCACCCACTGCTGTCACTCTGGATATGAAACAAGAAAACAGATTATTGTCGAGATCACCCACTGTGAACACCCAAATGATACTTAAAATATAATGATGTTCTTAACCATACTCATTAACAGCACAGTGCAGGAAAGAACAATACTCCTCCACAAAAGCCAAACAGATTTAAAATTAGAGCATAAAGCGAGGAGGCAAACGGTTTGGAAAAACACCGAGAATGGAAACAAAGCTGACGGCGCATTGATATTCTCTTCCCACGCGCACGGATTTGTGTACGCTCGCTGGTTTAAAGTTAGTGAACATTTGGCCGTGATTACTGCTGCAAACTCTGCATCTTTTGTATTTCTCGATCACAGTTAACATATGAAAGGCATCCACGGGAAAACATAATCCTGCGCCCTAACTTGCCGGAACAAATGTTGTTGATGCCAGGCACGTCAAGTCGTAATGATAATTATCGTCGCCCCGCTGTTCTTCAAACATCTTCTGTATATATGCTTTATATTAATATATGTCTGCTGTGTTTTTCCTGCTGATACTTGGCAGCATAGGATTGACAAAAGTTATCGGTTGTTGTTATTTTGTGCCTGGGATAGCATATGTTTTTTCTTTTTGCCTAATTTCAAACATCAACTGTCAGCTTGACAGGAAGTACATTTCAACAAGTTGCCAGTGAATAACCAAGGGTTTATTTCCACTACATAGGAGAGTGATTCAAATCTTGGCCTATAAACAGGCAGTAAAGGAAGTCCAATGTTCCATAACTCAACCCTTGTCGTGGCGTACTTTAGTGAATAGGACAACTAGGGACACAGTGGGATTGTTCGGTTCTCGCCAAGCCAAAACGATTCTTTGTCAGCCAGGCATAAATAACATAGTGTTGATTGTTCTGTCAAAGTTAATCTGACAGCTCGGGGAAGCAGTCATTTATCTAATGACAGAGTTTCTATGACGACAATCGATCCTCCTGCAGCTTGAGATGTGTGTGCGCGTGTGATTCTTGGGGAGGGGGGAGGGGGGGGGGGGGTGCCAAATATTTGCCTGCATTAGCTGAACACAGTGAAGCACATTCAGGATCAGTGCACAGAGATCCTTTGTGGCCATGTGCAACTTTGCTTTTAGAGGTGTTACTTTAATACATTCCTAAGATGCCGCATGCTTTAGTATTCACTGTTGGTTCAGCAGAATGAGCAATGTAGTCGTTCTTTTAAAGGTAAACAAAAGACATTACCTTTGTCGCTGCACTACAAATACAGCACATACTTCTGCAATTATCTCATAACAGCACAAATCTGTGGCATGTCTTTGCGTCACATGAGGCAGGTGGTGCTTTCATACCAGACACGTGGTGTTGTGTCTCACCGCTCGTTCTTTGGTTTTACACCGAGTCAACAAAAAGACTGAAATCTATTGGCTTCAACACAATAACAACACCTCAGATTGTTGTAATCGCACCATGAAACAGGCTACGTGTCTTTTTGAAGAGGAAATTTTACCTGTAATGTTACTACACGAATTTCTTCCTACTTTGGTTCAAGAGTTTAATTTTTAGCTCGGTTGTAAAGCGGCTGGATCTTTTAAAGCATTTCTGCAAAATGTAGTCAACCTTTGGCCTTAATGGATAATAATATTACCTGATGAAACAAATCTCACATTCTGCTTCTGAGAGTTTTATACAGATGATTGAGAATGGATATTTAAAATTTAAGAAATAATTAAAGTTTCATTTGACCTTTATGATGACACCACCGCTGTGATTCTCCTTCTCTTTAACTGAAAGTATATCATCTCCTATTGGTGAGCGAAAGCAAAACTAATGGTGACATTTTTCAGGTGTTGCAGGAATAGTTAAGCAGCTCACATTATATGTAAGCACTCATCTGTAAATGGAGTCAGTAATATCTCCACTCTTGGACTCTCCAAAACACTTAGCTAAATTCTCGCTTTTAGGTTCTTTTTGCACCAAACAGGTCATTGTCATGTGACCCCGCTGTGTCACAACAATGTTTTTGTGGTTTTGGGCGGTGAACAACAGGCAGAGAATAAATTGCAGTCTTCTTAGAAACTGCCTGTTTGTCCAAAGAGGACATCAGTAATAACTAGAAGAAGCATAAATGCCTTCATATTGATACGCGTCCCTTGTATTTTTTTTAAAAAGCATTGCTATTGTGAGAATGCTGAACATTGTCCTTCGGATTATGATGATTTGAAGGACACTGTTGAGCACTGAATGACCCGGTAGTGATGTGGAAGACGCTAACAAGGAAGAAAATAAAATATTTTCTCGACAGAAGTGTGGGTACATCTGCTTAGCCCAGCCAGTACTTTAACATCCTATTACTCTGAGAAACCTTTTACGTGTTATCTATTTAAATTCAAAAACGGCACCCCTATCGCAGCTTGTTTTTTTTTCTTTATGAAATGAGAAAATTAAGAAAGTCTATGTGTTTAGCTAATGTCCAAGTGTCCTGATACCTTGACAGAATGTCTCAATAGCCTACGTGCTAGAAAATGAGGAGGGTTGGGGAAAGAAAAAAGGCACTAAGACAGAACCCTGACAAATATCATCCATAACATTAAAATGCCCCCTATTGTCATTACGGACAGAAAGATTAAATTCATCTCATCAGACGTAAGTATGACAGGTGCCTCAATAGGCTGATGCCAAGCGGCAAGCCAAGAAGATTAGCAGGGCACTGATATCATTATTTCCGCCTATCAGGGATTCAGCAGGGAGGCAATTGTAATTTCTAGGCTTATTAGTCCACACTCGGAGGAGAGAAAGCCCAGCGATAAAGCCGACTGTGACAGTCGGGCATTCCAGCAGCAAGTGCTGTCACAGTGACACTGACCAAATGCCAGTGTGTGCCTCTGTCCCTGTAATCCTGCCTAATGGAGGTTAACACACAATACAAAGAGGTCCTCATCAATGATCACAACAATCCACACATTAGCATTTTTAAGTTATAAGAGCGGTCACAGAGAAAATAAAAATTAGAGAGGCGGAAGGAGGGAGGGAATTTATCGGGTGCAGGCGGAGATGCAAACGCACACATACACACATGCAAGTGTATTTTAAAGTTGCGTGGAGAAGTGGAGCAGCAATCTTGAGGGCGGCAGGCAGGCAGATCCTCTTGGCAATTGGCGACATCTGCCTCTCCTGCCTGGGCAGCCTGTGCCAGCGGAAGCCCCTGGAGAGAGCCCCGTTCCCAGCACACTAAAGCCCAGAAGTGTTTGTCGAGCCTAATAAATATTGCACAGAGCTTCCTCTTAATCTCATTAATGTTTGTGCATGTCTGTTGGTGCCTGTAGATATAAACAAGGGATGAGCATTAAGCCCTTAAAAAAAAAGAAGGCCGTCATCGACTCCGCCGGGCTCCTCCCTGGATATACAACTTTGGATCGGCTTCCTTTAAGCCACAGAGACACAGAACAGCTGAAAGACTTAACGCGTGCAGACATCGCTATCTGCTCCCTGCCACGGGACTTCTTCCCCAGCTTCGTCCGTCTCTGTAAATCCAGGCATAGGGTCCTGTCATATTTGGGCCAGATGAAGATATCTGCATCGCTGTTTGGCAACATGTCTCCTTAATTATGCCTAATTTGTAGACCAAATAGCCGCTTATCACTCCCACTGTCTGTGACAGTTTAATAATCTCTAACCTCGGTGTGGGTGTGTGAAAAGAGAGAGCTGGGGAGCGTGACCGGGATCTTAATATGATTTGTGTGTTTTGGTGTCATGGTTTAACAGTTTTATAAGCCAGCGCGGCGATAAGTATCGTGTTATTAGGGAGTTACATATTTGACTTTATTTTTCTCAAAGGAAGCCACGTTGTGACCGATTGTATAACAATAATGACATTAATCAGGGTCTCTTGGGAGGAGGAGAGAGGTGATTTGCACTGCAGCAGCTGACGGCTCTCTAATAATATCAGCGTATGCGTAGTAGGCTGTCGCTAGAAAAGATTATCAGTAGAAAAACAGAAGCAAGCTAAAGGGTTTTGAGCACCTCCCTCAAACTGTAAATGGCCAGTCTTTAATGATAACAATGGGACTGATTGCTTTAAACAAAAGTCATCAACATGTGCTTTCTCTCCCTTGATGAATTCCTTCGTCCTGCAACGTTTCCCGTGCGAATTTGCGCGCGCGTGTCGGTTTGTGTGCGTGCGTGGAACATAAGGAGAGGGTATGGGAATGGAAGCAGAGGTGGGCGAGAGGGCTCTGATGGCCCTGCAATGAAATCTGCCTGAGCTTGCCTCTACCAGCTGCAATTATCATTAAGCCTCCAATGGAACCGGTCCACTCCAGAGACACCTAAAAGCCGCCGTAGACCCACACATAATATTGTATTAAATGGGACCAAAAAAATCAATACACAATGCAAATGAAAAGCAGGGGAGTAGGATCCACTCAGTATGCATATTTCCTGTCAAGTACACTTTCTGACCCGCTGAGCGACGTTCGCGGCGGAACTCAGTACTTTGGAAAATTACTGATGATCACTTGTTATGAGCCCCTATCTGCCTGCCTGGCACTATTTGCGATATGCTTGTCTAGCTGCGTGTGCTGAAAACGCGCTCGCTTCCTCGCTGAATTAAAAGAGTTTGTCCATGAACTGAGGAGAATGTGCTGCTTATGTCCTTTTAGTACACAGTAAATGGAAATGTTGATAAATACCTCCTCCCGTGAAGCACTTGTTTTGTGGCGGCTGTGTGCGGCACACAACGGCACAAGAGAGCTAATTATGAGAAGGATGAACCCGGGTGAGGAGCAGGGTGGGCGTCTACTTATTTTGCTGCTTTTCTTTCCATTGTATGGAGATATTATTTCTGCGACGTAAACATTTGCACCGCGTTTGTGCGCGTGTGCATTGGTGTACAAGGAAGACACGCTCGAGCAGAAGCGAAGGAAGCCTCTGAATGCACGTGCTCAGTTAGTGCAAATAGATAAGTGCTTATCATATACCTGTAGCCAGGAGGCCATATCCAATACAGCCATGCAATTCCTCCAAGCCCGCTTTGCCTGGTTGAATTTGCAGTCTGAACTGGCAGGTTGGTTCCTTCTATTGTGAACAGGGCGCGCAAGGATGTCAAGGTATTCACACTGTGCCACAGCAGGTATTTATTCTCCACCTCACAAACAGGCGCGAACGCACACATTCGATTTCAACCACATTTTTGCTTACTGAGATTATTATACATATAACAATGCGGATGTGTTAAAAGTCTCCAACTTTGATTGATAAATATTTTTGAACGTATGTAGTCATTTGTGGAGTTTTATTCGGAGCCAAAGAGAAAGCTATTTCAGCGTTTCATGGTAAAGATCAAATATTTCATCCCAGTCAGCATCTCAATTATTGAATCCTAGTTTTCAAAATGTGTTATTTATTTCAGCATGTAAAATATTTGACTGTTTGTTTTTATTTCTGATGCACAGTCAAATCTAAAATGCTAGCTTTTCAGGGTTAGAGTTGAGAGTAAAAATATAACTCTTGTTTAGTCTAATTCAACTCCGACAGAGATGCTCGTCAAAAAAAAGAGTTTGTGTAGAGAAATGTCAAATTCTGCAAACTGCTTTGCAGGGTTGATTTTGCAAGAGCAGAGCTCAACCAGTGTTGAAGATGTTCTTCTGTACAGTGGTGTGCATAAGTCTTCAGAAAGTATGGGTCCAGCCATTTATTGAAACACGTGCTGACATATATGAAAAGACAGTGGGCTAACAGACAATTTGTACAATTCTAACAACCTTGTAAGACAATATTTGGTATCACCGCCTTTATTCTTCATCACAGAATGAAATCTTGGGCAGTTTTCTCCAGGCTTCTTCAATTATATTCAAAACTCTTCTTTGAATCTTGGTTCCTTTAGATGATCCCACACTGCTTCATTAATGTTAAGGTCCAGACTCTGGAGACCAATCCATGACTGCTTCATTGTGTTTTTCTATCCAGGTATGCTTTTACTGCATTGGCAGTGCGTTTGGGATCATTGTCGTGCTGTCAAATGAAGCCGCTGCCAATCAGATGCTTTCCTGATGGAACTGCACGGTGAACCGAATCCGCTCAGAACTTTGCACATCAATTTCGACAAGACCACCAATGGGGTGTTGAAATAGGGCTGCATTTCAGCCAGCGATGTTGAAATGCAACTATGAAAACTACCCAGAACCTCCACTGTGTTTTACAGGTGGCTGAATACACTCACTGTTGTACCTGCCACCTGTCCTCCTGACCATGAGCATGCCTGTGGCCACTGTTCTTGTGTACTTTGGCATACCGCAGAATTTTCTGCCTGTTTTCTTTCCTTAAGAACATCTTCTTGATAGCCGTCCTTCCACTGCGACCATCTCTGATGAAGCTTCAGTGAACAGTAGATGAATCAGCTGAAGGGCCTGTTCATCTGCTGTAACAGTTTTTTTTCTTTGTTGTTGGTGTGAATTATAATTGTAATATAAATAAAATTGAATGTAGGTTATTTGTCCAGTTTTTTCAGATTTTTTTAAGTAGCTGTTACACATCAGGGTGAGGTGTTGATGTAAAAATACTATGTTGTGTATGTCAACCTGTGTTATCTCATTGTCATAGACTCAGCTAAAGAATGTTTTTGCGACAGAACCTAAAGACACCATTTAAAATGGGTTCTTTGCTAAGTTGGTTCACTGGTTCATCGCTGAGGAGCCTTTTTTACGCTTAAGTGTAGTTTTAACACTACGTAAGGTGGCCAACAAAATCACTTCAAGTTAATTTAAGTTCAATGTAACTCAGTGTCAAACTGACTATGCTGATCGCTGCGTGTTCAGTGTGTTGCATGTTCAATCTCTGCGTCATAGCTACCTGCCAAATGTCGAAAAGTTCAATGCATTCGTCGGACAACCACAGATTTTTCCAAGTCGCAGAGAGGTTGCTGTCCTATTTTTACTTTGAGGATCTTTATAAAAAACTATTTTCAATATCAAAGATCGCTGGTAAGCTGTTATTCAATTAGCTGCCAGCTAACATGTTGTAAAACGGTACTTTACGCGTGAACAGCATTAGTCACCCTCTGATGTGGTTTCTCACTGTGCGATTCTCTCGCCCCTCATTTCTTTTCCACACTTCCTTTTTTCAGTTGTGGTTCATTTTGCTGAGAACATTTTGTTGAATTGATTTTAGGTCAGTGGTTATGATGTGAACTCGTTATAGGAAAGGTCAGACCCATACATAAATGTATACAAGCACGGTCCTTCTCAGAGAAGGATCTTAGAATACTTTAAAGGACTTTGCCCTGGGAAGTGTGAAGGGCAGACCTCACAAGAGGTTCACAGGAGCTCACTGTCTGTCTCAACCACGCAGCCAATCCCATGTCTCACTTCACTCATTATGCACACTTCCCAGGACACACTGGAGATACTCCGCTGGGAAAGGGTTTTCTGTGTTGATGTGTCTAAATAATGATGTTGGAGCCATGAACACGGGTGCCCGCTGTTCCCCTAGAGTTTTGGTTCATGGCCTGTCGCATCTCTGGTTAAGGCTTCTGTCTGTAATGACCCATGTCAAAGACTACCCCGCGCAGCTGTAATGGCATATCGCACCTCGTCACTTAGGCCCCACAGTGACAATTATAATCATATATATAGCTTTTACTGCTGGATGAAGCCACTATTAATACAAATTGATATGGTTATGAGCGACGCAGAGGCAGGAGAAGGAGCTGTGGATTGGGAGAGAGAAGGGCAAGAGGCGAGGGAATACAGTATGTCCAGGCATAAAGCACAGAGCTGACGACACCTAGAGAGTAATGGCAGTGTCAGTGTCGCTTGCACTGGGTTTCATTCTCCATGGAAGTTATTGTTCATTCACCCTGTTGCCCCTTAAAGAGTCATATCCTGCCCTGTTTGGCTAAAAAGAACACTTTCTGTCTGTATGGGTCCTGTCACTCCCCTCTTGTTTCTTACAATGGGGAGTTTTAAGCTGCCACACTAGTTGTGTAAAACCCTTCCCTGTCTGTTGGTGCTAGGGCAAGGACCACCAGCATGCTTGGCCTCTTTGCCCCACTATGCACCCAAAACAAAAGTGCATTGAGAGCTCCCTGGTCTTTGTTTCTCGACCTCGAGGTACCAGCAGCCACAAGACACCGGCCTCAACTTCCTGCTTGGCGCTTTGCTGTACATTTATTATCCCGGTCTGTCAGAAACATGTCCTTCAAGCTTCAAGATGGATGTGTGCTGAATGCGTTAACCTTGTGTACATTTTCCAGCAGTTATTGGTGGCCCACCTCTTTGAGGCCGATTTGGCACAAAGGGTCTTTTTGTTCACAAGGTTCTGTGTCATTTCCTTATGTTCTTCTCCTTGTTCTTTGTTCCCTATTTTCACATCTCTTTACCTATGAAAAAAAGAAGCGCCCTTAAGGGCAAGCTTTTCAGTTCAGCATCTTTTTATTCCCTTTACTGCACAATTTTTATACTCCCACAATATCTCCCTCAGCCCCCATTTTCAATCCACAGCCCAGCCTCCATGCCCCAGCCTTGCCTGTCCTGCAGCAGATTTAGCTTTTGTTGGCTAGTGTTAATAGGATTAAAATGGGTTACTAGCTCAGTCACAGAGAGCTTCAAACCATCCCTAAATGTAAGTATCTCATGGGGGTCGGGGGGCATTGTGGTTCTGTCTTTCCCCCCTCTGGCAGCCCTCCTGATCGGAGGAGAAACCCCAGGCCCGATGGGGGTGGCAAAGGTTTGGCCTCCAGGAAAATCCGCAGGATTATGTCAGCACTCATTACAATGTACACAAAGACCACAGGATCAGTAGGAGCACAAACGGAGCAGTTAAGTCAAATAGGGTGGGCCAAGGGATTCTCCGCTTCCACCCTGACATTGATTAGCCTTTGTGCTCCACGACTCCCCACATTCAGGCTGCAGCCGCCGGGTTACCAATGGGCAGTATGCAGAGTTAGCTCCGCACCACCGTTTCTCCTGACTAGACTCTCTTTGTTTTTACATTGTACCTGTTACAATGAGCTACAGTATTTGGGCTGATTTTACATCTAAAGGAAGAAAAATGTACTAAGCGTACAAAAACAGATAAAATCTATTCAGCCTTGGCAAGATGGATATTGTGAGTACAGTGGACTGCGCCCAGCACCCATACATAATTAGACAGTGGATGAGAACAGTACGGGATCTATTGTGATAATGTGAGGTCACATCACTCTTGAGCATCCGTGATAATGACCATATCCAATGAAGTTGTATCCATTAGCCAAGCTGAAGTGTCCAGTACTGCATTCACACAGCCCTGAGACTCACACATACACACACATGCATATGCCTCAATTTGCATAGCGCTTAAGCAAAAGTGAAAACAGGTAATTAAATAAATAAAAACCCGGTAAACAGGCAGACAGGATTAATAATCTGCTTGTCATTAAAACGCCACAGATGCATCGTGGGTGGAGCATATGCGTGGCAGTGTCACCCAGCAAGGTTGGAAACATGAGGGGCTGGCCAGCGATTGATGTTTGTGTTCATTTGAATTGGCACTCAGGGGCAGAGTTCCACCCCACACCCAGCGCGCATTTTCACAGGTGATGATAACATTTATCCATCCGCAGACACGTGCACACTCGAAGACTGAGGTGTTGCGCTCGTGCATACAGACGCATACAACATATTCTCCTGCACAAAAATGGCTTTTCTCGATCGGTGTGCGCAATTGTGTTAAGCTATGCAAAACGGCAATTCACTAGTGCTTGTGCATGTTGAAGAGAGCTGATGTGCCAGCAGTCATTCTGCTTGTCCACGATGGAGGTCCACTATTTTGTATCATCACAGCAGTCACTAAAGCTGAATCTACAAAAACACTGAATTGTTTTACTAACCAACAAATATATAATGCATTTTCCATGTATTGCGCAGATGTTGCATTGCCAGTATGTCTCGGGCTAAACAACAGGAGGCGATTGAAGGGATTTTGTTTCCATTTCTGCTGCATCAGGTTAGAAAACAATGCACTTGGTCTACACGTAGAGTACACAGTGATTCCTGCTAAAGTAGCTTCTCAGTAGAGATTGCGGAGGTCCTTTAAGAATATTACAGCCATATGGGTTTTTGCTCCACATATATCTGTTTATTTATTTACCAAGATTAGATCATAAAATCATGAAATTACCCTAAAATTGCTTTTTCGAGAATGTGCACAGCATTTATATATATATATATATATATATATATATATATATATATATATATATTATTTTTTTTTTTTTTTTATGTCCCTATCCTCTCCTGTCAGCGTATTCATAAATGTTGCCGGAAAATTTCTTATTTTAGCAATCCTCCAGATAGCCAGAGCCCATTTCCATAGCTTTAAATAATGTCAATCTGGGCAAACCCTGGATTGAAGCCCCTGAGCCGGAAGGCACAATTTCTCCTTTGCCTACAGTCTGATAATTTTCGGAGCTATTGGCAACTTGGGAATTTTGCAGCCTTATCGCTTGGGCTCAGCGAAGTTCACTGCCACTAATCATCGCAGGGATCACTCATTCAAGGATTGCACGATCATGTTTTTTTTTTCCAGGGTAGTGACAGCTGTCTGCACCAGGGCATTAGCAATGCAGATGAACCAGCCTAATAGGTTAATGCGTAACACATGAAAATTAGGTTTAATCCCCATGCGAAATAATCTAACATTTTCAAATTCCTTGATGTGGGAATAGAGACGTTGCCTGCGACTCAATTAGGTGCAATGCGGATCAAAGCAAATTTACCTAGAGCATGTGCCCTAGATCCCCAGCACGCAGGCATCTGTGTGTGTGGAAGTGTGTGTGCATGTGACAGTGAGGGATATGGCAGCGTGCCTGTCCTCATAATGCCGCAGGCAAACCCAGGGCGGCAATAACATCATCATGACAGGACCTCTGCCTGCTTATTTATTCCCTTTACTTACCTCACTGCTCAAATAATGTCAATGCACACAAGCACACGGACATACACTCCCTGACACCCTCACACACACACACACACACACACACACACACACACACACACATTTGAAAATGAATAGCCTTAGCTGCTGAACCTGCAGAGAAGTGATAACTGAGACGGTGTGAGCAGCCTCCGTCACAGCAGCAGTGTTTTCAGCCTAATTGGAACTAAGTACCAGACACATGTGGGAGCAAATATATGTGGCGATTCATATGCATGTGGTCAGGTTGGGATACATTTCTTATTCAAATCTAAATTGAATGGGGCTGGGCTGAATCCATTCCAAATGTGGCACTAATATTGTATTCTATCCTGCATCATGCCTCGTGATTACTATTAATATACTCCTGCCATGTGTACATTGGGAGACGGTATACAGCAGCCTGTAATGGAAACAGAGCTTCGGTGCTTGTGTGTGTGTGCTTGTGCACACGTGCACGCGTGCGTATCATTAGCAGGGTGCAGCTGGCCATTAGGGTCCTAGGGTGGGTGTTATTTTGCTCTTCTCCTAACCGCAGTCCTGTCGGTTATTCTCTAATGTGTTACTCTGACCACCGGCACTTTGTTAGAGGACAAAAACATTTCCTCATTGCCTCTTACACAAGTGTGTGTGAGTGAGGTTGACACTGATTTCTCAAAGCAGGTAGCGAGTAATAAAAGACTCACTCTAAGCCTTCATGAATTGGCGATCGAGAGAGGAGAGAAGACTTCAGAAATAAGCACTGTTTGGGGATGGGAAGCATCAAAATACACCAATTACTATCCACAGACAGTTACCCCTCCAAAAAAAACCACTGAAATCAGTGAGGACACAAACTGAACAATCAGCTGCAACTAGCTATCAACAATGGAGTGGAATATGCAAAAATGCCAATTAAATGTGTTAGCATACGCACAGTTTTTTTTTTTTTTGTATGATATCCCAACATCTGTGGCATTAGCCATGGCTCTCTTTATGTAAAATAGAGACAGGGAAATGAATACGCAATCTACCACTGTGTTTTCATCATTAGTGCGCTCCAACTCGCGGCTCTGCTGCCTTCCAAGCCGCCTGAGTGGGGAGCGAGAGGAACATTTGTGTGCCCTCGCTTGCCAAATTAATTCTTGTCTTGACATCTTAATTCTCAGTTCTTGTGTGTGGTCAAATCAGCCTACTATAGAAAAGCAATCAAGCAATTATTCCCAAATTATATTTGCCCAACACACACTGATTGGTTATTCTTTTCTTATTGAGTAAGCTCATTAATTCTGAGCAGCTTGCTTGTTATGCCTCTGCCATTACTCCTTTCCCCTCTCATCCCCTCTCTCTCTCGCAGTCTCTCCCACCCCCTGCTCCTCATCATGCACACTCACTCCCAGCTCTCGCTCCCACCCCGCACCCCCTGCACGCACTCCTCTTTCCTTCTCTCTCCAGCAGATGCACCCTATCTTCCAGCCCCAGCCTGCTGATGTTTTGGAGATGACATACACTACAAAAGCCCCATGATCTATGGCATTGTCTAGTCGGCCAATTACTATTCCCATCTCTGATTAACTTTGATGTGGAACCTAATGAGATAAGGCAGCTTATCAAGGCGGCAGCTGATAGTGGTCTCATTTATTCCTGTGCCTGGCACACGAGCAAGTGACAAAACTAATGAGGAGGAGTTTGTATGTAAGCTCAGGTCTAAGGGAAGTGTGAAATTGTTCATCTGCAGTTCATCAGCTCCCGCCCGAAAAGGCCTCGGCATCGACGCTGCGCGGCACCGCCACACTTCACGTAACAGCGCCGCGGCTCACTGTAGAACAAGAACCGCCAAGTTTCTCTCTCTCTCCTCCTCTTTCCAGCATGTCTCTCTTAACAGCTCCTTTCCCCTTCTCCAGGCTCTAATGGTGCAGCTAATTGCTGAGGTTGTTTAGGTGTGAGGAATGCAGGAGTGGCTGTACAAAGCTATTCTCTTTGCCTGATTTCCAAGAGGCGAAGCCTTGATTTTCCACTTTTGCCACCTGTGTCTGTTTTTATTTACTTGTGTGGGGGGTTTTTTTGTTTGTTTTTTTTACTGTATAGTCATTTAGGAATAATTTAGTCTGTTGCTCACTGGATTTCTCAATTAATATTTTTGGATTGTTTTAGGAATTTATTCAGATTTGAAAGGAAATTTTGGGTGGCAGTAAAAAGCACATTTTTGCATCTGTTGCAGTAAACAGATGTCGGCAGGTACAGTTTCTTTTTTGTTACATTTTTTTTCTGGTTAATGGTTTTTTTCCGGTTATTGAAAATGCGGAAGCTTCTCCATTTTCTTTGCCAAGCACCGCAAGGCAGTGTAATAATTATTGTCTTTTAAAAGCGCTGTTCTTATCAACAATGCCATTACACTGTAATGAAACAGTCCTTTTAAATAATACTTTTGTTGTGAAGCAGCAGCACATTCTAGTAGCGCGGCTCACCAAGAAGGGGGAAAATACCCTGAAGTGAATTGAACTGTGAATTCTCCTGCACGGACTGTGTGTAGAGAGGCAGGAAGTGTGCGCCTTTTGATTTGGAGTATAAAAGTAAATAATATTTGTACATCTAACACATACTCGAAGTGAATGAGCAGCCCCTGAATGTGTTTCTATGAGCAAGTGGAGAGCTCTACAGACTTTAAAGCCAGAGCCCAATTAAGCCTCGCCTCATCGGGAGAGGGAGAGGAGCTGAAAGCTGAATACATAAGATAATGCAGCCGCACTAAAGCAGCCAGCTCGCTCAGTGTAAAATTAGAGAGGGAAGAAAAAATCTTGATAAAGAGAGAAGAAAAAGCAGGGACAGACAGTAGGGGGAAGAAGAGGAAAAGAAGTTCCTTTGGGCCAATTTCCTTTGAAACTGTTTAACCAAATACAGCTATTCATATTCAACACAATTAATAGTGTCTCTTTCTTGTTCAGACGGCACATCATAACGGGCAGAGGGGAAGAGAGAGAAGAGGATTTCTTTCTCCCTCCAAATTGTAGCCAATTTAAGGACAAAGCGGTACCCTCTAGTTCCCCAGAATAGGAGTCGCACTCATAAAGGAAGACTGACAGTCGACATCCAAATCTCATTCAAGGACGCAATTTCCAAATGCTAATCATAATCTGCAGATGTTGGCCACTGATACATCCACTTATTTATTTATTTTGGAAACACGCCTGTGCCCATTTGGACAGCCTGTGAAATTTGAAACAAAGAGGGAAAATCCCTTCTTTTTGAGGCATGTTGAACAGTGTGCGAGAGCAGAGCCACAGCGTGGACATCTGCACCATCTTCAGATGGCGCGTGGCGCGCACGCACGCACACACTCACGCCCGGCTGGGCACGTGCACCGACTGAAACCCGCAGACGAGCTCGAATACACACCCGAGGGGTTTTCTTCAACTTCTCTTGCTCTCCCTTTCTCTCCGGGTCGTTTTAGAGTACCTCAGATGTGTCATCAGACATTGGTTTCCATCTGAACCTGAGGGAAAAAAGAAATACTTGACAGAAAGGTATATAAAAAGAGGACACTCTGAATTTTTGACATTCTTTGCACAGCTGCTTCAAAATGAGTAGGATGGAGAGGCAAGGAAAAGCAACTCCAAGATGCGTTTTTGTTTACTTGCTGCCTTTTCTCCCTTTTCTCTTTCAGGGAGATGGAGGCTAGCGCGAGGCCACAACTCACTCATCCTTGTATAGAGGGACTCAGCGCAGGGCCGTGAAAGAGAAATAGGCATGGCTAAATGAATTCTGGGATCTGTTCTATTCAGCTGAACTCAAAAAGGATAACCTCTTTTTTTCCATTTAGATACCAAAACTCAGCTCAACTTTTCAGTTAGGTGACATTAAATATGCTGCTTCGTTTTAATAGGCTGAGTAAATAAACGCAGTTGTAACTGCAGCCGCAAACGAATAATTAGATTTATTCAAATCTCAGCACGTGTCAGTGAGTCCGTTTGGTGTGCCTTTGATTTTAAATTACCCCGTCGTCATCGCGCGGAACATTTTGGGATGGATATATTGATAAATGTCCTCAACTGATGAACCATAAAAATCAACATGGACAGCAAACTGCAAAGCTCCAACATGGTGGCTGCTTATGTAATAATTAATATTTATACTCTTCTGCTTGTGATCTGTGCTTCGTTGGCCGCTGATGTCATGTGGCTCCTTCCTGCTTAGCGGGGGTTAATACTTGACTGGAAAGGTGGCACTAGAGAGATGAGTATTCTGTCGCCATTTGTAATATTTCACGGTGGCTTGGAGCTGCTGTATAGATGCTCGTTTCCTTTGAAGACTGTCCCTGGATGTTCTCAGAGCCACTGTTGGCTCCTGGCTCTCTTTGTTGATTTTGTGCTGCCTTTCCCCCCCAATAAACAATCCTCCCAAATGAGAGCATGCCAGGTTCTCTGTGAAACAATCAGGACTCGTGCCCTTGTCAAGCATGCCAGGCCAATCAGAAGGCGAGGGAAGATGAACAGAGCTGTGCAGCTGTCCCGTGAACAAAATGAAGCACTTCCGGGGCTGGTGAGAAGGACCAGGGTGCACCCTAAATCAGCCATTGTCCTCTGCAAGAAAAATCTTAAGGGCCACAGAGCACCCAGTTGTGGGCTATCCATACCAACAAATCACACACGCATACCTTCTCCCTCCCTCTGCCGATCGGTGAGACCGGGCTGGGGGGGAAAGAAAAGAATCAGCCTCGGTATTCCCACCCACCTTTTCTCCAGTCAGCAGCAGACTCTGAGCAAAGCAAGGCAGACTGCATGTCTAGCCGCCAAAGCACTCAACATGCCGCAGCAGTCTGACTGGGTGCTGAAAGCGGGTCTGCGTTTTAATATTCAGTGCGCCAATTCATTAACATTCTATTTGAGCCCACAATAGAGACTGGAGAGGCTCTGACCCTGCAGTTCCCTCGATCAAGGTCAGTAACTAAGAAAATAAAATGTGAATTGCATCCTGGCACACAATTGGATTCCCCAGCCCTGCCATATCCCCGCTTAAGAAAATAAAATTACCCCACATTCACCGTTTCCTCAATAGAGGCACTTTGGTATGAAAAGACAGTGCTTCAAAAGTAAAAATTATTATTTTGATCCTGCAATACGAAAGGCAAATTCATCTTCACGACAAGCATTTTGCAAAGTACTTTTGTCATCGCGGTGACCCTTGTAAACTGTGGATTTGTTAAAGTTTGAAGTTTTTTATTTAAGCTCCGCCATGCCTGCGCGCACACATACAGGGAGCTCACAAAAGCTCCATGGGTTTTGTAGTTCGCCCCAGCAGCTTTACAGCCCATGCCAACTATGCCGTGCACTGTCTGCAAAAGGTCACGTACTATTTACCTCCCTGCACATATGGACACACACACAGTGTCAAGAGAATAAATCTAGCCAGCCAGTCGATTATATGATTGGGTGTCGTGACAAAGGGTGAGCATGTTGCTAACACGTTCCCTGTCAGTAGAGGGGCTATATGTGGGCAGACACAAAGCCTCATTAAAATACATACAGAGCTGGTGCTGCTCTGGTGGGTGGGAAAGATGCTCCATCAAGATGTCGTTACAACAAGGCTATCTCCACCCACTGGCATGTATCTCCCTCACACTGTCCTCCCCCATGCCTGGACAGGACAATGGCAGCCTCCTTTATAACCAGTGTGGGCCATTCCCTCCATTCCCGGTGAGGTCAGGGCCTAATCCTCGGGGAGTTCTCGCATTGTGTTTTAGCGAACTGGGGTCAAACTGTTTCAAATGAGGGGGTTTAGTTAAACATCTATTAAGCGGAGCAGTTTGTTGGGGTGGCCTAGATTTATGTCCAAAGCTGCTGTGCTCAGCTGTCCCCGATGCTCAGCAGCATGTTGGGCTCCATGTTCCACAAGTCCTGTGCGTGTCACCGTGAACAAAAAGTTTCATGGCATACGCCGCTTTAAATAATGCACGCTGACCCGACACTCACCTTAACACATGTTCGCATACACGTGGGGATGAAGTAAAAGTGCGTCAGAGCATTTCTCGCATCTGTCATCTTCTTTGCCACTGAGAGGCGCTGTGCCAGGCACAGCAACAACAAAAAAGAAAAATGGGGGAAAAAATTAAAGAATAAAAGTTGAAAGTGTAGCTATGTTGTCAGCAGTGCCATGTAGGCCAACTGCCCTGTTAGTGAGGCTGACATTCAAAGAGAGTTGGAATGCCGACAACAATCCCACAACCTCCTGCTGCGAGAAGACATTTCGCATGGTGACCAAGTGCTTTGATACTGCTCTTGTGATCCTCGCTGCCATAGCTTTGAGAGAGCATACACACACACTGCACAGAGCTCAGGCCATCACCATTACATACAGTGCTTTTTTTCACATAGTGCTGAATTTTCCATTATTATTTGTCATGAAATCCCCCTTTTTTCCTCTGGGCACCACCACGTTTGCATAACAATTTGGCTTATTTGACACTTTTGTGTGTTGATGGTTTAAAAAAAATGTTTGGTTGGTTTCATTGCACATGTGTTCATTTTTGAAAAAGTAAAATTTAAAAAAGCTAGAAAAATGTTGTTTTTTTTATTGAAAGTGCCCTCTTGCCAAGACCAAAGAGAGAATAATTAAATGTGGCACTGTCCTCATGCTACCCATTAATAGCATGCCTGTCTCTATAATCGCAAAATATGACTGCGAGCAATAAGCAGTAATGCAGGTTACTGGAAATACAACCCACTTTCAAGACTGAAGGCAAAACAAGCTCCACTAATTACTGAGGCACTATGCAGCCATTTTTCTGAGCAAGGGTTACTGAATGGTTGCCTATTACTTCACTCTCCCTGAACCAAATGCTTAAGATAATGACCAGTTACTAATTGGTGCTTATACCTTATATCAGTTTGTGCAGAATATAATTGCAGCTATTATGGTACTAAATAATCATTGGAATTAGCATCTTTCAGCAAAAAAAAAAAAAGCGCTAAATAACAGTATGGAGCATTTTCCAGGAAGAGGTCTTAATGTCGATGCACCACCAGTTGATTCATCATTAGCTAGAGGGTTCAGGGCAAAGAGAATGCCTTTCTTATCATGTGATGTCAGCGCATCTTCTGCACCAGCTAATGGAGGCGCTGATGTATCACAGTCACGTCTGTGCGCAGTTCTGTCTGCGTGTGTGTGTGTGTGCCTTCCTCACAAGCAGATCAGACATGTTTATGCGCGTAATGTGGTTGCATGTAGTGTGTGTGCACTTGCTTGGCACAAAGTCCACGGGTGAAGGGAGGGAGGTCTATATTCTATGCTGATCACGCTCCCCATGCTTCAGCAGCTCCTCCTTTGTGTGGCCCTTCCGTCAGCTGTTGACTTCCTAAGTGTCTCAGACAGCCGTGTTTCTGTCTGCGCCTCTGTCCACTGCCTTGTCCTGCTCACATTTCTGAAGTCCGCTGACTGCTAATGGCTGTGTGCGGACAAAGAGCCCACTCTGTGTCCACTCTTCGTGGCCAGGCCGGGGGCCAGGGATGACTGGGGGCATTGGGGGCGGTGGCAGGGGGGGCTGGCTTTGGGAAAAGGGAGGGCTGAAGCTGAGAAGAGCACCCAGCACTGCCTGCCTCTCTACACTCTTGTCACGCTTGTGTGACAACCACTCCTCTGTGCTTGTTTGAACTGTCCTTCCCAATTAGCACTAATAAGTCACTCTGTAAGGATGAGCAAGCATAGTGTGCCCAATCACCTCTAGTTCACATATGCGTAAACAGATTTGTGCACAAAACACAAACACACACACATTCTCTCTTTCCCTCCCGCCCCAAGCTTAGCAGCCCATGAAAATCCCAGGAGCGCAACCCCGCTAATAGACGGAGAAAGCCCAAAACGCATCTCGTTCCCAGCAAACAAGTGCCAGTAAAGAGGCAAATTAATGACAAGTCGTTTGAAGGGTTTGCCTAAGAATAATTTTACTCTGGCGTCTCACTACCACTGAAGAATTGATTAGATCCCCGCTCAATCAAAGTGCCTGAATCAATAAAGAGCCAAGCAGGCATGCTCCAGTCCAATTTATTCCCAGCGTCACTCTAACATGAGAGTCAGAGTGAAGCGGAGAGAGGGCGCTTCTCTGACAGGTGGAGGCCCAGCTCGAACTAAAAGCCAGTGTCAGTAGCAGACAGGCAGGTATGCTCCAGTTCATGTCAATGCACTGCTGATACTTCATTACACTGGCTTTCCAACTTTAAGTCAGTGGCGATTGTTTCACTAATAAATAGTGTAGAATATGAAACGGTGAGGGAATAATTACTGTTTTTAATGTTCAGCTTTAAGAAAAGACATACTGCACGGGGAAGAAAGAACTCGGGAATAATGACTTCACTTGTGTTTTCTCAAAGTAGAGACCGGAGGACTTAGTCAAGCTCGGCTGTGCTCGGCTGTTTATTGTCGCCTGCTTGTTTATTGTCATGCAGAAGGCAGAGGAGGTATTAAAGGCAGATTTCGCCCTTATTTTAAAATGTGGTGCTGAAGATTAGAGCTCTTGCCAAACACTGTGGAAACACTTAATTGATTTCCTTTGGACTGTTTACCTCTACTGTAGCCCTCTTAGAGCCCAGCACTCGCTCACACGCATGCACACACAAACACACACTCACACAGAGTACAACCCTGGCCCCATTTACGCCAACACAGGCCTGCCAAGAGCCTCATTAGTATTCACAGCAGTGGCATTTGCCAGCCTGAGCGTTGCCGTGGTGATGCTGCCCACACAAGTGATGATAAATGGTGCTTTCAGCTTCTCTGCCTTCCATAGAGCAGAGCAGGGAGCTGAGGAGTTGCTGGCTAGGACCCAGCTACAGCCACGGCTAGCGAGGCCTCATCCCCAGTGCCGGGCAACTGACGCATGACTACACAAGCCCAGGGCTGCTTGAAGGCTTTGGGTGCAGGGGAGTGGTGGGTAAGAGGGGTTCGGTGATGTGTGCGTGTGTGTGGGGTATGGAGAAAAGAGATTTAGTTTTTGCTCTGTGTGTGTGTGTGTGTGTGTGTGTGTGTGTGTTGGGAGAGGGCGGGGAGGGGGCATGTTGGGAAGAAGTGTGTGCTTGAACTTGTTATTGTTGGCTGAAAAAGTGATGTCAGCTTCAGTGTTTCTCGAGTGCGTTTTGTTCTTTGTATTTTTCAGTTATGTGATAATCTGACCACAAGTTAGTGATATGAAAGATCCGAATCACTGAAATGTATCAGGGTGTTGCTGACATGCTGTTTCATTGAATGTGAGTATGGCATGTGTAAAATTTTATTATATTTTAATAAAAAAATTTCTGGGAAATGTTACAAATCTTTTTTGAAATAACTGCAAATTCTGCTTTGAACTTCACTAAAGGCTCCTTCATATTTTTTTCTTTTTTAAAATGAAAGTGTCAGTTATGGAGACATTTAAATAAAAAAAATAAAATAAAAGTCCATTCATATTCTGGGTAAAAGCCACGCCGGTGGGTACACAGTCCTAATACACTTACACAATGCACTATAAACCAAAACTAACTGATTATACTGTGAAAAATTCTTTTATAAGCTATGTTCTCATTGTAACAAATAGAGTGTGAAATTAAACCCTCTCGGGTATCTGTTCCCGCAGGTGTCACAGTGAGAGCCGTTTGAGCCTTAAATCATCACAGACAAACAGAGGGTTAAGGTAACCAGCTACACTTTCCTTCCCCAGAGTCCACACGTACACATGTATTACCAATGCAGGCAAGGAGGCTGGATCGAAATCCTCCTGATCCTGATTAAACAAGAAAGACGGCACTATTCCCGCATTACGGTGCACCAGCGCCAGGGCCTTGACTGATTTGAAATCTTATTTAAAATAGTGTGACGACACATGTGGATGCTGTCTTTATTTCATAGACAGGAGATTTCTGCCTGTTAGGTTAATCTGAGGCTAATGGGTGCAAGTTTTCTTTTGGTTCAATTGCTTTTAATTTTTTAAAACAAAATAAAATAAAGGGGAAAAAATACAAAATTGTGTCACAAAATAAATCTGTCCTTCTTCGAGTCATGGGTTTTAGGATTCGGTGCACTATAAAAAATGCTAGAAACATGTAAACAAATGTTCTTTCAGGACGGTTACGTCAGTGTCTGCTCTCCTGCAGCAACTTTAAAGAAAAAAAAGCCAAACACTTTATATTTACCTTACAGTTAGCGAGTGCTCGAGTGCCTTCTTACACAATCCTTGTAAAATATTTGTGTCACAACCACCTTGTTCTCCATCTGTTTTTCTTTCCATCTAATTCTGCACTGGGCCGTGTATGTGTGTAATAAAATTACAGTAATTCTTACACAGAGCATGAGCGCGGCCCTCCTCGGTTGAACTTGAAGATGACCGCCCCTTCAAAAGATGGCCTGACCCTTCCAAAATCAAGCCTGATTACCCATCTCTAGGACACTAAGAAGTGCCCAACTTCAAAAGGAGCAGAGACAATCATGGGTGGGGTGCTGTGGCATGGGAGGGGGGAGCCCTGTGCTGTGGCGGTTTGGGCCAGACTGAACGGTCTCAGCCAGGGGGCCGGGGCTATTAAAAGATAAATGTATTTCTCTGATGCATTATTCATGATGTGAGGAGGTGGGGAGGGAGCAGGGAGCCAGAGGCTTAGCGCAGCAGTGGCTCCCTTCTCGGCCTCATCAGGGCCAAGGCCCCCACTGCACCCACACCCTGATGCAAGTGAGGGCGAGTGGGGTGGGGGTTATTCGGGCGACAGCTGTGAGGACAGAGAGGGAGATAGAGAGATAATGCAACAGTATGTATTCCCACACACATATATTAAATGTCATTACTGCACGTGAATGGACCTCAAACTGCAATACGAGCAGATCAAATATTATTCCCTCCACATAATCACATTGGTTAACAACTCCAACCTGATTATTTCATTTTTGTAAGTTTCTGCCGTGAGCTTTCAGTAGAAGTGTTTTTTTCTCTTTCTTACATAAATCTTACGAACACGCACACACACGAGAGAAGTGGAGGATGGAGCATCAGACTGGGGTGCTGAATAACCTCTCATCTCATGATTAAGTAAAGGGTTTGGGCAAATATTTTGGAGACATATTGGACTTCTATACTAGAATGAATGGCGAAGTGAGCTTTTGTCCAACTCATCTCTGATCTGCTAGAAAAGCAGATTAGGATGACCCCGGTGTCACTCATTTGGAGATGAGATGCTGTCGAGAAAAACCAAACAAACTGGAGAGAATGTCAAACAGCAGAAACGGCTAAGCCTCCTTTGTGTAGCGCTTTTTTTTTTCTTTTTTATTACATGCAAATGTTCATATTTGTTCCTTTCGTAACATTAGACAAACATGCTAAAACTGTTTTCTCCTTGTTTTCCATGGGAATCATTCTCCAAATGTATTTTTAAGAGATTAAGGAATAAAAACAGTCGCTACGTCGTGTTCGGCACAAACATTTATCTCGCATGTCTCGTGATGGGAGAAACTACCTGTTCATGTTTTAATCAAATGCTTTCCAAATCGTTTCATAATTGCCTATAATTGAACACACACTGTGCAATTTTGCTGTTTCGTGCCAATATCTGTCTTCTGCAATAAAATCACACTGACATGTTTGTATCAACAGTGCTATCTCTGCTGTTCATTTCAGACATACGTCCATGCATGCTACGTGTTTTGGAATGAGACAATATTTCTTTGAATTGTATTTCAAATTTCTTTGGAAATGTGACTATAACTGAGAATTCCCCGATTAAATTGTATTTGTCACTAACTGCACATCCACTCAGCTGAGAAACAAATGTAGTTCCCAGCTCCATTAAAAAGTGCTTTTTGCCTCCGCACAAGTGGGGCCCTTTGCTTATATTTACAAATCTGAGGTACATTACATCGGCATAAACTGCACACTAATACTAAGGGGGGAAAAGACAAGCTCTGTGGCAGAGTGGAGGGTGGTCTCTACACATCAGTACTCACGATTCCATGCTGGGATCATTTGTTTGCAGAGAGGAGGGCACAAGGGTGGGAAAAAAGGAATATAAGACATCCAGGAGATGTGGGAAGTTGGTGTGGGGCGGGAGCCGGTGATGAAATGTGTGTGTTTGTGTGCGTTTGAACAGACGAGTGTGTTTTATCTGTGTCTGTGTACTTGTTTATGTGGATCGCCATTGTTGCGTCGCCACTTTACACATCCTGGCTTGAATTACACACAAGAGACAAAAGGCTTCATATTTGTGCTTGCATGTCAAGGATTACTTGTTCTATTGAATGTACCCCCCCCATTATCTGCTTATCACTCTCTGTGCTCTTTAATCTCTTTCTTGTCTCTGCTCAATGGCTTCCTCTCACTGTCTTCCCATCACAAATGTAGCCTTTCTCCCCTTCTATTTTTTAACACTTACAAAACTGAAAAGGCCAGGCCCGGTCCGGGCCACCTGGAAGCACCAGTGAAGCTTTCTCCCAGGCCTGGCTCCCTGCCACTAGCCAGCTGTAGCATTGTGAGTGGCCCATCTCAGTTAATTCCATGCATTGCAATTGTTGCCGGGCACTGTTTACAGCCACCTCCTACTCCGCCTGGGTAGCCTCTCCGATTGTCCCGGGGCCTCCCTTGTTTAATACTGTTTTGCAAGTTATTAAGCCCTGGAAGTCCATTAATCACAGTTCACGGGCTGTGTAAGCCCACACAAGGCAGGCAGGGGTGGGGGATGGGGGAGCACACTCGCTATCCTCAATGGGCTTAGACGGTGGTCCATTCAGATCCCTAACGAGATCATTACCACTAACTAAATACAAACCTGACCCCACGACCTGCTGGGAAATTACGTAGGAGCTCCCTGGTGCAAGACATTAATATACACCCCCCCTCCTCCCCCTCCCATCTCCACCCCTCCCATTTTCCTGCAACAGTGCGTAAACTCCCACCCCAAAGTCTCCCTATGCAACCCAACCCTGCTTCCCTGCTCCCCCGCTCCCCACCCTCCTCTTGTCCATTCTCACTTTCTTGCCAATGGACAGAAAACTAAACCTGTCATCAAAAGGGCCCTAATCACTGCTGTGATTGTGGTAAACCAAGCCTGACAGACATTTCACTGAGGCCTCAATGGCTACATCAGTGCCACCTCCCTAGCCAGCCCCCCTTCTTTCTGTCGCTTTCTCTCAGTCCCCCGCGCTCTCTTTTTACCAGGCCTCTGGCCAATGAGCAACAAACACCGGGGGCTTTTCAGATTACTTGACACACTGTGTCCACTTTTGGGAGGGAGACCACCTGGTAAGCTCATTTTAATACAAAACCAGTTCAGTCTCCTCTCTCTTTTTCCCCTACTCCTCTAATTCCTCTTCTCAAGCCAAGCTACCACCATGAATTCTGTCTAATCCAGTGACCCCCACAGAACATTCCTGGTTTTACACTCCTCGGAAGAGGCTGGATTTGGGCGGATTACATGCTTCCAGTTCTGTTTGGAGGCACCTGTGACTGGAGGTGGAATCAAGAACCAACAGTGAAGCACAGAAAGAGGCGAAAGGAAAAGTTCCCTCATTTTCTGTCGAGTCTATTTCTTTCTTAACGCTAATGTTGACTTTTTGAATCACACGTGGTCTTTTTTGTCGTTTTCTAGCTGCAGCTATCGCACTGTACAAGGCAGGCTGGATGTCCGAGCAGCCACAGTATGGGCACTGTGTGGCCCAGGCGCGGGGCGGTGGAGGAGGAGTTAAGAGGAACGAGAGAGCAGGAGTGAAAGTGGTTGGTGGGAAGAGAGGTTCGTCGGGGGTTTGCACTGACTTTCACTTTAGCCCTTCAGCTTATGTTAAGATGTTGTCACTTTCACCATCTCAAGTGTTGCCACTTCAGATGCCGGAGCTTAGTGTTCGCAGTGGGCTTTAAGGGGGGTGGAGGAGGGAACGAGGGCAAGAGGGAGGAAGTCTGGGAAGATTTCCATTTTAAACAAGCAGAACTTTGTCACACTGTCACCTGACTACCATGGCAGCCCCTTTTCAGTGTTTCCCAACTTCCTGTCTCCTCTTTGCTCCTTTCGTGTGTCCCTCTATTTAGCCGCCTCTCTTCATCTTTCTCAAGAACTCTTTAAGGCAGCATTTCCGCCCTGAATTCTTCTGCCAGTTTGATGAATTGTATCTCAAAGCCTTTTAAGTTTTGTAGGTGAGGCGCTTTCAGAATTGTTTCGCTCTTCTCCTTTTCCCCCCCACATTATCATAGCAGATGCTTAAGCAGCGCGAGCAGTCGTAGATGTGCATATTTTAAATTAGGTGTAATATCCCCCACTTTAATCCTTGATAAGATCTCAATTGTTCCATGATGTGAAATGGAGATGCAGCGACAACCAGGGCTGAATTAAATCGAAATCTTAATTTACCTGGATATTATCCTTCAGTGAAATATAATCACTGACTGAATAACTGGGCACAGCAGCAAATTCTTAATTGGCTCTTAATGAGTGTCATGGAACATATGCTTCAGTGTAGATGCTAAGATTAGGAAAAGCCAGTTCGGTGAGCGCAGCGGAAAAATGAAATAAAATAAAAAATCTGCACGAGCATGACCGCAAACAAATGTACGCACATAAACACACTCAAATTTTCAAATTATCCACTCTGGAAGACCAAACTATAGATAGAAAATTAAACAGAAAATCTGACAGCATAGACTGCTGGTTGAGTGTCTGCTTGGCGCTGCATCGATTGTTCCTCAACACTGACCAATTGTAAGCTCATAATGATGATCTCTGGCATGACAAGTGATTTTAACCTGCCTGTGGGCCGCCCCCGCACCAAGTCACAGATCAGCTGCCCCATGTAAACAAAAACATTAGGAGAGCGTTCCACATTTAAGAGCATGCTAATTACAGTCATTCCTATCTGAAGTACTTTCTGCTGCAATTTGCTCAGATCACCAAACCTCCAATCCCTCTCATGTAAACAAATAAACTCTCACGCAACAAAGAGATAAAGCAAATAATAAAATAGACACGGGCACTATCGGAACTCGCTGGGGGCACTGTGTTTGAAGTAGGCTTCAAATAGTATCATACTACTCCACAGTGTTGAGTCCTAGTGTTGTGAACATCCCCAGCGAGGAATAATTACAAGGGTTGTTGTTGATGTGCTCGGGAAAACAAATCATTTACTTTGTAATAGCAGAAAGGAGATAAATGCAACCCCAGTGAAGGGAAATAAGGATTTGGGGGTTTTTTTTGTAAACATTTTAAAGAAAAAAGAAAAAAATATTTAGGTTTCATTCATGTTGATCAAATGTATTTTCATATTTATAGATCAAAGTCACATTCCTTTCTTGATTCGATGATATGAAAGTTCGTGCAAACCCAACAGGTGTGACACAATCCACTCGTTTCTTGAGAAGTATTATTTAATTGCCAGTTCCTGCTCAGCATCCCTCCGTTCATTTTTGGTCTCAACCTCTCACCCCGGCCCATAGGCATCAGGGCTGATCCACAGCAACAGATACTGAATGTCACCCTCCAGGTGAGTGTGTTTCTCCAACAGTGGAGGAAATGAAGCAAAAATGATGGAGTGTTTGTTTTGTGACATTCTGTCTCTCCGTGGCCTCATCAGGGCTGAGCCTCGCAGACGTCAAGTGTTAATTTAGGGCTCCTGCCGAGCGTGAGCCTGTCAGCGGCGAGGCTCGGAGGAGGGAGGTGAGCTCTTGCAGAAAATGACCCTTCTGGTCTGATTGTCTTCTGGCCCACAGACTGGCACTGAGAGGAAAAACAAAGACACGGGAAGAGAGCGAGAAACAGAGAGGGAGGGAGAGAGAGAGCTAAAGAGTGGTGGCTAAGTGCTAATGCACCTAGCAGCAATTAGAGAGGCTTACCTGACTGTGTGAGCACAGCACGCAAACACACACACACAAGGTACACACAGTAAGTAACCCAACCCTACCCTCTCCTTAGAAACACCAGCTGATGGTCACACATACACCAACAAAACGAAAGCCCGACTTCTCTTGGAAGAACTTATTTGCTCAAGCAGACACTCATGGGGACACACGTCCACCATGAGCCTGTTCTTGGTGGATGCTTCTGCCACCTTTTAGCCAAGTGATTAATTGGGCTGAGCTCCCGATAGTTCAACCCTTTATTCTGTGAAACTTAAACAAAAACGGACAGGCCCCTCTAAAGATTACAGCAGCACATTAACCACAGAGTGAACCGTGAAATTGCTTTTTCCCCTCCTGTAGTGTTGTGACTCTATAAAATGGTCACTACCAGTTACGGCGGAAGGTACACGGACATTAGTGTTACATCAGCGATGGGAAGCAAGACATGACATGTGGGTGGGGCTTGGCCAAGGAATTCAGATCAGCAGACCACACAGGTGCATAGGTAACATTGTTTTATTCATCAGCAGATCCCAGTTTTCTTTTTCAACAGAGTCCGGCACGCCAAATTCATTGCGATAAAGAGGGTTCAGAGGGCTGTCACATGGGAAGGAAAGGTTAATTCTGTAATTATTTCAGTGTGAAAAATAAATAATGTACCCTTTGCCATTTCCATCCTTTCCTAATTCGCTTGGAAATTCATTTTCTTTTCTTTTTTCACTCCACCTAGCCCAATTCAATCACTTGAGTTCATCTGTCTGTGTTATGCAAATCTGAGCGGCTGAGACTGAACCCATCAGCCCCTCTGCTCACGAGTTGAGCGGAGGGGCTGATAGAAAAGATGAATTCTTCCGTTTGAATGTGCCTCCCTTTTTCACCCAGTTGCACGGTATCAAGGCTACCTTTTTACGCGGGGCTCTCGTTTATTTTAGCCCATTGCACAGCGCTTCTCCGGTAGTCAAATGTATGAATAAGGATAGGGAGTCACACATACACCATTTCTCTGCATCTACGATCATGGATACTCTCATTCGTATTGGCAAAGATGATTCTGTGAGGAGGGGGTTCATTTTTGAGCTGAAGACTGTCCAAATATCCTCCCCGTCTGTCAGCAATAATTTTTTATTTAAAAAGGAAGGAGGACAGATACATTGGTTGTCCTGGTCAGGCTTCTGATTGACAGCCAGCCCTGAGTATGAGCAGGGCTGAGGCTAGTGTATTGGATGCATGCAGACATAACACTATTATTCCAACTTATCCCTAGGAATAAGTCCAGGCAGCCAGAGGCACAGCGGGAGGCTAATAGACTAGCCCAGAGGAGCCCCCCTGAAGCTCGATGCATTGTGTCGAGGCCTTGTCTACTTCACGCACATTAAGGATCACATGCCACAATTTCACAGTACAGCAGGGGGACCGGCCCCCATCCCAGGCCCAGATTGGCTAGTGATGGATGGTGTTGACAGTTACAAGCCGAGTAGCAAGTGGAGCAACACAAAGGTCAAGGTTGAAGCTGCCAGTGTGGTCTAGTTAACAATGAAAGGTCTCCATGGTGGGAAAATGCTGTTTATACTCAACACTGTGCACTACGCAAAGTGTTTTTTGGCTTTAGTCATTTGAAGCCACAGCATTTGTTAAGAGTGGTTAACCACATTCCGGTAGGCTGACTAAAATAATAATAAAGGCTGTTTCTAAAGAAGAGTAATCTTCCCAGAAACAGGCATTTGCGTGAGGAAACTACCTTGTGCCTATCCCAGGTATCAGCAGCCATTGCATCCTGTGCTACATCACCGAGAAGTGCAGAATAAAACAGTTGTTCCCGCTGCAGTGTCCTGCAGGAGTGATTTTTTTTCAGTGTAGCACTTCAGGTTGAAGACATTTCTCCTGTCATTTTCCTCCAGTACTTCAGTGTAATTCTTTTTTTCTCTCCCCTCCATTTTTTCCCCGGCAACTGCAGTATGTGGCGGTCTGAATTGTGTGTTATTACCCAGCAGGAGACAATATCATTACCACATATTTGCTGTCAAGGGTCTGCAAAGAATGGTGCTGTCTTGGGCCTCAGTGATCTAACAACCTCACACAGGGCTCCAGAATTACCCACTCCTGGCTGGGGGAAGTCAAACACTACCAGTTAGAGAGGGGAGTGAACAAAAGAGAGGTACCCACTCTCTCTCTCTCTCTCTCTCTCTCTCTCTCTCTCTCTCTCTCTCTCTCTCCCCTCTTTCTCTCTCCCCTCTTCCTCGCTCCCTCTCTCGCGGCGATAGAAGGGGACACACCTCCTCTGCGCCAAACGGAGGATGCTATTCTCCCCACGCCTCGGTAGAAATATATGTTTGGCTCAAGTGCGGGATGATATGAGACCGCATTGGTGGATGTGGACGGGTAGTGTGTATGACAGTCTGTCATTTCAGATAAAGAGACAAATTGTAATCTCTGTGGTGTACTATTAGTGTTGGATGAGTAGCTCATAATTACCAGCACTTGTATCAAGTTTTTGTTTTTTGTTTGATTTTGCTCGATGCGACCTCTGAATTTAACCCAGTGTATGTCAGGTGATGATAGGCAGAGCGTTTCCACAGTGTTGGGGGATAACATAAGTTACATAGGTACCAAAATGAAGTGAATTTTTGAAAGTTTCAAAAAGGGGAAAAAAATGAAATCCCAGTTACATCAGGGTATATTTTCTCTTGTCATGGCGTCAATAACAGTGTATAAATTAAGTTTTCAGCGTCTTTTCAATTGGTCATCTGATTTGCCCGCCTCTTGTCTGGCAGGAAATCAACAGCACTGCTCTAAGCACCTGTGTCCAGTCATCCAGACACCAAGGCGGGCGGTGGCGTTGTCTAACAAGAACCCCTTTTACTGCCGGATAGTCAACACCAGCGTCCGCATTCAGAAAAGGGCACTAACGTTGCTGCAGTGCAAATTCTGTCAGCCTCAAAGGAAACATTTATAGCCAGGAGGGGACTGTTGTTGCCCGGTGTAGAAATCTCAAATGCAAACATTAGATATTACATTTTTAACAGCTCATCTAGTAATCTGTAACTCATTAAAGTACCAGTTACTTTTCTGTTTCCCCTCTTAACATATCACTTTGTGACAGGGCGCTCGGCATTTAAAAGGGTTCGTGCAGATATGTCTGAAGAAAATAACTTCAGAATGGACAAACAATCCCTTTCATGAAAACTGCTATTCAGACTTTGTAACAATGTCTCTCTCATAAGACAAATAGAACTGCTATCATTTCTGTTGATAGCGAGCAGACCAACAATTTATGCATACTGAGTGACAAAGCCATCTATTTTCTTTCCGGAAAAACAGGCAATACACACTCTGGCAATTGAACCACAAATGAGGAGTGAAAAATTCAAACTTCCTCTGCCATCCACCATCATTTATACAAGTCATAGAAATATTTGATTGCTCTTGCATATCTCCTCGCGCTTAAGGAGGCAGCCAACCAATACACGGCCACGTAAACAAAGTCTGGGGCTTCTATATGAGCCTATCATTTAGGAATCCAAGCAAATCAAGCTTGCAAACAATCAGCAGAGAGGGGAAAAGGCTTCTTGTTCCTGTGCTTTGAAGGTGTAAACAGAGACCCTTATTTAAGGTAAGATTAGCTGTGCATCCTTGATACACCTCTGCACTGAAACAAGGCAAGAGTCCTTGATTTTTCACAACAATGGGGGCCAGCTCTTGAGAAAGACACATTCATATTCATGAATTAAGCATCTATAGTGATAAATTATAAGCATGCCGCTACCGCGAGAGGTGGAATGATAGAAACCATTTGAATACTATAATCATGTGGAGTATTCATGCTAGTTACCAAAGTACCAAAGTATATGTATTTCACTTTTTTGAAGTGTGCACCATGGACAGGGTGGGATTTCTCAATAATTAAGTTTGATTAAGAGTAGTGCTCTTAACGTAGGATGGAGAGAAGCAAACGCCAACAAAGATGAAAAAAAAAAACCCTCCTTGTTGTTGTGCAGTCGTATCAGTTGAAGACTTTTCCTTCCCTGTGTGGCTACATTCACCTTATTCAATGGTGAACTGCACAGGAAGCTTAGTACAGCTAAGAATTTAATTAATGCCGTCTTCTCGCATTCACCATTCTGCAAGCGATATCCAAGATCATGCATCAGTCAGATGTGGTATCTGACATGATATTAAATTTGAACATTTACACCTTACAAACAGAGAGCACTCAAAGACATGAGCTGATAGGATGGCGTGATAACGTTTTGAAATCATTGCCACTAAATTAACCTGATTCTAATAGGATCTGAGGTAGATAACATGGAAAATTACTGTTTTCTTTTCAAGGCAATATACAAAATGGAAGCGCTACAAATTGATTTCTATTTCCTTCCTAGATGCCCTCCCCCATCCACACATTTTCATAATTTGAGATGAGGCGATATGGCATTAATATTCCCTATCTTATCTTGTCACATCCTGAAATTGTTGGAGAGGATATGATTAGCTGAACAATAGCATGAGAAATGCACTTTATGAAGGCTATCCAGGTTTTTATGACAGAGGGTGGAGAGGTGGAGAATGGGCCAGGAAGCAGACACGATGGCAGTCAAATGCCCTCGTTCCTGGATCTTGATTTGTCGCAGCAGGCATTCAGAAGAGCCCAGGAATCGACGGTACATGCATGCCCACCGGTGTTGGCCATTCAGACGCGATTAGCATTTTATTATTGTTTATGGGCCATTTAGGAAGCAGGAAGACAGCCCCGAGCCAACGTTGCAAGGAGGGCTCCAAAGCACAGTGTTTTGGACTGGTTAAATGCACCATTAAGCCTTTTAAAATGAGCTCCACCCGTCAGAGACTAAAAACAAACGTGGCTTTCTGGCTATCAATGGGCACCACTTAGAGGAAACAATGCCCTGTTGAGGCCCACCAGTTTCCTCATCAATGAACATCAAAGATGAATGAGCCCTGGCTGACAGCTTTGTTTTGACTCTGATAGCCACAAAGCCCTGCTCAATATCATCCTGGTCCTGCTCCTCTGGGCTGCCCTAACAGGTGCGACCCATCCTCTCAATGCACCATTTGACAAGGCTGCGGATGGGCAGGGGGTGGCGGGGGGCTTTGGTCCACATCCTCCTTAATCCATGCTACTATAAAAACACTTTGAAAAACAAACGTTTGTTTGGCCAAAGTCAAAGCCCTGGAGCCTGGGGCTCATCCGTCTGTCTGCCCAGGCTTTCTCCCCTTTATTCCTGCCAGTTTTTGTCAGAGCTTCAACTCTTCCCCGCTCATTTGGACAGGACATTAAACAAGACCCAAGAGGATCTGATTCCCAGCCATTTCCCACAAGAGGAATACATACAGTTACAACAGCCAATTGTTTGGATTATGATAACAGTAGCTCGAGATAAAGAAAGAGCAGAAAAGGCGGGTCTGGGGGGAATCTCACAGATGAAAACATGGTGTTAAGAAAAAAACAACTGCCTGTATCGAAAGATGCCGAATGAACAAACCCGATTATCGGTCACGTTATTCTTTAGATGCAAAGCGTTTCGAGACAGCTAATTTCCATGCTCGCCCTTTTCTGCTTTTCACAGTAAGAAATGTGTTTTTCCGCCAGTGATAGGCTCCCACTACTTGGTGGGGAGATTAGAGCTCCTCCACTCAGGGACACAGAAAGGCCTTCAGCCTGGCAGAGAGTGAGGGGGAGAGCCAATGTTGAGCATTTTAATCTAGAGTCACAAAGATAAGATGCAATGGCAGATCAATATGTGCTCTATGGTGGCAGCTCCCTGAGAACTTGTCTCTCTTCCTGTGTACTAAGAAGACTTTACCCTGTGTGCCCCATGGCTTCATTTCTCCACAGACCAGCTATCTGCAGTAACTGTCTCTCAGTGACATCTCACACCGGGGCATGTTTAACCCGTGACACCACGCAAAACAGACGGTGAATATCTAAATAGGATCGCCTGTGAAATTTGCCATGATAAATCTCTCCAGGAATCATCCAGTTTGAATATTTGATATGGCATCTATCCTTGGCTAGCTCAGGGGGCGAGGCAGGAACGATAAGGGATATTCAGAGGAGCGATTAGATAAAAGAAAGCTAAATTCTTTTTCGATTGTGGGAGATGCATAGCTATGGTATTTGCACTCTGCCGTGTCTGTGTGACTGAAGTAAAGTGTATAGGTAGCATTCAGGATGTCATTTTTACTTAATTTGCTCTCCTTTGCATCATTGTGGCATTCCATCATTCCAGCACCATCAGATGAGCTGTGAGTAGTGAGGCATCATAGAAAAGATAAAAATGAAAATTCTTCTGTGCTATTGAGAATCTTTGCAATAAAAACTGAAACACCTTGAACTCCTTTAATTTTCAGCTAGATAAACAGCTCCCACAGCATGCCATTATGCTTTAAAGAGACACAAAACTCTCATTCGCGTGCACTCATACTGACATCATTAGCACACACAAGTGGGTTACGATTCGTCTCTTTCATGTCGGTTTCCAGCAGCCCACATCCTTCGGCGTCGACCCCCGTCCTTCACGTTTTCAGCACCGTGACATCCGACACGACTGCGTCCTAAACAGAATCGGATCATTAAAGGAGAAAACCTGAGGCATTGTCATGTTTGTTTGTTTTCATCCTTGGCAGCAGTTCAGATACAGCAAAGGCTCGGAGCCAGACTTGGCCCTCGCTGCAAAAAAGAAACACGATGAACCAAATCTGCATTTGTGAGCGCAAAACATGTACTGTAAATGACAACCGCTGTGCTTCGGGCAAAGGGTGGATGCTGCAAGTCGGCAGTGTGTGTGTGCTCGCGAAGATGTGTGAGCGTTTGAATGTGACAGCAGACCTCGCTAAGGACTAGCAATCACTCCATTCAGCATCTGCTGCCACACAGCTCATATTGTCATTCCCCAGTTTAAAGGAACCTTGAGCGGCTTCAAAGATCTTTTCAAAGCCTTAATCCTAATAGGTCGCGGTTTGTTCTGTCACATCAAAAGGGGGAGAGAGGAGGTAGGGGGAATAATGCATCGGGGCTGGCAGAGATTCTTAAGGGTGGAAGATTGGCAGAGGATTTGCAGTGCGGGGAGGACAGAAATCTGAAATATCGGACACAGAATGCCTGCTGTAATAGATATGAAATAGGTCTTCTCAACAGCATGAAAGGCTGACATTTCCAGAAAGTTTGTCATGAGAAGGCCCTTTTATTCCCCTTCGTCTATCTGCGTTTGTACTGCCACCATGTCCATAATGGAAATTCGCAAGTGTCACTCTAACAGGTTATAGAATAAGATTGGACATTTAAGATTTTTTTTCCACCTCTTCCCTTTTTTATTCAGTGTTTAGAATTTTCTGTGAGAGACCAATTGAGTCCAAGCCGTTTTAGAAAAATGACTTCTGCATGGCACTCCAGTCAGAAATCCACCTCCGGCACTTGTTTTCTGACCCGGTTTTACAGCGAGCTGGAAAAAATACGCCCTCGAAATAGTTTTTAAACCGTTTTCTTGGATTATAATATCTCCATGTTATGCAATATGATATATATATATATATATATCTGGCAAATTTCATTGGAGAAATTTGTGGAATGACTAAGCCTATTTGATGAGCAGATAAAATGCTTCTGTGACGATAAAGTTCAGATCAAGTCTGCCAAAGCATATAGTGGGTGTGAGACGTGCTAGACCATAAGTGTCACTTATGTGTTTACTCCTCACCTCTCTGACACTTTATCAGCTCTGATGGTGTCTCTCATGCATTTCACCTGATCGACTAAGCAGACAAAGAGATGTGGTCCAGTGTTTCAACAGTGCACAAGTGTCCAGCTAATTAGGTGCTCATGGGAACCCGGGCATTGATTTTCTGTCAGCATGTCTGCCCCCGAAAAAGAAACAGGGGCTGTTTGTCTTTTCAAACGATGCACCGTGCACAATTGATAACAGCGATAAAACGGGTCAGGGGTGTAGCATAAGCAAACCTGGACACACTATACCCGTGGGAACCCACATATATATATATTTATATATAATGATGCGGTTTAATTGTACGGCTTTGTATGGGAAATGGGTAGGCTGCGAGTAGCTGGAAGTAAACAAAGTTTGTTGGGGATGGAAATGGACTGAGTTGTCTGACAAAAACATATCTTTTCAGCTCTGCAAAGGCGTGAAATCCCTCTTGTGCTTGTTATTTCACACTCCTGTGGCTTCAACTTGGGCCAGCAGTGACACAGTAAACAAACAAACACATGCGTTCTTGCAAACACACACCACAGTATTCTAAAGAGAAGGGATTTCGGCAGAGAACTTACTAATGACCTCACATTTTCAGGCTTCTCACTCATGGAGAATATCCTGGAATACCTACTGACAATTTTTACATTATTCCAATACAGCACAGCTCTAGCATTAAAAAAGAGCTATTTTTCTAGAATAGCAAAATAACCAAGGATGCTGCCTATCCCTCACATTCTCTCTGAGATTGGAAACACGGCTCAGCTGAGCACACAGAGCACTGCCATGTATACTGTAAATAATGGTTTCAGTATCACACTGGACAGTGTGCCAGCCACCTGCTGATCCAACCACACACAGGTAGAGCCAGCCCGGGTGCCGCGGGGCTGTAGACATGGGCATTCAATCTGCCAGCAAACTAATCAGTGAAAAGGATGACCTCCAAGCTTATCAGAAGGGGTCATGGATGTAGGTGGAGGAGGCAGCAGTAGGAGAGAAGGGATGTTTTGCACAGCCACAGCAGGGTGACACCGGCCGCAGAATGGGAAAATTCTCAAATCTCAGTGTAGGAGGTTAGAAGAGCGCAACCCTTGAGGAGGTGAGGGAAGCTTGGCTGCCTACCACCCACACATTACCTGAACATGTCAGAGTCCTGTGCCAACACCTTCAGCCCAACGATGATATCATGAATGCCAGGTTCACTTGCTTCGCAATGGATATCTGGCAGCCACTATATTATTGGCACTGGGCATTTGTGGGTGTAAACTCTGTATCACGATAAAGAGCAGCGTATACCATGAGTGTGAGAGTTTGATAAATAAATCTTGCCAGAATTAATGGGCATTGCCTTGCGTCGCACGTCTTGTACTGCAGATGCTCGAGTACTGCATTGTCTCTGAAGCACTAAACCCTGTTAAAAAAACAAAAAAAAACAATTCAATTCACTAGATAAACGCCCATCTTTGAAATGCAAGGACGTTTGCCTTTAAATTGAAGAATGTTCTTTTGCCTTGGCACAGAGATGCACACCGCTGAATCGAAGCATTATTTCAGCTCCTTAACTGATCACCGCTGGAAACAATTCTGTATCAGCATTTAAAGGTACAAGGCTGTAATTCAGAAGGTAATTTCACATCTTAACAGAATCCAATTAAAAGCATGGACATTTCAATTAAACCTCCCCCCGGCTTGTCGCTACAGTGTCACAGCATAAGTGAAATTGGAATCAGATTACGGAAAGAATCTGAAGAAGTGTTTTTCAGCGCAATAAGGATCACGCATTGCTGATAGAGACCCCTGTCATGCATACTGCAGGAAAAAAATAGCCCTTCTTTGCTAACATTAGTCATTTAATTCTCCCTCGTTATTAATTTCACAGCAGATTACCTGAGAAGATACAAAATGCTGTCAGCAAAGAGTTTTAATTAAGTATGGGGTATGTTGCTAAGAGTACCTTATGTGAAACTGCTGCCTTATAATGCTCTTGTTTTAATTACTTCAGAGTGCCCCCTCATTAACCTCTGTGGAGATGTGCTCCAAACTGCTGGCTGAATTACACACACTGCACTCCGAAATTGCTTATATCCACATACAGATACTTGTATTAATATTTATATTACCAGAAATGATACGACTGTTTCCAGTTCTTAAAAAAAGAACTTTTTTTTTTCAATTTCAAAGTAAAAGAAAAAAACAGAAGCATTAGGAAATCTGTGCTTTGAACTTCCAGCTGTGAGATAACCTTGGTGGCTAAGGGCACCATGACGACCCCTGGTGGGAGGTGTAATTTCAGATTAAAAGCCTGCATTTTTGCCTTATTAAAAAGAGAGGGAGAGAGAGAGAAAAAAGTCAACATATAGTATGTGAGTTTTCTATACAGCACGTCTAACAGTGAGCCTGAAAATGTATTTAATTGAAATAAATATTTCAGAATTATCTCTGCTGTTCTGCATGTAATAATTACAACAAAGCGTTAAAAAAAAGAAAAAGGAAGGTAAAATATGGATAGTCCCTTTCTGAGGTGCTGCATTGAACCAAACAAAGATTGCTTTTGTTTTATCATTTTATTGCTCCGTGGCGCGTCTCTGTCAGGCAGCTGTGGGTGGTCGCTCAGCCTGAAAATGTGGGTCGCTGTGGACGTTTCCCTTTTGATCCTTTTCATCCTGAAGTTTCTGAATGGTCTGATATAGATTTCAAACATTACTCCAAAAGTGGGCTCCTGTTCAAAATATGCGGATGCACCACTGTCCACCCTCACACCTTAATGTGGTTTAACAGGATACATTAGCTTTTAATGGCACTTAATTGTACAAAAAGGAAATCCATAACCACATAAGGAGAAAAGTCAAGTATTTCCAAGCTCTTTATAAGAACAATTTAGAGCAGACAAGTGCTTTTCAAACCTTGGATTGGAATCAGTCCGACAGTCTGGCCATGAGAGCGGTGGTGCGCATTTGTAAGCCTACAGTGCCACCATTTGGTCGTGTTGGGGAGCGTCACTTGCCAATCTTAAAATAACAAATTATGTTTGGTTATGCATCAAAAGTCCTGTTTAAAAAAAAGAAGAAATAATTAAACAACAATCTTACAGTTGCCACAGTAAGAGTTTTAACTCTGCACTGAACCAGTTTTCAGGAAACAGTGGCTCTGCGGAGGGCTTCAAACTCTGCCTCAGCGTCGGGTATATGATTTCAAACATGAGCTGGACCCGAACTCCTTCCAGGTGCCAAATTAGAGAGGAAAAGATCCAGTCCCATTGTTAGTGTTGATAGATTATCGTAGGTCCGTGCCATCTTAGATAACGAGCAATAACCTGCTCTTCAAGAACAGGGGAGGTTTGCCAAGAAGGAATGGTGATTACAGTCAATTAAGACTGATGACAAAGCACCAATAATAACCCAGTGTGTGTGTGAGCATGTGTGAGCTTGTTTTATTCACTCATTCTTCCAAACTACCCTGTTTTGTGTAATCAACATCTGTTGTGACAGGCACCCTCCTCCTTTCTCAGAATGGCCCACTTCAGATAATGAGTGTCATACCAAACTGCAGGGCGAAGGCTGATTTTACTCCTCTTTTTACTCCTCCTCTTTGGCCTCTGCTCTCACTACCCTCTGTTTTCCTCTCTATCATTCAAGACATCCATTATTGGGAACCTTGAAAACGAGAGACAAATGCTTTCACAGCATTGTCAGTGGTGGATATGTGGGGGTGACAGAAGAACAGAGTGCAGTCTTGTTTTCTTTAATGAAAGCGATGCTTCACCGTTGACTAAATTTCTTGTTAATGTCTTTATTTTACATTCACAATTTTGTTTTTTGGTATTCAGACAAAACATGAGAACTTGTGAGATTTTTCCTACAGATTATTCTGTTATTGCCATTTAAATGGATTCTGTCAGTCTTATCTGCACCGATGCACCTGCATCTGCAGACCTATGGCTATGAAGCATATTTACTCCTTGGGAAAAGAAAGAAATCCAGATCTGCAGCCTTTGCAGCTCAGCAGGTTTGTTTGCTTCAGTGGTTTAGGCGCCATCTTCTGGTAAAATAGGTCAACTCCAAGAACCTAGGATGGATGGTTGTGAGGACAATAATTAGAAAACAAAAAAATAGTATTACATAACGTCATAAAGGATCTTTCCATATTTAAAAAAGTTTCCACCTGACCCCTCAGAATCACATAAAATTAAGCCATTTGAATTTTAAACACATACTATGAGCATTTCCTGAGTTACAGCCTCTCAGTCCACCTCATTCACCTTTTTCTACAGAAAGTTTGAGCAAAGCTTGTACAACCAAATCTTTATGAAAGTCCACAAGTTGGTAAATATTCATAGCACAAATTTTACATGGCTTCATTAAATACACTACACATTGTTCTAGAATATTTGCAGATCCTAAGGTGGGAAGTGCCCCATGATTTTTCATATGTAGCGGTGGCACGGTAGTTGTATAAACCTTTATTTTTTCACATAAGGCTAAAAAGATTTTAAGCCTGCAGTCGGATCTGTGTTTTTAATCAGTTACTAAGAAGTGTAAGTAAAATCATTTTAGGTCAGAATTGCTTACAAAATGAGACAGATTGGTTCAGACAAGTAAAAGTGTGAAACTGCACTGAATGTCACTTTAGTGGGTTGATTAATAAATCTATCCATGTTCTTCAAACTTAATATTTATCTCAGAACGATGTTCTGAAAAACATAAAACCTAGTAGTGTCATGAGTACAGTGAACTCTTTTTAAGGTATCATAACCGTGAGAGTACTTAAAACTACAGAAAAGCTTTGCTGTTTTGAAACTACCTTGTATTCTTATATTAATTCATCAAAACCTCCAGTTTAAAGTGTCAAGTGGCAGCAGCTGGAATGAGCAGTGAAGCTGTTATACTTTCATTCTCTTTTTAAGTGTCACCATAGCAGGGTGTGAATATCAAAAAATGCAAGTCCTTTTAATCTGAAAGTTGGGTTCCACGGTTCATTTTTAACTTCACTCTAAAAATTAGTGCATTCGGCTCTGAGAGTTTGCAGGAAGACATGAAATATTTTGAATACACCCTCTGACGTGTTCCCAGGCTTCCAACTACAGTGAGATAAAGTGCAGGCTTGTGTCTGCTTTTATACATATACAGCAGAGGAAATAATTAATATTAATGATCATTTACCAAGAGGCAGCCAAGAAACCTAAATGACTTAAAGTTCCTCCTGAGATGTGTGCGAACCTGGTGACCAACTACAGCAAAGGTCTCACCAAGGGTTTCTCCACCGCGCACTAAATGATGACTTCCTTGAGGATCAAATATTTATTTCACTTGGTGTAATGTGTTAAACCGAATTTAATTTAATGTGTTTTTTTCCGGACTTTTGGTTGATATTCTGTCTCCTTCCAAAAAGTGAAACTACCAGACAAAATGAGAAGCTGTAAAAAATGAACGACTGAGTGAACTGGGATCTACGTGCAGAGAAGCCAAAGAAAAAGCAAGATTAAGACCTAAAAAGAAGAAACCAATATATAGCAGGCCAAGGAGCAGCATGGATGAAAGTGATGTTCAGTGCCGAATGACAAATCTGCAGTGTGAAACCTTTAAAGACGACTACCTGAACAAATTTTCTGGCTAATGGGGTTGCATATCAGGTAAAGTACCGGGCGGCATGACCATCATTAACTCAGCACTATTCACACAGGATCACACTTGCATGTTGGGCATTTTTCTCATCTGACAGAAAGTAGGTTTGGTGATAATGAAGCCATTTTTCAGGATCATAATGCATCTTGCTGCAGAGCAAAGAGTGCTCAAAAAGGCAGCTAATATCAACTTCGTGCCATGGGCAGCAAACAGTCTGGATCCAAGTCTGATTGAAAATTTATGGTGGAAATTGAAAAAGTAAATTTCCATAGTGAGCATCCATGCTGGAAAGCTGATCTGCCAGCCGCTATTTGGGAAGGCTGGTTGAGAGAGCAGGTTGATACAGAATATTGCTTTTCATTAGTGAAATCCATCCATGCCTCAGAAAAATCAGGTCGTTATGAAAGCCACAGGAGATGCAATAAATTATTAATTTTGGTGTTTTTGTAGATTACGCCATCATTTTCCCCTCAACATCGAGTGTTTCCATTTCTACTTTATCTGGAAAAAATATAGCGTTAATTAAAATAATTCCATTTAATTTATTTGAGGCATGTTTGGCTGTTAGACAAAGAAGAAAAGCAATAAGAGTGAAGGTTGAAATGATGCTACTGAGACCTGCTAAGATGTTTGATTTGAAGATGGTGGAGCTGACAAAAAGACGAGTGTTAAGGTTTTTATTGAGTGTGACCAGGATGGAGAAGATTAGAAATGGCTACGTCAGAGGAGTGGTTCAGGTTGAGCACTTTGGAAACAAAGTTGGAGAGGCGAGGTGAGATGATTAGGACATGTGCAGAGGTGGGATAGAGCATATACTGGACACAGTGGACAAAGGATGCTGAAGATGGAGCTGGTCGGCGGGAGGAAAAGAGGAAGACCTCAGAGAAGATTTATGGACGTAGTGAAGGAGGACATGCAGAGGGCTGGTGTGACAGAGAAGGATGGAGCCAGGTGATTCCCTGTGATGATCCCTAAAGGGAGCAGTTGTGTCATAATTGTGATTTGTTTATGTCCTTCAAAAAGTGGTGATTTCATTTGTCAGTTACCCTTAGTTTTGATATTACTTTCATTTATTTTATTAATATGTGTGAACATACACACCGTGTCCCTCTCTAGCTTTAGTGTTAGAGACTAAAAGGGAAAGCATTCTGTACATTCTTTCAAATCTTATTTTAGTTAGTGTTTCAAGAGCATATTGTTTTAGTTTGTTTTTGTTTGTTTGGGTTTGTTTTTCAACCCAATTATACTTTTATACTTCAATTCACTAATTATACTTCACTCACCTGATGACCTTGTGTTGGACAAAATGGGCAATCACTACTTTATCTTTAATTTTCATGAAACAAATTCTAATTTGCAAGCACATTTCTGTTTGTTGTTGTTGTTGTTGTTGTTATGCCAAAAGGTGATTTATGAAACAGGATTTATGACTGGGGTCATATATAAAAAATAAAGAAATTACCTCTTTTACAAGTATCTTTATGAGTCTGAGTTATTGTACCTACAAAAAAAAATCAGAACTGTGACATTATCCTTGTTACAATTTCCTCTTGGTTCGATCTCTTGTAAAACACATTTTTAATTTGAATGACATTAAAATAAAGAATAAACTTTCTTTCTGTTCTTTCTGTTTAAAAATGTCTTAATATCATTCATGAAAGACACGTTGAACATAGGCCAACAAGTCATTTACAACAGTTTAAATACAGACAATCATTTTGGGGAAAATATGGAAATCACTTTTTCTTATCAGTGTATATAGTATCATGAATATCCATCCACTGCTCCTCTACTGTAGTGTTTTACCTTAGACACCAGAGGGCGCTTGGGAGCTATATCAACCCCCTTTTATCAAAATAAAGAGGTATACAGTCTCACAGTCCCATTTTTAAACTAAAGCTTGCTGCCAATACTCAAACTTTTAGACAGGACAGTGCACTCAAGCCCACTACTATCAGTTTCTGAAATTAAAGTAGACAAACTCCTCCGTGGTGCTTTGAAAAGTCTGTTCTTAACCTAGAAAACTGAAATGAGTAACCTTACTTCTAGCAGGGACGGAGAGTAAAGCTGAAGGTGCAAGGTGTAAAAGACATAAACACGGAGGCGTATTCATGAGGTCTAACCACGCCTCCGTTAGACTGCGCTTCCGTGTTTACACACCCACAAAAATAGGAGACTCCAGCGGCCGTCGGGCGGCTGTTTACCGAGCAAGCAGAGTAGCAGTGAGGAAAGTGACAGCCACACGGGAGGCTCGGTGTATGGTGAAAGACAGGTGATTTCAGCTTCCACGGTCGCATTTTAAAGCGTAATGTTCACTCGAAGGGGGCATGGAGACGTCAAGAAATCTACACAGAAAGTTCTGGACCCAAAGAAGGATGTGTTTACCCGGTTCAAACACCTCCGGACTCTGTTAGGTGAGTGAAATGTCACCGGGGAGCTGGATGCTGCATCGTCGAGGCTTAGCTAAGTGGAGCTAGCTAGCTGGCACCAGCCGACTGCTAACGTCAAACAAGGCGTCAGGTCAGCTGGCTGCTTAGTGCGAGTCCAGCCGGCTGACCTGTAACATGCATCTGCATTATGCCGGTACCCTCTGCTGTTTGAAGTCTTTGTTCATTTAAAATATGAGACAAATCGCACTGTGATGAGGCATGGATGCTAGCTAATACAAGCTAGCTCCCCTGCGGCTACCTAGCCAGCCAATAATGCTAACTGATGCAGGGAAACAGATGCCGAGAACAGGCTTTGCTGCTCTTCGGTCCTGTGCCATCATTATAGTGTTAAACACGTAACTGAAGCGTCGTCATTCAGCATCGATTCGCACAGGTTGAAGTCTCTGTTTGGACTTTTGGAGAGAAGACAGGGCTTTCTTACTGCAGGTTACCTTCCCGAGTTTCAGTCAACTTGCCTCTACCTTTTTTTGAGAAATTTGACATGATATTGACATAAACGTGTTAAACAAGAGCAGTCATTTATTTTAATCCACTGGACAAGGAAGTGCAGAATTTATGAGGCTCATAAAACTGTTGTCTTCTTGCGCTGCGTTAAAAAAAAAGAGACACGACTATGTTCTGCAGTCACCTGACTTGTGTTGTCCATACGAGCTGTTAAACGGTCTGAGTTTGCACGGCTTATTCCATTGATAAACTGTAATAATGACAAGTGAATGCTGAAGCTACACTGATTTAAGCAGAACCGATGACGTGCAAGTTGTACATTTTATCATGCCGAATCATATCAAAGACAAAATAAATGCAGTGCTGGAATTTGAAGGCACCATCATCCTTTTTATAAATGAAGAGCGCATCCATTGGCTGAAAAATATATGTGATAGGCTAATATCTGGTGATATGTCACTGGTGTATTATTGGTTTCTCGTATTTGGAACTCAAACGTTGTATTAGAGGCCAGGAGGTCAAATGTTACAGTCGCCTCCCATCAGAACTCTGTTGACAACATCATGAATGCTGTACTATATCTTGTGCTCTTCTGTTATTCTCCGTGCTTTGTCAGTAATCGAGGTCAGTGTGGAGAGGAACAAAGAGATCTGGAGAAAAACTGCAATCTGCTCACTCTGAGTGCAATAAATCATGTCTTTCAGAAATATCATTCAAAGTAGGTCATGTATGTGTATTTCTTGACGTGGACCACACAGAGGTGAACATCTAGGCAGTTAATTTTCTCTTGTTTTTATTTGATGATTAATGGTTATATCCCCAGAGTAGCTGGAAAACAGATGCAGTAAACACAGTTTCTTCTCTTGTTTTCATTTAGATTTTATTTTATTTATTTTTTTACATAAAGCTTTGAAAAATATTGGAAACCTTTTTACATATTGTCCCAAAATACACACGATGACTGATTTGGGTAAGTTTTAGTTACAGTAAACACTAATTGCTTTTAGTTAGAGAACTTTTAGAGCTTCTAAAGTTTGGTATGTCTGTGGTGGCAGTGAAATTCAGAGGAAAGTCCGAGCACGTTTGCCATGTTTAGAGTTTAAACCATCGGTTCATTGACACGTGCCTGCTTGTAACCTTTTCATATAGTGACTTGTTATCCAATTTATTGATCCTCAGTACTGCAGCAGGATTGTAATAGCCACTGTCAGCCTAACAGTTGTAGCTTGAGCAAAGCTGTGGGAAGTTGATATGGTTGAAGTTTTTTGCTATCATAGCAAACTTTCAATGTCAAGACTAGTACAGCCAAGGTGGAGGTCAGCACAGTGCTCTGCCTGCCATCTGTGTTTTTCTTTCCCTCATGTGCAGCTAAAGATAAGGCTGGTCTGTTTGTCCAGCAGCTGATAGTTGGGCCGACGTTGCAATCTCCCCCAAATTCCCAGATTACACCGAGCTTGCAGTTCAGGAAGGATTTCCTCCTGGTTCTGCTGGTTCCTGTGTGGCAGGAAGCTTGATGAGAGATGGGGGTGAGGTGGAGGACAGGGCAGGACAGGGACTTGGATAGAGCTGACCTTCTTTCACCAATCACGCTGTTTTATCTTTTTGAAATATTTAAATGTTATTATTCATAACACTAGCAAGAGAAGACATTTCCAGAGGCGGCAGGCTGGAACAGCTTCTGGTGGGAGAAAATTTAATATGTAGCTTCTTGTTAAACTTTACAACCTGTATGTCAAGCATCCACAGCTGGGGTTTACCACACTTATTTACTATGTTCCAAGGAGAAGATACCATTAAGGCACAGTTTGTTTTTTAATGACTCTTATGTTTTCAGTAATCCTTTAATTTCTGCACAGAAGTTTTCAACCTGCTCGTCTTCTCTCAAGGTCATTGTCTATTAAGTTATCCAAAATTTGACCTCTTTATGTCATTGCCACACCAACACCAGAAATTTGGTAAACAGGCTTGTTAAATCAGTGGTACTATCAGCAGTATTGTACTTGAAAGGACAATCTGTGGTCTGGGCTATTTTCAGAGTGGCCCTCTATTGGTTTTCTGCTCACTGAGCCGATCTGTGGGATAGAGTGTGAAAGCTGCTGCATGTTAATTTGCTGGTCATGCCTGGCTGCATTTGGCTGAGGTTGTTAATTACAGGAGCCCAGCAAAACCACCTGATCACTCACTGCTTCACACACTTGTGGCACCAACCGCTTTTCCTTTGACTTCTCTCTGTGCGAAGTCTTTCTCATCCTCGGCCCCCACCTGCTGAGCTTGCTGTGCATCCCAGTGCTCCAGGTTGTTCATAGTGACCTGGAGTATGATGATGAAAGTGTAGGAAATCCTTCATTGACATGAATGTAAACAACAGTGTTTGTCTGGAGGAATACCCATTGTATCCCCGGGGCAGTATTTCTTTTTTAGTGCCAAGTCAGCTATAAACGAGTCACGCTGCTGCATTTGAAGCTCGTAAATGTTTAACTCAAAGCTTTTCGTTTGTGAGGACTTGAGACCGGGTGCCTTGGTTGAAGGAGTAAATTAGCTGTTGTTTCTTTACTTTTCAGCTGGTGTAAACAGGCTCAGCTGGAATCTGCTTGTGAACTGCACTGGAACAAGTGTTGCCAGTGATAACACTCAGGTGTGTTTGTTGTAGGTCTTGGTATTTTTAAGTTTGCAACCAAAGGTAAACCTGGGGAAAAAATGAAGCTCTGTACTCATCGTTCACAAAAATGAAAATGGTGTCATTACACTCTGCCTTTCTTCATGTGCTGTTGTGTGGGTCGGGGTCAACTGAAAGTGCTGCTGTTAGAGGAGGAAATCACAAGTTGAAGCACCAGGGGGGAACAATGAGCACAACACTGGAAGTGCTCTCAAGAAGGTCCTCTGTGTGGCTGAAGTAAAGGCTGAGATCACTTGACTTCTGATTCTGCCCCATTTGTACAACACTCAGGTTAGACTTGTGAACAAGTCCAGCCTCTTACCATCTTTTATCCCACACTGCGTAGGCAGGATATCAACACTTAAAAAGTGTAGTGCAGTTCAATGCAAGTGTCATATTAAACTGTCCTTTCAGGATTTTATTAACCTTTCACAGTCTTGAGTTTTGTTTCTTATTTTCATGCTATCACCAACTAAACTTGTATCCGAGTCATCATGGATGATTAAAGCTTTTTGACACTAATTGGCATAAGTGGACTCTTTAATGTTACAAGTAAAATAAATCTGACCACTTTTAAACCAAAACATTTACCTGGTTTCCAGATAAATGAAGAAGTATGCAGAAAGAAATCATTGTTAGTTCCCTGTCAGATAAACTGTTAATATAATGATGTTAGAAGCATTGCGTGCTGCTTAGATTAGATGGCAGCTTTAACAGCTCTGTAGTGTTGCCTATTACAGCAGCACCTCCTCTCATAATGGTCTAGGCATTTAGCATCTTAGCACGTACTTAACACGTGCTAAATGCCTTATTAAGAGAAGCACAGAGATGCTTCAGAATAGAAATGAGGAATATCTAACACTGTATAATCATGGAATAGTGTAAAGCTGCCTGATTTGACTGTACATTATAAATTGTTGTAGACTTTATCAGTTAAATTTATATTTAATATATATTTGCTCATAAAGGTGAATGTTTTTAACTGCTTTATATTAGTTGATAGGGTCGGCAGGACTATGACTCTGTCATGGATATCAATTATTTATTGTGTTGCAGTGATATCTAACAAGGTGGTCATGTTAACCACATGGTTTATTTAGGCTGGAGGGGAAGATCTATTTCCTTTCATAAAGTCTATAATTTTTACTGTCTTGTCAATCAAGAATGGGAGCAGCTACTGGCATCAACAGGTAGACGACGCTTCTGCAGCAAAACAGAACTTAGCCATGCAGGTTATCAAATAATCACTTCTAGATGTTATTGTTACTTACTGTGCTGCTTCACTGATTTAAGTACCCTTTGAGTCAGTAATAAAACCCAAATATGTGTATATCATGGTGCAGTTGATTGTAATGAAAGTGTCAGCTTCAGTCTCTCGGGGCTATTTATCAGAAGCAGCATCGCCCCCCTCCCTAGAGACAACTAGACTTCTTAAAAATCGATCCTTAAAAGAAGAGACTGGATTATAACTGTCATGATCTCAAAAATGTAAAAGCAGCAAAACAGGTTTGTTTTTGTCCACATCTGCAAAAAGGCTCATGTGAGCCTATTACAGTGTGAAAAATGGCTGATGATCTAACAGATAGCTGCTGGGCAGACGAATGTAAAACCTCATCCACGTATTTGTTTTAGATAAATCAGTGGAAGAGCTTTTTTAAAAGAAGTTATAGAGGAACTAAGGTAAGCTGGGGAAAAAGCTTCAGTTCTACATAAAGACTGAGTTATCTGGCCACACACAGGAAGCAGGTGGAAGGTGAAAAACGAGTGTTTTGACCAGTAGTTGTCAGAGTCACTCTGGTAAATGAATGATGATTTATTTATTCATTAGCTACATTGGAACAGATCAGAGATTAATAACTCTGTAGGCAAAGAGCTTCAGGCTTTAAGAACAAGATTAAAAAGTAGATGTAATAAGAGGAACAGTTTGTTTCCACCCTTGTTTCTGCTGTTAATGTTGGTGGCTTCTAAACTGGTGGCAGAGTCAAGATAAGCATTTGGCAGTACAAAGAAGTCCTATCCCGCAGTCCCTGGGTGATTAGAATTGCAAATCATGGCACCATAAAACAGAAACTAGCTATCGCGCATTATAAATGCTGGATCGGCACACCTCAGTAGGAGTGGAGGGCTCTTATTAGTGTTAAGTTGATGTTGAAGTACGTCCATACCGTAGTAGTGACAGTTTTAGGGTGTCCCGTGTCTGTGTTTTCAGGTGTTTCTCATACACCATCAGAATAAACTCTGGGGCCATTTCTTTGAGTCTTTTGGAAATGTTCTTGGCTTTATTTTCTTTTTGCCATCACTGCTGTTTATCAGAGCCCACATTTCAGATATAAAGATATGTTTAAATCACATGCTTTTGAATGAATTCCTTTCCTCCCCTTTTAGCTACAGGCCAGCTGATGAAATGGAGAGAAAAACACCAAAACCCTGTGTTGTGCTGTGGGTGATCTGTGTTTCACCCACTGCAAAACCAGTTTGACAGGTTTCACTGTTGACCTTTCCTGTTTTTATAATGGCCAAACTTAAACCTAGCCCCCGTGTTTTACTGTGGCAGCATGTTATTGAGATCTGATCTCAGGGTGGATTTACATTTCATGTTGCCTTTTTGAATGCACAAGCTCCCGCTAATCTTAAGCAGTTTTAAAGCCGAGTAAAAACAAACACTCAGGTTTGGCTTACAGTCCATCAGATTAGTAGTTTGAGTAAAGCACAATCGAGGCTGGTGTTTGTTTCAAAAATAGTCAGTGACAAATTGATATTCAATGAAAATAGAACCTCTGTTTGGGGTTACACACTTGCAGGTGTTCATGTGACCTTGCCTTGTGGTCAGCTGTTGCGTCTTTACCTGTCTGCTTGTTTCAGTTTGGTCTTTCGTTTCCACAGCTCTCAATAAAAGTAAAGGTGGTGCGTGGAGAGGAAGAGTGAGTGTTGCCAGTTTAGCAGCTCAGTTCTGCGATAAGCTGTTTTCTAATGTGTGGGCTCAGACTGGGATAAGGTCAGGCTTTGCCAGTTGTAGCATGACCACTTCACACTGTGCTCTCTGTAGACTCATAGGCCCCAATCTGTTACACAGCTAGACACTAACTGCAAGTCAAGAGGCATTCATGCAGTGTTTGGCATGGTGGCACCATAATGAAATGACATGGACCAAAAGTGATGGGATTGGAGGAAAGTCCTTTTTCATCACAGTTTCATTCTTGTGATTGATTTAATGAAGCTCTACACCCTCAACCATAAATAATACGTCTAAATAGGACTCTAGTTTTTATCCACACCATCATGTTACATCATGTTATGACAAGCCTGATGAGATTTAATTTATGGTCTTCCATGAGTATAGCTGATGCTTTGAGAGTGTGGCAGCCTTTGCAGTGTTGCTTTACCCTAGCACCATGTTAGTTATGGGTCCACCAATTGATCAGTGAAGCATTGGCTAATATACAAGTCAGCAAGGTGTGAGTGCCTCTGACAAATGACAGGATATTCTGATATTGGACATGTCTGTTAGATCATGTCAGTTTTGTGGATCTTGTATCTAAAATACAGTTTTATAAGTTTGAAAGATTATGATGAGTAAATGTCTGTTTCAACCATAAACATAAAGTTTGGAAATATTTTATTTATTTTCTTAAGCTAAGCTCACAATCAGCCAACCACTTGTACATTTGCCCAGTGCTGCAAAATAAAAGCTTTAATGGCCGAAGCAATCCATAGAAGACGAGTCTTGTCAGTAATAAAACAAATGGCTCTAATAGACCCCCTGATAAGGAAAATCATTCTGTCCCAGCGAGCATCGAATTATGATTGACATCTGTAGATTGGCAAAGCCTGGAGCGCATTTAGTAACACAAATGTTCACTGTGTGCTATCAAGGCCTCAAATGTGCCTCGCACTGATTGCTCCTTATTGCATCATGTGACAGATGTGTCCTTCTCTGCTGGTTGCAGCAGATTTATGATTAACTTTGTTTCACTTTGGTCAAATATCAACCTTCTGTGGGTTGCAAAGAACTTCCTACAGGAGATATGTTTTCCTGTTTTGTCTTCTTCTTCATTTACATTCATGAACGTGGAATTTTAGGACTGATAATTGACTCTACGTGTTTGTTATGTCCCATTTTAATAGTGTGGATACTGTAGATATATTAAATAGTTTTAGAAGAAGTTATATATTAACTCTGCTTCCTTTTTTTTTTTTTTTTTTTTTTTAGCACAGACAGCCACAAAAAAAGTTAGAGTAACTTGGCATACTCTTGAGCTTATTAGCAGTTACTGAGATACTTTAGAAATGGTTGAAATCTGTTAACCTTACACTTAAATGAAACCAGCTGACGGCAGCAGGTCTGTCCTTTGTTGTCTGCCTTTAGATTGTTTTTAACTAAGTATAAAACATTCAAACTCTGCACACTGACTTTATATCTTTAGTTTGTTCCAAAGGTATTCAAGTATTGTTGCATGTCTTAATAGTAAGTTTTCATCAGCACTGCATTAATGCTGCCCCTGGCTTCCCTTTGATTGGCAGCATTTGTTGACAAAAATAATTTTATTATGTCAGTATTTATTTTGGGTGGAGCACAAATGGTTTCACTTCCAGTGCTAAGACAGACATTGTTAAATAATATTGTAAAGGCCGTACCACATTATAAGAAAAATGTCCCCTCGACACAAAGCCTTTCAAAATGTTACCAGTATTGTTTTATCAGCAGCATTTTTTTTTCTGAATGCAGTGCAATAACTGACAAGTTTTTTTTTTTTTTTTTTTTTAGTTTTTTTTTTATTCAACATTAAAACATGTTGAATAGAAAGACTGGGCTCATGTTGGTCCACTTACATGTTTCAAATGTCATGTTTGATGTCTGTCAACAAATAAGAGGACTGTTTGCGTGCAGACTTAGTATGTCACCCTCTTAGGGTTTTCTTCCACTCTCTCAAAATGATTCCACACTTTGGATTTCCTGCCTGACATATGTAATTACTGTAACTAATTACTGTGACCACTGGTAGCAGCCATGATAACTGTTTGAGACACACTGTCACCGCTTTCACTAAGTTAACTTGACTAAGAATGATCAAATAGCATTTGGGCGGCTCTGTGAATCATGCTGTCTGTTAGTGGAGGATCGTAGCTCAACATGCAAACAGCCACGGAGCAGGATGGGGAGCAGAAAAAAACAGATTTTAAGTAGTGTCCATAATTGGCTTCATATTCATATAGAATTTCCATTATTTCTGGAAGGATGAGGGTAATAATATTCTTACTTAAATGCATTTTGTTAATTGGAATATTTTATAGCTAAGGTACTTGAGTAGAATAGCTAAGGGTATTGCTGCTGACTTTTGCAGTTATTATTCAATAATAAATACTTATAAATAAATGAAAAATGTTTGAACTGGTTAAAGAACTGAATATTCTCAAGAAATCCTCAAGGAACAGGCGTATCTTTATTATGATCAATCTCCTGCAGTCTCTCTAAATTTGGGAAGTATAATGGCATCCATAGTGCATTTGTCGCCTTCTCCTTTAGCTGGCATGCCATATCTGTGCTCCTACGTGTTGGCAGCCTCCAGGCATCCGTGCCGGGGCCCTTAAAGAGTCCTCTGTGTCTAATGTGAGCATTCAGCCAAGGGCACATATCAGTCTCTTCTCTCTCTCATCTCCTTTCTGGCAAGAATATAGTGCACCTGCAGTGCTAGCTAGCCCAGGACTAATGCAAATGAGAGTGTGTCTGATCAAAGGCTTTATTCGACTGCTTTTTGTGTATGACGTGGCATACTAATGATTCAGCTTTAATTGAAATAAGTGGCGTACACTGGAATTTACCCAGAGACTTAAATGTGGTTTAACAAAACCTGTTACACTGAATGTCAGTTTTTATTGGATGTGTTGTCTGCTGATTAACTTTAAACAGGGGAGTAGGCAGAGTGGCGCATCGTGGCCCATCGCCTTCAAAGAGCAAACAGCAGAAGAGCACACCAATTATTCAGCTAAAACTTGAGACTGTTCTGCTTTACCCAGCGGGTGGCTGCTGTTCATTTTTCCACCTTATTTGAAATGGTTATGCATCAAAGGATGTGCAAAAGCGTTAGATAACACTTGAACACTGTTTGGGGTATTTCCAACCACTCTCACCATAGCAGCTCTCGGTCTCTTTGTTGTAGAAGTCACAGTAAGATGTAAGGAAGCCTCATTCATGTCATGATGATGACGATGATATGAATTATCCGATAACAGCGCTGCCAAAGATCAGAAAGTAAAGGTATAATCTGTCATTTTTTAAATTAATTTTTTTAGACAGGAGGATGAGCTGATAGTATTAGACTGAACATTTTGAGAAGATACTGTGTTTAACGGCTGTGCAGTATATAAGATTATGGCTCTTAGCTCTGGCTGCATATTATTGTTTTGCAGCTGGTCGTTTCACACAGGGGTGGAACATCTGCCCTTTCCTGACAGTTAACAGGAAACATCACAATGGAGAACTGTGTCCTCCGAGCCAAACCTGGCATGGCTGATGTGTTTGGCATGTATTTATTAATTCCATTGTAGAAAATTGCAGATCTCCGAATCATTAACTTATCACTGTCAGCACCATTTAGAAGAGTGTTCATGCAATTGTTTGTTTAATAGGGCTGACTTGGTGATCCCCACAAGTCATTTTTACTGCATTTTATGCAACCAAAAAAGGCTTTATGTGAGTATGAAGCCTTATTGGGCACTTTATCAGAAAATAAACAGTAACTGGAAGGAACAAAATAGCACCTGTGGCATGAACTCGGCATTTGACGTTTGAAGGCAGTTTAGCTCTCTAGATTTATGCAGTCGGCACTAAATTGTGCGTCTCAGCAGATATTGAGATTTATCAGACCGTGTGTGTGTGTGTGTGTGTGTGTGTGTGTGCGCGCGTGTGTGTGTCAGCCTTAGATTTCTGCCCTCGGCCTGCAGATACCCAGCCAGATGTGATCTTGTTGTTTATTGACTCTGTCTCAGAGTTTGTTGTGCACTTTGAACGTTTGTGAAACTCAGCTCGAACCAGTTTGGCCACACCCCGTTTACTCTTTTCACCAATAAAATTGTTTCATTCACCCATTTTTATTGTGTTTTTGAACTTCTTCAATAAACCCTAAAGGTGTGTGTGAGAGACATTTCTAACAGCAGTTTCATAAATTGTATAAGCATGTCTATCAGCAGTCATGTTGCCACTGCCAAAGTTAGAGCGTTTTTACCCAGTATGATTCTTGATTAATTCAACACTAATTCCTGTGTTGTATCTCCATGCTACCATGCATTGCCTTCCTATCTCATTATTTGGCTGATTGCATTTCATTATCATTTCATTTCCTGTTTTTGACGCGAGCAGATGGAGAATGACAGATGGAGGCGTGTCATTCAAAGGACTGAGTTATTTTGTTGGAATCGGAGGATACAGAGTTATCCCCAGCATTCCTGGGTCTGGAGAGCAGGTTCTGTCGCTTTCTGTCCACATCCTGTTACCTGATGATGTTGGATATCTTCTCACATTGCTGGATGCTATTGAACAATTTCATTCTTTCATTTAACACATTTCTTTCATAAAAAGCAAGTCCTGATGTAGCAAGCATAAGAAATAAAGTTCCTCTCTTTCTGTAAATCATTAATGGCTTAGCAGACCATTAGTAGCTGGCAGTGTGATCAGATATTAGAGTATTCTCATTACTGAATTTTAATGCATTAACCCTCTCCATGTAGCCTGGACAGTAGGTCTGTTAGGAGGGATTGTATACACTCCCAATCACATCTAGGCTCTTTATCTGAACTTTAGTACTTGTAGGCAGATGACTGTCAGCTTTTTCCAACATCCTTAAGGGCTTAAGGATGTTGGCTTACCCACTGCTGAAGAGCGCAGACTAGTATCACAACAGCTTGATGTATGAAATTCACCCAGCACCATAAACATATGAAGCAGCCAATAATATTTAATTTAGAGGCATTTAGTGATGAATTGTTACACAATTCTTTTCTTTCTCCGTCTTACATTACAGGTACATGATTTTCTAATCTAATCTGTTTGATATGAAGACTTTTTTTTTAATTGTATTTTATCCACAGAGCTCTTAAGTACACATAGTTTCATCTCAGGGCACTTTTATATTGTAAGGTCAAGTTCTTACTGTTTATTATACACAGGACATGTTAAGGCCAATGTGCTGAATCCAAGTTAAAGATTGTGCATCTGCACTTCTTCCATGTTTTCAAAGCTACTGGGAAAGCAGTGAATAATCCTTCATTCTTCCTGTGCTCAGAGGTGACTGTGGGTTCTTGCACTAGCTTCAAAGGATAACACATAGTAGAGCTAGGGTTGTCAAGTGGGCAGCTACCATCCTCTGCATTTTGCTGATTTAGCCATTTTTTTAAATGGTTTTCCCCAATGCCTGTCCATTTAATCTTATTTCAAATATATTCTGTACAGTTTTACTAACTAATAATAATGTATAGGGACAAGTTTGTCTTATATTCTTAGGTGTACAGATCCTACAATAGGGGGGGAAAAGTATACCTTTAGTTTTCTGATGTGCACTGACTTGTGTATGTTCTTGTCATTAAAGCGGCTGTTCTGTTCTAAATGATAACGTGTCAGCCCTGCTTCCACTATGACTTTGCATGTTTTGTTTGATTATTGTTAGGGGCTTGTTTATATTAGAGGTCATTCTCAGCTTTTCATTAGCAGCATTCATATGCAGCATGTCCTAAAAGCTCACTTTTTAAAAGCTTGTGACGTTACTACAGCCCATGGGCTCACGGTTTACCAGACACAGACACTCATTGAGCCAGATAATAAACCCTTTTTTTTTTTTTTTTGTTTGGGGGGAAGTCATTGAAAGATTGGAATTAGGGGAATGATGTTATACAAATGTGCATAACAACTTTGATTTTTAAAATAGTAACGTGTATAGTAGGGCTGGGCCATACCATACTGTTCACAGTAATACTGGTATAATGTTGGGCAACGATGAGAGAATTAAATATTGCGATAGAATATGGGTAAAACGTGCATGTGCAGTGCCTTTGTTTTCATACGCACATGGTGGAAAAAGCATGGCGGCGATGGAAAATGAGAAGGGAGAAAGCGTATCGTTGAATGAAACGGATGAACCAGAACTGGTTTTTAAAAATGCTTCAACTTCAGTGGTGTGGAACTGGTTTGGCTTTCGTCCGCCAGATACACTAAAGTCACATTAAACAGTATTATAATCATTCTTTATGGTTCACACTAACTAGATAGGGTAGCAGATAGGGCTGTGCGATATGACCAAAATCTCATATCCCGATATAAAACATCTATCGTCCCAATAACAATATAAATCACAAAAAATTAAATATTTTCTGTAAATTCTGTGAATCTCGGGTAGGTGAAGTGTTTCCAGCTGGGCGTCGTGTACCTGGAGTCGAGTGTTCTAACCGATGCATGAAACTACACTTTTTTTAGACATAAGTTGTAAAGGCCGCCGTTTTCTTTGTATTTATTACACAGCGTGCTGCGGGGGAAAGCCTGTTCTGAGTGTAAGGTTTATTTTTTAGCACCTGACAACTATTTTTTTTTTTTTTTTTTTTTTTTTTTTTTTGCTTCTCACCCGTCAATATTCTGCATACTTTTTCATGTGATTCCGTTTATTTTGAAAATTCTCAACAGGATCTTGAGCTTTATTGTGAAAGGTTAATGTGGAAAATAAACAAGCGGACATGCGATGGTTTTACCGTCGTTGTTGCTAACGACAACTAAAAAAAACAGGCGCTTGTCCATCCGTAGTGTGGTTATATTAAATATAAGAGAAAGAGAGAACTTTAAGAAATGAATATAGCCACTACAGTGGCCATCAAAACGATGAAAAAAATATTGCCGTAAACAGTTTATTTTGCGACACCACGAAACAAACAATAGCGTAAAATGAAACGATAGATGTTTTTATATCGTCATCCGATATATATTGTTATATCGACCAGCCCTAGTAGCAGAGAAACGCCAAACTGAGCAACATGAGCCTTTAAAAAGGTTTGGTGTATTATTCTGTGCAACATTTCTGATTCTGGATAACTAGAATATTTCCCCCTGTGCATCTGGGGCTACTTTACTCTGAGCCGCTCCCAAGTGACCAAGCTTCTCACTGTAGCTCTAAGGGAGAGCCCAGGCACTCTTCCATTGAAGGCTTATTTCAGCCTTCTTCATCTGCAGTCTCACTCTGTTTTGCCTCAGTGGTTAGCGAGTGTTTTCTGGAGGTTGGTGGCTGTCTCTGGGTTAAATCGGTCACAGAGTATGTTTTGATTGACCTTGTGATTTCTTTGGTCTCGCAGATTCCTGGGTTGGCCCATAGTGTTCATGCAAGATGCATTTGTCTGCAAGCACTTGTTACCTTATGGAGAACATTCTACTTTAAAGTAATAGTTGTCTTTACTGCTAAATCATGCGACTGGGGCTTTAGTAGTTGATTTTGCAGCAACTGCCTGCAGCCACTTGCAACCACTCAAGGAATTTTTTTTTTTCCATAGCAACTGGTGGCTGGCTATAGGCATGTGTGACTGGAGACTAAGGTTCATTAGATTTCTTTAAATCATTTTAGTGTTGGATGTTATTTTTATAACAGTGCAGTTGACCGGAGCTTTCCTTCAGTTCAATGTGTTTTGTGATTAAGATTGGCTCATCTAAAACAGTCTGATAGTCTAAATCTAATCTATAACCTAAAATCAGTTTAGATTTGGATTGGAAATGGGAAAATTGGAATAATAATCTTTTTTTTAATTAGTATTATTTTTTTGTTATCCTACATTTTCCAGCATCTCTTTACAACTGTTTTTAGTGGTTAAAAATTAGCTGAAATAAAAACCTAAAAAAAATCTCCCCCTTTTATCCCTGTGTTTTTTAACGAAATCAAAAGTCTGTTACCGGTAGTTTAAATAATACAGACATTTGAATTTCCTGATGGAGCTATTCTTGGTTATGCTTCACTGTTTTGTTTCATGATTAATGAATCTTAGCCTCATGGGATTAATGTAGCTTTTCTTTTTTTCATGTACATCTTCTTGTGCTTTCTCAGTTGAAAACAAGCATCTGTTTCTACAGCAATGGGCTGATAATAGCTGCATTACACTGATTTAAATTGCTAGCTGCTGGCTGGCAGGGAGGTTGCCTATCTGCGGATATCATCAGGTAGTTTTGTTAGTCTACAGTAATTATGGGCAAGCTAAGGTAACTGTAAAGCATTGATGGTAGTAAAACTGGGTCGGGTAGAAAGTCGGTGTCATCTCACTGTGTGTCACCAATTAGTCGTTACATTATACATCTAACTGTCAAACAGCAGCGTCACTAGGGATTCACCCATGATGACATGATTATTTATTTTTTCCTAAATCGAGGCTAAAAATGTAAAACACTCATTACTTTGACTCAGTTTTCTCATCATGCATCTTCATTATCCCTGCTTTGATCTCAGGGCAAAGCTTTGTCTTTGTCACGTAATTCATCATTCCAGCAGTCCCCGGGAGTTGGACAGCTTCTGGGAGTTTTCCAATTTGCCATTTAGTAGAGGGAGAATTGGAACAGAAGGTGAAGCTTAATTGCTCTGTTTTGCCAGGAATCATTTTTGGGAAATGTATATGGGGAAATTATAGTTTTCAACAGTGTGTGTGTGTGTGTGTGACTAAACTGCTATTTAATGCATTGAAAAACACATTTACCACAGCTGTAAATAAATATAGATAGATTAATGCTTGAGGAAGCTTAAACATGTGTATTAGTTAAATATCAAGCAGAGGTGTCTCTTCCAGCATCCCAGCTGCCTGTTAAAGTGTATTTTTGCCCAGGAGAAAATCTGTCTTACAATAGCACTTCCTGAGTGCTGACCTAAATCCCAAAGAGCCCTATTGGATGGCATGGAGGAAAAAAGTCATCTCATTTATTCATCCTCCAGTGTAGATGAACTCAAAGTATTACTGGCTGAAACATGGAGGAGACTTTCATCACAGCAGTAACTGAAACAATGGCCTCATATTGTCTGAGAGTTTTGCAATCTTGAAAAAACAGAAGGAAACAAAAGGGGAAAAAATCACAAACTGATATTTTCTTTAACATTTATTTGGTTTGCAAGTATGTTTTGTCTCCATGTTAAACTGTGACTACCATTCTTTAGATTAAGTGCTCTTAGCTTTGCATTGTATTCCTCACATGGACTTTGCCTTTGGGAGCTACAAAAAGTATATTTTGCGACTCGTTTAGCTTAAGCAGAACCTTAAAGTGATTCCTCACAATAAGGTTCTGGGTTTGCACCTCCTAGTCGACTGGGCCCTTTATGTGTAGAGTTTCTGTGTTCTCCCTGTGCCTGTGGGACCTTCTGAGTACTCTGGTTCTCTCCCAAAGGCATTTTAGGTTAATTAGCCATAGGTGCATGTATATGGGAGAAGGTAAGGTTCTCTGTCCCTCTGCCAGATCTCAGTGGACCGGTGCGTGGTTCACTGCGCCTTTTGCACCATAACTGCTGAGATGGATTGAGTTAAATAAGCGGTTGGATGGGTGGATGAATTTATTAGACGGCATCCATTTCACTGTGATGGACTGCAGCTTGTTTGCCTTCTGTTTAGGAGATTGATTGCAAGCTAACCAGAACCTTGTACCAGGCTGAGGCTCCAGAGCAGAAGGACCACTGTAGTCGGTTGAGGTGCAACATGGTGGCACCGGAATCGGTCTATTCATTGTAGTGCCAGCTTAACATGTATTACTTATTAGTTACTTATTATAATTTATGTACCAATGCACGGATGTGCCTCTGTGCGCCACCACAGAGGCAACAATACAAAAATTGTGTCTTTGTTGGATAAAATGCACATTTCACAGTAAAAGCATCATTTAGAAATCTTTCACTTTTCAAATTGTGAAATTGTAGATCGGGGTAAAAAGTTTCTCAACGTCCCCAAAAAAAACAGTTCTCTCCCGTGGCTACAGGTGAGGAGTGGGAGAAGTTACACTGCTTAAGGAAGTGAAGCAATTTGCTTTGTTTTAAAATGTATGTAGTTTTCTGTTTAAATGGGGAACTAATGGGAACTCACTGTCACTCCTGTGATTAGTGTCACACAGACAACATTAAAGCATCCAGGTTTCTCAAAACAGACTACAGGGGAAAATCTCTACATTAACAAACCTTGAACGTTGAATACACTGTTGAATAAAAGTGATTTATGTTCTTTTTTATTTAATTATTATTTTATATTCTCACTGACTAAAGTTGATTGAGTTTCTTTTTCTTTTCCCCCAGATATCATTGACAAGAGTGAGTTGAAGACATTCTTTGAGAGCAACAGTTCTCAGATTTATTTTATCTTCTATGAAAATTTCATTACACTGGAAAGCAACTTAAAACAAAAAGGTGAGTAAAAGCTTTTTTTGTAATAAACTGCACATGAACTATTTAGCTGCTGCTGTCAGTGTCGGTTCAATAATTAACCCTCTCTTTGCCCTCTGTGCTACAGCAAAGGTTATTTTCCGTTTGCCCCACATTTCCAGAGCAGCGGTACTTAGAGAATCAATCTGATTATGTTTAGTGTAACTGAGTGGATTGAGCTTGCCTTCATTCATTCCCACTGGGACTGCGGTCTCATGGTCATACACGTTCATTTAAATGAATGTTTATGCAATGGCCCATATTATTTTTGCATTATTGATGAAGCTCTATGCAGCATAGCTTCAGGTAAAATGTTTTAAAAACTTTGTACTAAGCGTGTATTCTTTGTGCTTCAGGGAACAAATCTCAAAGGGAGGAGCTGGACTCTATCCTCTTTATTTTTGAAGTAAGTGCTCTGTTGTTTTTTATGTTGATATCTCCAGCTGGTATTTCCAGGTAAACTCGGGGAGTAGAATCACCTGCTACGTCCTGAATTCACTTCATAGAGTCTGTAGATCAATAGCAGGTTGTTCTAAGGCCTCATTGTTACGCTGCCATTCAGTCCACTTGTTTTTAAAATCCAGGCGTGCATGCAAATCAGAGGTGTGTTTCATCTCTGCATGCACAGCATGCTGTTGGCTCTCTAGCCCCTCCCTCTGTTTTTGCTGAGCACTTTTATGTTGCACATGCAGGTTAAAGTCCCCTACCTTGTTTTTCCACCTGACTGCAAAGGCAGCTCGAGTTTCCAATACAAACAGTGAGCTCTCCGGTTACATTTGCTCAGGGCAGGGCTGTTAGGATGGCAGCAGATCAAATTGTGGGGCAGTCTGTTTGTCTCTTTTGGTACAGTATGCCTTGCCCTAAATTTTGTCATCACCTGGGAGCAGTATCAGGGGGTTCCTTAAATTACACCAAGTCACAGCTAGGGAAGCGCTGCCAAGGATTCTTAACTGCTATAGTCTGTCTTGAGCGATGGATTACTATGTTGTTGGGGTTTTTTGGGTTTGGTTTTTTTTGGGTTTTTTTTAGTCGGGCATATCAAATGCAAATTGGGCTCAGTGTTTTCGTGTAATCACATTACGTTTTCGGTGCTGTCTGGGTGATGCATCGTGTACTTCATGCATGCTCTGAAATGCTTCCCTATGTGTCTGGCTGCTCATCGTTTTTCCTGCTGGTGTTCTTTCAGTCTGTCAATCTTCTTTAGAATTAACACTTGTGCCGATGCCCCTCTCCTGCAGATCATACCAGAAATTATTTTCTGATCAAAACAGAAAAATGTTATCATTCAGTTCAACATTTCCATTCAGTTCTCTCTATTCTTTACCTAGAAACCCACAGTGTCTGTCTGCACACATCCAGTCATTTGACCTGTAAATAAAGCCTGGATTCATGGCTTCTACATATTTATGGAGTCATCTTTTCAGAGAGAACTAATATTGAAAGCAGCTTAACCCTCATTTTTCCCCTTTTAGCCCCTGCCTGTGACGCTGTGTGCTTTTACCCATGCACTGAGAAGATAAGCTTGCTTTGACTAATGTGGGCAGGACAGATACAGGGTTGCCTTGATCCTGAGCTGTGCTGCACTGTGTGGACATTCTCGTCACACCACATTACATTAAGAATTTTTTCGTCAATGTGATATCAGTGCATGTACTTCGAACATGCATACTTGAAGAAAATGTGTAATATTATGCAACGAAAGATGTGGCAGTGCAGCAGAAAATTAATTAAAACAGTGTTTCGAGGCAATGGCATTTTGCTCCCTCATAAATTATTTCTACAACAAGCACAGTAATGTAATATATTTCTTATGGGAATTTTACATTTATGCCACGTGTGTCATACACCTTCTCTCAGTGCAGGATAATACTTTGTGTAAACGGCCATTGTTAACATAAGTGATGGGAATCGCCCGGCCAAAACATGGCAGCTTTTGTCCAGCAAGTGTCAGAGGATTTTGTAGCGTGGCCTACGAGTGGATAATGGCTGGGACAAAAGCAAGTTTGCAGCACAGTGCTTAGAGTCACACTTTAATGCTGTATGACAGGGTAAGAAGAACAGGACATCTCAACATCACTTCTCATGTTCTTTGTATGAGTTTCCCTGGAGAACCCCGTTTACACTCCTCTCTTCAGGAATGTGAAACGTAGTCCCTCACGCTCTCACCTGTCCCTCACATCTGCCTGATATATACAGTCCACGTCCCCAGTTTGTTTCCTTCGAGCTGGCTATGTGGGGATTACTTTGCTGTCATGATGAGGTATGCAACCCCTTTTTCATGAGTTGCTGTGGGGGAGCATGATCTCCCATGCTGGGCCCGTTTGAGTAATGGCTGTCTAGAGGGGGTAATCTTTTGTTCCTCTGCCTAAACTGTGCTGGTCCACTCCACCCCCCCATCCCACCAGCAGCCATCACTCCCTTCCAGGTTTTCTTTGTCTGCTTCCACAGAGGCATCATACCATGGCAGTCTTTATGGGAATGCAACCACATTTCTGAGGATGCAGTCGTGTTCTCAGCATCTTTTATTTTGATATTGATTAAAGATTTTACCCCATAAAAAGCGACATAACATTTATTTATTTTGTTTAACTTTAATAGTTAGTCAATGTTGAATCAAAGGATTGCCTTAGTATGACCACAAGGCTTTGAACTCTCTTGGCAACTGTTTGTGTTTTATGTTAAAACATGTTTTATGTTTTTGAATACGTGTTGCTATGATACATGCTGTTAAAAATAATTCAAACGAAAAGTTTTCAGTGTATAACATCCGCAGAAAAAACTGTGTTTGGCTCCTTTGACCGTGTAGGCGGAGGCTTGAAGTAACGTTAGCAGTTTTTCTAGTCATTCACAGCTTGAGAGAGCGAACACTTAGTTTGATTAGAAGTTCTGAATTTATTGATCGAAATGTGAAAATACTCCACTGCCTAGCCATTAACATCTGCTGCACTTTAATCATTATCTGTTCCTGCAAATGACAAATTCAGTGGAGACTTCCAAGGTGATTGATGGTTAGTTGATTCCTAGGCAGTAACTCCCATACAAATCAGGCACATTAGCAACAAATACACAGAAACAAATGTGATGAAGTCAATGTGATGGTTGTCATAGAACATGGACAGAACATTGAACAGCTGTAAATTCACACAGAAGAAACTATCCTCTGTGTGAGAGTGAAATTGGAAATGGGCAGGTGGGAATCATGAAACCTATGGGCTGTTCAGCTGCAGAAATCTGAGGCAGTTTGTGCACAACCTAAACCTAAAACCTCACCAGTATCACAATCAATGAAAGAGGGTAAACTACTATAGATTTAGTAATCATGCTTTTTTTTTTTTTTTTTTTTTAAATTGCAGTTCATTTGGGTAGTTTAATCAGAATCAGAAATACTTTATTAATCCTGAAGGGAATTATGGGTTACAGCCGGCAGCATGCACACCAACCAATACCAATCCCTGAGGCCAGCAGGGGTTGGTACTGGTTCTTCCTACAGACTGACCAACAAAGAGGCCACGTTCCAGGTATGTTGGTCAGTGCTCTGTGTATGGCTTCTTTACTAAGTCACAAATACACAACAGTGGCAGTACAGATTCAAAGGTTTACAGTTTCACAACTGTTTACATTCACTGCCGCCATCTTGGATTGCTAACTCGGGGTTTGTCTGCTCAGAGTCGGGAAATCTGAATTGAGGAGCCGTTTCCCAAAAATTCACTGGGGAAAATGAGTGTTGCGTCAGGGCCAGGCATATAGAGTTTATTGTTGTACTTCAATTAATTAAATCAAATAAATTAATTTGTTTGGAGTGGCCTTTTGCATGCGAACATGTCCACAAAAAATCTTATTAGCCTTTATAAAATAAGGTCAAGCAAAACAATACATTCTAATTACAGTTCTGCTGGTAGGCTAGTGGCTGCACACAGATGTAAAATTTAATATAAAACTCCCTTATAGCTCCATCCCTGTGAGCACAATGTGCCTTTCAAAGACACACAATCTGCTGTAGATGCATGGATGTGTCTCCATATCTGTGTTGTACATGGATTCAGACATGAAGGACAAAATTTCTTTTCCTCTTTTTTTTATAAAATAAAAACTTGTGCCAAAAGGATAAACAGGCTTCTCTTTACATTCGGTAAAGATTCATGGTTTTCAATCTCTGTCTTAACCTGTTGGCACCCAGCTGCTGTGGAGAACCACCTGTCTCGTCAGGTGACCTGTGCGTGAGACGCACATTGTTGCTGATTGGCCAAGAGTTATTAACAACCTTTAGCGATCAACAAAGAGCCAAATTTGACACATGTGACAGAGGTTGTGAGGTTGATCAGTGAAGTTAAGTGTGCTTGTTTAGTTCATTACTTTCTGATTTGAGTGCAGAAAGTTAAGGAAGGAGGGCTTCTTTTTTATTGTCATGTAGTCGTTTTATTCGTGTTTTTGTGATTTTTGTTTTTTGTTTTGTAATGACATGTGTTCATGTCTTTAGTTTTCATTCTTGGTTTGCAAGCTGCAGTCGTAAATTGTTTATTTGCTAATCAGATATCAGCTAATTAGAGCCAAGAGTTGGTGTTTGAGAAAATATTTTTCTACATGTAATTCATTTCTCTTTCTTGCTGCTGCACAGTAGAAGGATACTATAAAGAATGAGTTTTACAGCCAGCGTGAGACCTCTTTCTGTTTTCTGCTGTCACAAGACCAGAACCAGCTTCTCAGGCCTCAGGGGAAGAGTTTGTTTATGCGCCTGTATTACTGGAGATGACTTCTCACTGACAACAGTGGCATTGAACACTGGTGCCGCTGTGGTTATGGAACAGGTTAAGGGACAGCTTTGGGACCCCTGAAACTCCGTGACCTCACCCTGACATGTCAAGTGCCATCTGGACCTGAGTCAGCAGGCTGAATTCCCCTTGTTATCCTCTCTGTCAAGCTGCCCCATCTAGATCTGAGACTTAACTTACTGACTTTTTAATAAACAAAATAAATCTATTTTTGTATAGTTTTTTGTTTTTGGAGATCACAGACTGAGAGAAATCTTTTTTTTATAGGAATAGTATCAGCCAAAATGGCAACACACTAAAACAAGTATCAAGCAGAAAAAAAAGACTCTGAGAGAAGAGAGATCTCTGAGGTTAAACTGAGATTTATTCATGTCAGCCGTAGCATATGATTTATTTTGACCTGCATGTTTTTAAATGCCCAGGTGTGTAATTAGTAATTAATTACATAGTTTAAGTCTCTATCATGAGCAGCCATCTATAGTTCTGTTCGGCCTTGTGTAATTGCTTCATATTCTTTGTTCCTCTAAACCTCGGCTAACGCTTCTAATAAAAAAAATGTGCTCAGGGCCATTTAGTTACATGATTTGTTTTACAGTCTAATTCTTCTTGACTGGCAGTTTACCCATTGGACCCTCACTGGTTATGCATAATGCAAATGTACAAAGTGTAGCTTGGGGTTGCACAGGGGAGCAGCAGATGAATCTTGATGATCTGTGCGTTGGTCCAGAATATTACAGATAGGAACATTTTTGTCACTAGTACGTAACCTGATTAAGAAGAGTTTTTAAAACGGACCCTAGAATGCTGTAGCTTGGCTTTGCCAACCAAAGAGGAAGGTGTAGCAGATGGATGAGAAGCTGGTGTTAAGGCGCTGAAGGAGTCTCATGTGCTGTTGCTGCCATCTACTGGCCACAGAGGGGAATTAAAACAGTTTTGTAACACTGTTCCCATATTTTTGGTGTTCTTCTTAAAAACAAAGAATAAAAACAAGTGTTTTGGGCTTAAAGCACCATTTAATTGGAGTTTTGTATATTTTACTTGGTTTAATTTGCATGTTAGTCAAATTTCTGTTCAGTCTTACGTGGCTCACACTGTTGTGGCATAAGCAAAGCAGGTGTGTGTAACTGACGTCTTCTCTCTGTGCTTTTCATCTATAAGTGTTTGTAATCCCAGGGCCCGCTTTTGGTTGATTGAATGCAAGCACTATACATTGCACTTTATTTCCTACACTGCTTACTCTGTGTTATAATTTGAGTTTTGCCTGTTTTGTCTGGTTTTCTCATTATTGCACGTCCTTGACTGCAGTTTAAGGTAGATTAGTTCGTTATGTCTCTAGTGTGTTTGGTCCTTCCTCCATATATGCTATATTCATCTCTATGATTGCCAGAAATCCCAAACAATATGCAAAGTACAACATTTCATCTAAAAGCATTGCATTGTGATTGGTGCTAGAAGCCCTTGTAGACCACATCTGTAAGCAGCATATTCTGTGTCATGTTCAGGCTCTACTGCTGGAAATCTAAGTACGGATCATGTAAATGTGTTAAGGCTGCTGTTGGACCACAATAATGCCCTTATATTTATGCTGGAGTATGGCTGCAGATTAGTGTAACTCCAACAACATCCAGTCCTGCAGATTTTGTATTCGCCTTGTATCAGCCGGTAAATTCTTCATTGTTGCGGCCGCCATTCCAGCTCCACAGGGAGTTTTTCTGAGCTAGCTTCTCCACCTCATTCCCACTCTCCCTTCCTAATGCTCTGTGAAGAGACAGTGTTACTGTGTGCACGCACACACACAAGGCTTAAGCTGGCTACCCTGCTGTGCTACCGACTAGCATAATGTCTCTACTGGCATAAGGAGACAAAATGAAGGTGGCCAGCACAGCCTTTGCGGAGATGTAATAATCCCACTTGGGATCAATACCAAGGTGCAGCCACACGCCTGTACACGCATATTATCGAGTCTGGGGATCAGAAAGAAGTTGAATGGCACAGATAGTCATCCAGCGCCCCCTTAAAGTGATGTATGCCTTTCAGTTTCTCTGCTGTCACTGATAATGACGGGGATTTAGTCTCAGAGGACAAGAAGGGAAAGTTAAAGATAAGGGAAGAAGGAAGTTGTTGACAAACGGAGACACTCAAAGCCTGAGATGACTTGTGGGCCACCACAGCTCTCAGCATAATGCGGCAAAGCACAGGGTAAAGATAAAGCTCATACCATTTGTCAGACCAGTGTTATGTGAGTTTTTTTTATCCTGCCAGTTTCTGTTTCAGTGCCAAGTTTCTTTTCCACTGTTCATATCTGTTACTATAGGAGACTAATATTTGCCATTTCTTTCCTGGCATGCTCACTTTCCTTCTCTCGCCTCTGTTTCGTGCACTCAAGACCAGATGAGCTTTTTATCATGCTGACCACCATCGGTTGTCTGGTTGAGTGGGTCAGAGCTGCATACGTAAAGCAGTAAAGGACAGGCTTGACCTCTGCATTGCAATCATGAAGTCTTTCTGGGTCAGTCATTAGGATTTGATGAGAAGTGAGTCATTGGAGCATTAGTTGCTCGCAATGAACTGACTGTTAACTAGCCGCATGTGCACAGCCGCACACATCTGCAGACTCGGGGCATTTTTTTCATTTTTCCAGAGGGACCCAGTTAACGGGTCGCTGCATTGAGGAATAATGATAGTCTGCTCAAAGGTTAGAGCTCGCTAATTGAGTTGTAAAACTGTTGTTGGTGAGGTGATGAGTGCTGTGTCGGGTCACGGGGTTTCACTGACAGGCTAGGCAAAGTGGAGAGAGAGGGCATTGCTTAAATAAATATATATGTGTGTATATATTAGGGGTGCAACAATACACAAAATTCACGGTTCGGTACGATACTTTGGTGTCACAGTTCGATATTTTTTTCGATTAAAAAAAAAAGGTTCATGCCTTTTTAATTTGTCATTTATTAAAATTATAAATATATATTTTAACACAAACGTACAGTTTTTAAATGTAATGTTGCTGAAACAACAAAGGGATAAAATAATAAATCTCTGATCGAGAAATCACTCATCTTGGAAAAGAGTTTGTTACAGAGAAATGTCTCTTTCCAAAACAAAAGCTATACTATACGCTTCTTCTGGGCTATACTCTCAGCAGCATATTAAACATATCAGGTCCCCATAAGGAGAATCATGTGCTAACGGCTGTCTAAATGACTCTGGTAAAGTTTGTAGCATGCGTAAATTCAGCAAAGAATTATTTGTTTTAGAAATCCAGAAAACATAACTGGAATAAATGGGTGTTTTCCCCAATTTGTCATTCATCAGCTAGCTACCAGAATTGTTTGTCACAGCTGACGCAGGTACTGTTCTCTACCACTCTAATCACTCCTCTAAAGCTAATCATGACATGTCCTGTTTTTCATCAGAAAATCCTGCAGAATCTGCCTGAGAAGCTCTACAACAGATGGCAGTTTCACAGTATAGGTATGCACGTAACGTTTTTCCACTTTATCAAACATTTTGCACTTGCTTGAATTGTAACCGTTTTCTTTGTAACAACTGACAGGTAGGTGTACGCTTTGTATTTCTTTACACTTAAGGACAAAAAAATGTCACCAGGACCAAGCCTTAACCTTTAATAATGAGGAGGAAATAATTAGTCTGAGAAGGGGATGTAAATGGGAAATGCAAATTAACACTTCATTTGAAATGCAAATAAGTAATTGAATTATGCATGATTTCAGTCCTGCACAAAAAAGGAAAACCCTTGCAAGAAGCGATAACCCCAATTATAACTGTTTTTCGTCAGCCGTTGGCAGCTAAACAGTCCAGGTTGAGATCACTGTTGCAGATTTGCCTTCCCCCTCCCCAGGCTTGTAATTTTAAATATCAACACTTATCTTTGGGTGGATGTCCCAGACATATTTACCATTTTTGTCCATCTGGATCACAAATCCGCGCAGGTTTAAAGCTTCCTCTTAGCCTTTCTTGCACTCGCATAGAATTTTTTTTTTTTCCACACATCAGTTCAGGTGTCACTGGTCAAGATCCAGTGCTGTTATATGTGTACTTCAGCCTGGTTAACTTTTTCTTTCACATAATTTTTAGTGTGCTGTATCCAGAACCGTTACTAATGGAAATACAGCACCTTGCGACATATTCTTTGTGGTGGGTAGAGTAGCTCAAGAATTACATTAATGACTTGGTGGTTTTGGCCTTTTAGTTTGGAGATGCAGGGTCACAGGTACTTCACTCGTACCTTTAAGATGCTGAAGGAAATGTGCACAGCTTTTTGTTATCCTTCTGTCCCCAGCCCACAACCCATGAAAGGATTGCTCTGTGCTTTCGTGTTCAGTATTCTGATGAGAAGACCAGACAAAAGCTCCCTCAGTAAGGGCCTGTTGATCAGGACTTTAAGACACCTGTTCAGCGGTTTGGCTTTTACACTAACAAAACCCGATTCTTAATCTTAATCATCACCTTAAAATCAATATTAGGACCAGTCAAAGTGTTTTCCAGCCCACAACGTCCTCAAAAGAGACTGCTGCCTGTCAAGAGCATGTCCTAAATCACGCACGCACAGACATGCAGAGCTCTTCCTCCCGAGATATTTAGCAATCAGACCGATGTCTCATTTGATTACAGTGGAACCAGATTGGCTTCATAAATGTGTGTCGCTGCCAACTCGTGTTAATTTTCATCAGGAAAATATGAAGCCTTGCCACTCTACCCACTAGTTTGTCAAGACCACCCATCAAGGTCAATTCTTCTGAGTCGAGATGACAGCTTTGTGCGGTTTGTCTCTTTCCTTGTTGTGCAGAAGAAAATTTGAATAGCGGTTTTTGACCGTTGTCACGTTTTCTATCCTCCAGGTTCTATTCTCAAAAAGCTTCTGCACACTGGAAATTCATTCAAAGTAAGTGCCCAATTTGAGCTTTTAAAATCTTGGCACACAAAGATGGACTGAACATATTTTTTTAGTTGAATGGATTGTTAAAATTAGCCTCCTTTTGAATATGCATAAAAATGACCTTTTCTCCCGCTTTCTAGATTCGCTGTGAGGGGATCCGTCTCTTCCTGCTGTGGCTGCAGGCCCTAAGGGACCACTGTGCAGAGGAGCAGTTCCTCATCTTTGCCTGTCTGGTGCCAGGATTCCCCGCTGTGCCCTCCTCCAGAGGGCCGTGCACCCTCGACACCATCATTTACAACCCTTTCTCCAACCCCCCAGATGGTGAGAAAAGAGTAGCACATTACACATTATGTATTCACATTTAAATGACCATAGATTTTATTACATTTGTACATGCTTAGGATTGCCACTGAAATTATGTAAAGTACCCAGTTATAATACTGGGTAGGTTTATTTTCTGTCATTAACTCGGGTCCTTTCTTTCTGTTGATTTGAGCAGCCAAGGTGGTGCCTGAGGAGATCACCCCACTGGTTCCAGCTGTGGCAGGTGAAAAAGCTGCAGATGACCTGACCTGTTATATCCTAGAAATACTGCTTAAGTACATGGTCATCCAGGTAATAACTCACTTTGTCTGACAGCAGCAAGAATAGTAATGTTATCATAACTAACCCTGCCTGCAGGATATTCTTGGATGTGCTTGATGGCTGCTTTACCCCACTTGTTGTTGGGGTTCCTTCTAATACTGTTAGATAAAGTATTTTAGTTGAGTATTTCTTTCATCATGAAAATATCAGCTTTAACCCAGCACGTTTTATGAAGTCAGCAGCTAAACTATTAATTCCTCATGTTCTGTACAGTTAGTTCCTCAGACACAAACATTTTCAGTGACTAGATTAAGTTGTGTTATAAAATTTGCGCAAATGCACTTGCATACTTAAATTAAATGCCTTTTATGTGCAAATGCTTTTTCTGTCTTTAATAGACAGCCGTGTGATGGAAGTGCTCAACAAATGTGAACATACTCTGTTCTGGCTTCATCTTTCATTTGTTTTCATGATTGGGTCTCCTCCATGTATTGTGCCACTGTAAGATAAAAAGTAAATTCAGTTGTTAAGTCTAAAGTTTTTCATCATATTTGGCCTCAGATCTAACAGTTTATGTCTATGTACTTTTTTTTTTTTTTTTTTTTAATCTTAGAGGAACCTTCATGCTATTGTGTTGCAAACAATATACTGTCGCTGTGATGTAGGAAGCATCTCCTCTCTCTGTAGCCTGACCTTGTCTGCCTTATTGTGCTGTCTGTCTGCCAGGCATCCAGTTTAGAATGGAAGAACAAAGAGAACCAGGACACAGGCTTCAGGTTTCTCTTCACCCTGTTCAAGAAGTACTACCTTCCACACTTATTTCCCTCCTTCACCAAGCTCACAAACCTCTACAAGCCTTTATTAGGTAAGCCCACAAACCCAAACTATGCACTGTATATATTACAAACCGGATTCCAAAAAAGTTGGGACACCAAACAAATTGTGAATAAAAACTGAATGCAATGATGTGGAGATGGCAAATGTCAATATTTTATTCAGAATAGAACGTAGATGACAGATCAAAAGTTCAATCCGAGAAAATGTATTATTTGAAAGGAAAAAGATATTGATTCAAAATTTCACGGTGTCAACAAATCCCAAAAAAGTTGGGACAAGTAGCAATAAGAGGCTGGAAAAAGTAAATTTGAGCATAACGAAGAGCTGGAAGACCAATTAACACTAATTACGTTAATTGGCAACACGATTGTGTCTCTCAGAAGCCAAGATGGGTAGAGGATCATCAATTCCCACAATGTTGCGCAGAAAGATAGTGGAGCAATATCAGAAAGGTGTTACCTAGCGAAAAATTGCAAAGACTTTGTAGTTATCATCATCAACTGTGCATAACATCATCCGAACATCCAGAGAATCTGGGACAATCTCTGTGCGTAAGGGTCAAGGGCGTAAACCCTTACTGGATGCCCGTGATCTCCGGGCCCTTAAACGACACTGCACCACAAACAGGAAAGGAAATCACAGAATGGGCTCAGGAATACTTCCAGAAACCATTGTCAGTGAACACAATCCACTGTGCCATCCACTGTTGCCAGCTGAAACTCTACAGTGCAAAGAAGAAGCCATTTCTAAGCAAGATCCACAAGCTCAGGCGTTTTCACTGGGCCAGGGATCATGTAAAATGGAGTGTGGCAAAATGGAAGACTGTTCTGTGGTCAGACGAGTCACGATTGGAAGTTGTTTTTGGAAATGTGGGACGCCATGTCATCAGGACCAAAGAGGACAAGAACAACCCAAGTTGTTATCAACACTCAGTTCAGAAGCCTGCATCTCTGATGGTATGGGGTTGCATGGGTGCATGTGGCATGGGCAGCTTGCATGTCTGGAAAGGCACCATCAATGCAGAAAAATACATTCAGGTTCTAGAACAACATATGCTCCCATCCAGACGTCATCTCTTTCAGGGAAGACCCTTAATTTTTCAACAAGATAATGCCAGACCACATTCTGCATCAATCACAACATCATGGCTGCGTAGGAGAAGGATCCGGGTACTGAAATGGCCAGTCTGCAGTCCAGATCTTTCACCTATAGAGAACATTTGGCGCATCATAAAGAGGAAGGTGCGACAAAGAAGGCCCAAGACGATAATACAGTTAGAGGCCTGTATTAGACAAGAATGGGAGAGCATTCCTATTTCTAAACTTGAGAAACTGGTCTCCTCGGTCCCCAGACGTCTGAGTGTTGTAAGAAGAAGGGGAGATGCCACACAGTGGTGAAAATGGCCTTGTCCCAACTTTTTGGGGATTTGTTGACACCATGACATTTTGAATCACCATATTTTTCCCTTAAAATTATCAGTCTTCTCAGTTTCAACTTTTGTTCCGTGATTTATGTTCTATTCTGAATAAAATATTGACATTTGCCATCCCCACATCGTTGCATTCAGTTTTTATTCACAATTTGTTTAGTGTCCTAACTTTTTTGGAATCCGGTTTGTATGTTTTAGTATGTTTATTTACAAAAGGAGTATTCTCTCAAGTTGCACACAGTGTACATCAGCTACTCTTTCTTTACTTATTACTTTCCCGTAACACAGAAAATAAGATAAGTGTGCAGAAAATAGTTTCCTTAATAAAAACAGTGACGGCTTTACTCGTGAGCAGCAGTTTCATGAAATACAGGAAATGATGAAATCATATCCTGTTTCAAGATTCCATAATCATTTAAATGAACAATTTGATTTAGTGGGAAAAACTCTGACTTCACCACAGCCACTCATTTAATCTTTATTATCTTTGTCTTTTTCTCCCACTGTTTTCCATTTTTAACCGCCCCTCTGCCCTCAACTCTTCATCCACTGTGTTACTCCATCAGACCTCCCCCACCACAGACCAAAACCCTTGTATGTGCCAGTGACACGGAACAATGAGAGCACCTTCTGCACAAGGGATCAGTACCTAGCACCTCGTGTGGCCTTCATCACCTGGCTTGTCACTTTCTTCCTGGAGAAGAAGTACATCAGCACTGCTGCTTCAGCGCAGAGCGCAAAGAACGGCACCGAGGTCATTCCCAAACTCATCCAGGTGAACACACAGTACCCTGTGTTGGTTTCTTCTTTCTCCATTCTGTTATTCCAAGATCTTCTTTATCCTTCAGATGTTTTTGTAGCACACCATCTTTAGCAGTAGTATAAAGACATCTGGGGTTTATGTTTCTGAACAATATTCATGCATTTATTCATTCCTAAATGTTATTTTACCTCTATATAAAACATAGTTGATCAACAGCTTCACAAGCAATACAGCATTCAACCTAAGATTATAGCTGAAATAAAATCGTGATGACGGCGATCAGGAGTCATGGAGGTTTTATTTCAGACTGCAACAGTTCTGTCACTTTCGAGTTAAATCAGTCATGGAGAAAATAAATGGATTTTTATGTGATTTATCCAGAGACAAATGCTGCATACATACTACAGTGGTTCATTTCCCTTTAAAAATGCTATAAAATACAACTAACAGCCAAGTAATCTGTGCTGAAGGAGACTGTAGTGGTCCGTGTGAGGAGGTACCCCCTACTGCATACTGAAGGACTCTCGTTCCTGGCTGTGTTTTCCAGACTGTCACTGCAGGCAGTAGCAGCCAGGAGAAGGATAAGACATCAGATGGGGACGCAAACGGACCAGCGGGGGAGCCTGAGAAGAGCCACTCCAACAGTAGCACCCTGTCAGATCGACGAGCCAGCGATTCCAGTTTGTGTAGCGTTGAGGAGGAGCACCGCCATGTTTATGACATGGTGCAGTCCATTCTGCTCTCCACCCGGGACAATGTGAACTTCGTCAACGAGATCTTCCACCAGGTGGAGTATTTCTGTCGTCTGTTGCAACCTTTGCCAGTATTTTCTATTTTGTTCTGTTGGAAGATGCCTCTAACAAAGATGCACTGCAGTAACACGGACTGTGTCGCCCTCTGCTGGCCTTTTCATTAAATTACAGATTCACATTTAAAACTAACTTTAATCCTAATGAGCCATGGTTTCTTTCTTTCTTTCTTGTTAATTTGTTTTGCAAAGGCTTTCTTGTTGCCATCCTGTGAGGCTTCTGCAACCAGGAAGGTCATCAAAGTGTACAGGAAGTGGCTCCTGCAGGAGAAACCCTCTTTCATGGCAGAGCCCGACAGAACCGCTCGGGAAGATGAAGTGGACGAATGCTCCGAACAGATTATCAGCACCGAGACAAATAACATGCACGTGCAAGTAAGTAATGCAGAAAGATGAATAAGTTTGCAATAACCTGTCACATATATAATGACTAAGTTGTATAAAAATCAGTTATGCCCTTGTTTTTTTTCCCCATGCTTTCAAAAACCCGTCTTACAGGTAGTTTTTGCAGGCCTGTATCAGACTTGGTACAATTTGAGTTGAGAATCTTACAGAAAAAAACATTTAATTACTAACAATTTTGGAATAATCAGAAATGCAATAAGAATATTATTAGTTATTCACTTTCATTGTTAGACATATCTTTTCTGTTATTTGTAAACATTGATCTACCTATAAATCATATGCCTCAATAACTTAATTACCACAACATTTAAAGTGCATATTTTTACTTCAAAGCAATTAGCAGCTTTATTTTTTATTCACAGAAACTACCTGCAGCCTGTATCGATCATGCAAACGTCCAGAAATAGTGTCCTGTCTCTGCAGCCTATTGTGAGCCCCAGTTAATGGTGTAGAATGATAAAGGTGCACCAGACTGAGAAATAAACTCTAAAACCCTTTTGACCATTAAAACGAACGTGTAACATGCAAATGATACGATGCATTTATGTGCATAAAACCAGCTTACGTTGATTAACTGGCCTTAGTCATGCAGTTTGTGTATACAAATACATAGAAAAACCGGTCTTAATAAATTAGTTTACGTCTACTGTGAATTTGACTGGCCGGCCTTGTCTTCTACCAGATGATGGAGAGTCACAGTCACAAGCGGTCATCCAGCTGGGGTAGGACCTACTCGTTCAGCAGTGCCATCAATCAGGGCTTCATCACCGAGGAGGAGAACAGGAACATCAAAGCCGGCATCCAGCCAACACTACAGGTATATCTGTGTTCATAACCTCTGATGGTTGGAATTAGTGTTTTTCCAGTATTGTTGTTGTCTTAATTACTTTATGTTTGCACACATTTACGTTCGTGCAGGTGTTTCTGACCAGTTCATCCAACGTGTTTCTGTTGGAGCCATGCCAGGATGTACCAAAACTCCTGGAAAATCAGGTTGAGGTGTGCAAGGGTGTTCTTAGCATCTATCGGCATATGATCATGGAGCACTCCATGAATACACAGACGTGGTTAGTAGTATGTTTAGATGTGCAAATTTATATATTTAAAAAAAAAAAAAAAAAATTTGTGATTTTTATCCCTTTTTTTTTTTTTTTTTTTTTTTTTAATCGAATTCAATTGACATTATTGTAATTTATTTACTGTCCATGTTCTGCAGGGAGCAGATGTTGCAGGTACTACTGAGAATCACAGAGGCTGTGATGAAGAGGCCACAGGACAACCAAAGAAAAGACAGCTTTGCTGAAAGTTTAGCATCTTTGCTTTTTAGGGTATGGTTGCATTTAGTTTGTTACACACTCTGATAAACAGGCAGTCATAGAGATGGATCTGTCATCACCTCTGTTCTTTGGCTCTGAATACAGTGCGATTTGTCTTTATTTGTACACGTGCTATCAAGCCTGCTCTATATTCAGCGTGTTTGTGTCTCACTGTATGTGTAACTTGGTGCTAATTCATCATGTCTTTTCTCCTCCTGCATCCAGACCATCATTGTGGCGTGGGTACGAGCCAACCTGTGCGTATTTATCTCCCGGGAGCTTTGGGATGAGCTGCTGGCAGTGCTGTCCTCTCTTACCTGCTGGGAGGAGCTGGTGACAGAATGGGCCAGCATCATGGACTCGCTTACGGCTGTGCTGGCACGCTCCGTTTATGGCCTGGACATGGCCAACCTGCCTCTGGACAAACTCAGTGAACAGAAGGAGAAGAAGCAGAGAGGACGTGGTGAGAGGACAAAATGGGAAAAGATGAGGAGATTAGAGTGGCTTTAATTTGATTGGAAGGATGACACGGTTTATTTTTTGTCTTTTGTTTTTCTTTGTGTGCTTGACTAACTCTGACCAGTACGATTCAGTACACTTGTTTGACCTGTTTTAAAGGTGCCATGCTTAAAAGTGACCTATGTAAGGTTAAAACGATAATTCTGCCAGCTACTCTGTGTTGTTTAAAGTCAAATAAAAAGGGTTGGCCCATTAATTTTCATTCTTGTTTTTTCAGCTCTAAAATAAACTAAATGTTTAGTTTTGTTCATTACAAAATGCCCTTGAACACTTCAGCACTCACTAAGTTTTGTTCCTCGTATGTCAGGAGTGATCCAGGACTCTCAGAAGGCAGCAGCAGTTGCACGCTCATTCTCCCTGAGCTGGAGGAATCATGGGGAACAGGGCGGGCCACCAGTACAGGAGCCCATGAGGACTCGCTCAGCCACTACTTCAGGAGCACCGGGTGTGGAGAAGGCCCGGAACAATGTCCGACAGAAGGCCTCTGGTAAGTAAGCTGTGGCTCGTATGAGCCATATACATTTAAAGCAGACGTAAAATGAATTGAATACTTGGCTTTATATAAAACATTAGCATTAAAGGCACTGACAGGTGAAGAGAATGACTCAGATTATCTTGTTATGATTGCATTTTTTAAGATGCATTTTGGCTGATGCGTTAGAAGCAGGAAACAAAGCTGTTTTAAATGTGTTGTTATTGTTTTTTTTAAAGCATTGTTCCATACGCACAGAGTATTATCTTCAGCTTTTGTGTGAGTCTCTAACACCATACTGATAACCCTTTGAAGCACAACTTTAGACCGCAGGGTTTATCAGACAGTATTATTGTGTGTGAAAGTCTTCAGACAGGTCCGTGTGTACACTGGCGTACACTGGCCCAGGTGTCTCTGAAAGCCCTGACACCAAAGACAAAGAGGCCAGCAGATGGCACCTATTGTTTCCCTCACATGTCACTACCCAGTGTCAACATGTTTCCATGTCAACTGGATTGTAGGCATACAGCACAGTCCCCCTGACAGCATGTCAGAGGCCAGCTTTGGACTCTGCAAACACCCCTTATCTGATGAGAAAGTGGCAGGCTAATTATAAGTTGAGCAGTGGAGTAGTAAGAAGCTACAGTGTCTGGCTTGCTCCTCTTAATTTTGTCTAGACAGAATCTTAATGTGGGGGATAAAACACAGAGATGATCCCTTTTTGTTCCCTGGCCTTCCGCCTCACCAATTACCGCCAATGTTCTGAAATGACGAGCTCATTGAGCGAGGAGCAGACGTAATTGTGCCTGGATGACATCTTAGAAGGGGCGTGTGTGTGTGGTGTAGGTATTACTCGTGTTGTGGGGGCCTAAATTTGTTTGTCTACACAGTCTCATTATGGAGACGTGTCTTCCCTATGGAGGCGAAAAGCAAGAGCCTGTAATATAAATCGCACACATTTAAAGGTTCAAGTAAGGTCACTTTTAAGGTTGTGGTGTGTGTGTGTGCGTGCGTGTGCATGCGCGCGTGTTCTCGATCTATTATGCGTCCCATGCACATGTTTATCCACCTATTATGCTGGTCTGTTTATTTGTATCTGCGTACAAGCAAAGATGGACATGAAACACTACTGCTTGAAATTCCCTTCCCTTTCTTTGGCCTAATTGGATTTCTCCCACATTGATCTTCAAAGGCCGAGCAGCCCTCCTCCCTACTCCTCAAGAGAAGGCCCACACATCAATTGCATGGCAGTTTTTGATAGTTTCATTAAGAGTGTAATTAATGCTCATTAATATGCATAAATGGGATGCAGTGGCGGGCTGGAGGAGACGATGTATCTCTCTCACTGAAAGGCATAATTAAAGTGTGCTGAAAGCAGAGAATAGAACTGTCCTCTTTCTCTGCTCCCTTTGAGATTAAACCTGAAGTGCTATTCAGGCACAATGGCAATGCCTCAGCATTGACAACTGTCAAAACTTGGTTGCACTTAAGCATGCAAATGCAAACTAATATTGTTCTGAGATCATGTCTTGATAACGAAGGAAGGGGCTCAAAAATTCATTACAGTACTCATTAAGCTTCTACAGCTTCAAGGACCCAGTTGAACCGGCTCTCAGTCTGCCAGAGATGAGATGGTTATCAGGTCTTATAGAATAATGCAGAGAGTGAGATCAAATGTTTTCTGCTTGGCGTGTACACGGGTAATTATTTTTATTAATTTTTCATTTTTTACTGCATAGTGTGTGTAGCCCTGCAATATACTGGCGACCTGCCCAGGGTGTACTCAGACTCTCACCCTGTAACACCTGGATACACAGCAGCCATCCTGCCTTGTATATGTGTGATGGATAAGTTCTGTTGCTCTCTTTCTTAGGTTGCCCTTGAAAGAGAGAGAGAGAGAGAGAGAGAGAGAGTGTGTGTGTGTGTGTGTGTGTGTCAATGAAAATTTTAACTACACAAATTTTTATCATCATCATTTGAATCTGCATGGATTTAGGGGAGAGTGCTAGTCTATAGACTGATATGCGTTTCAGCTGATAAGGAGCAAAAAATCAGTTTGAAAATACTACAGATACTCCACACTGGAAGTCACGTATTGCCATTTGCAAATATGTTACTACATGTCAGAAAATGTATCTTTTAATTTAAAATGAATGTCAGCTGTATGTCATTATTATTTAGGAATAAATTAAAAAGCCTCCTCATGATCATCTTAAAAGGGTCACGCGGCTGTTAAATAATCATAATAATAATCAGTTCACTAAATTCAGAACCAAGACATCGCTGATCTTTGTTTTTGCTTTTTGGAGGAAAACTTTAGCATTCGTGCTCATTTTCTATATAGTTTCTTTACTTCTGTTGCACATTTAAAACCAGAGATTTTCACAGTAAAATAAAATCTAAAATTGACATAGTGCAGAATCAGTGTTTCTTCATTATCTGAGAAATGTGTATTACCAGTTTTTTATTTTATTGTCTTCCAGGCGTTTTGATTTCTTTCCCTCGTGATTTATATTTGGTAGATTTTGTGGTATTGCTGTGCTGATTTGTGTTATGATTTTCTATATTTTTTCTGTATAAAATCTTTAAATCTCACTTTTGTGACAGTGTCCCTTCATTTTTATTTATTTATTTTTTTGACTGGTTTTAAAATATTTTCTCTCTTAAAGCCGTTTTATTTTAACCTGTGACTCACATGCGACTATATTTGGATCAAACTCTGGTGCTGCTGGTCTTCAATTGCTCCATTTTCACGATCAGAATTGAATTTATTAGCAGAAGCTTCTTTGCAGCATTTTGTACTTTACTATCATTGAATATTTGCTTCTTTCCTTTACCTTTTTTCTCTTCCCACTGTCTCTCTTCTTTTTCCTCTTCTTTCTCCTTCCCTGATGGAAGCTAAGCGAAGCCAGTCCATCAGCAACTGTGTTCATCTATACGAGGCTTTGCCCACTACTAAAAGTGTTCCTATGCTGCTCCACACTGTGAGCTCTTTCTTGCCTGGTATCTCTTCTGGTAACTCTGCTTGCTCTCACAGACTCTCAGGTAAAGTATTGTGAGAGCTGCATGTGTTTGCATGTTGCGTGACCTTCGCCCAGCCTTTCCCATTCATATTCAGTCACAGTCTCTCATATAGCACCCTGAACTTTTTATTTAATCCATGTTGTTGGATGATCTGACTAATGCATTTCTCAAGATTGCCCCAGTGCCTTGTGCTGTCCTTAACAAGTGTATGTATCACCGTTGCATGTTTGCATGCCCTGTTTTTCCTCACCATGTTTCATATGTGTGAAATCTTTGTCTGTACAGTGTCTGCAAGTCATATTCCAGTGTGTTTCCATGATATTTGATCCGTATTGCACCTCTGCCTGACCATGTCTTTGTCTTCCCGACTGTCAGATGTGGAGGAGTGTCAGCTGTCAGAGTGTGGGGGAGAGGAGGAGCTGGGAGGCAGAGACAGTCCTCTGCCGCGTAGCAGCAGCACCTCAGACATCACCCAACAGCTGTCTGAGACCTTACCAGGTATATACAAGCGCAAAGCACTTTTTAATCTTCTGTATACACTCACTGAATACTGTATTAGGTACACCCTACAAGTACCAGATGTTTTTCCAATCATCTGCTGTCCAATTTTGCTGAGACTGTTCAAGGTGTAGCCTCAGTTTCCTGCCGCTGTAGCTCATCTCCTTCAAAGTTTCAGTTATTGGCATTCAGAGATGCTCTTCTGCACACCCTGGTTGTAATTAGAGGTTATTTGAGTTATTGTTGCCTTCCTATCCACTTAAAGCAGTTTGGCACTTACTGAGAACTATTGCTCACTGGACAATTTCCTTTTATAGGCCTATTCAACTATTTTCAGTGGAATTACTCCTCTTTTATTCAGTTTGTGTGTTCAGCTGTGATACAAATTAACCCTGCAGTTTCTTTATAAAAGAGAAGTAATCTGTCACTTCAGTTGTCTTTATTACACCACTATCCAGTGCAATATTACGGTATTAATCTTATTCGGTTTTTCAAAGCAATACAAAAAAAGCAAATAACAGCTTGTTTTTCACAGTTAAAAATTTAACCTCGTGATAAAAAGGATATGAAAAACAGGCCAAACACCAAATTGAATTTTTCTGTTTAGTCTGATTTTCATAAACAGGAAGTTACTGACTTCTTTACACTTTATAAGCTTGGAGCAGAAACGGCTGATATAATCATGCAGCTCGAGTTTGCAAATGAGTTTGAACATCATATATTTGCACATACATGTACAAAAACAACCATTTAGAAAAAACAGCTCTGTAAGCAAATTAAAGAAAGGTAAAATTCATTATTCTTCTTTTCAACAAGATGATGTGAGAGTGGACTTGTATAGTGTGAACACTTTTTATTATTTACATTACAGTCAACTGGAATTTTTCATTTTAGCAGCTAAGCCTGATATGTTTGATTTTTAAGCATGAATAGTTAAACAGACCTTAAACTGTATGTCAGAGATCTTTGGTGTTATTATTGTTTAAGTGATGAGACGGTGGATTTATGAGCCAGTGCTAGTCAGCTTGGTTTAGAAGCTGCATTGCACAGAAACAGGTGTCTGCTAATTATTTCAGAGATGCAGTACATCCAGAGTATTCACAGCATTCTCCGGCTGGAATAAAGCTGCCGCGTTAACGCCCTATTCCAAATAGATTCAATTCATTTATCACAATAAAATTCTGCACACAATAGTGAAGTGAAAAAGTTGCTTGAAATTCTGGCAAATTTATTAAAAAAATTAAAGTATTCACAGCTCTTGCTTAATAACTTGGCAGCAATTGCAGCCTCAAGTCTTTTTGAGTATGATGCTTCAAGGTTGGCGCACCTATTTTTTTTTGTTGGGGGGGCAGTTTCTCACATCCTTTGCAGAAACTGTCAAGCTTGGTCTGAATCAGGAGCTTTGGTGCACAGCCATTTTCAGGTCTCTCCATAGTTGTTCAGTCAGTTTCAAGTCTGGACTCTGGCTGGGGCATTCGGGGCATTCAGAGAGTCTCAAAGCCACTCCTTTGTTATCATGGCTGTGTGCTTACGTTTCTTGTCCTGTTGGAAGATGAACCTTCAGCCCAGTCTGAGGTTCAGAGCACTCAGGAGCAAGTTATCATCAAGCATGTCTCTGTAGATTGCTGCATTTATGCTGAAATGCATCCCAACAACTTGATGCATCCCAACAACTTGATGCTATCACCATGCTTTACTGTAGGGACGGTGTCCCAGCAACAATGGTTACTGTAAGGTGCTTTATATTTTAAGGTAAAGACCCTACAATAATAACGAGGGGGGAAAAAAATCACATGTCCTCTATGAGCAAGCGTGTTGGCGACAGTGGGGAGGACAGAGGACATGCTGTGGAAGAGAGCCAGAGATTAGTACTAACAAATAAGTGCAGAGAGGTGTACAAACACATAGTGAGTGAAAAAAGTGACTGAGGAAGAAATGCTCACTGCATCGTGGGAATCCCCCAGCAGCCTATACCTATTGCAGCATAACTAAGGGAGGATTCAGGGTCCCCTGATCCAGCCCTAATTATGTGCTTTGTCAAAAAGGAAAGTTTGAAGCCTAATCTTAAGTACAGAATTCTCGGTCTCCTGAATCCAAACTGGAAGCTGGTTCCTCAGAAGAGGGGCCTGAAAACTGAAGGCTCTGCTTCCCATTCTACTTTTAAATACTCTAGGAACAACAAGTAGGCCTGTGTGAGAGCAAAGTGCTCTAATCAGATGAGAGACCTTTTGGCAAACTCCAGGTGGGCTGTCATGTGCTTTTTACCTGAGAAGCATCTTCCATCTGGCTACTCTACCATTCAGGCCTGAAGTGCTGCAGAAATGGTTCTTTTAGAAGGTTCTCCTCTCTCCAGTGTAACTGGACGCTCTGGCGCTCGATCAGAGTGATAATCGGGTTCTTGGTCACCTTCCTGAGCCTGTGTGCTCTGATTGCTCTGATTGGTCAGACGACCTGCTTTAAACATATTCATTTATTTATTTTTTTATAATTAAGATCAGGGCTACAGAGATTAACTGAACATGTTCCAGTTTTTGGTAGAGACCAAATCAGAACTGTTTGTTGCCTTTCAGTCCAGCAGAGAGAGTACTCGCCTACTTCCTGTGGTTCTGATAGCAGGATGTCGGAGGGCAGGACTGAGAGCAGTGAACCACCTGTGGTGAGAACATTCATCCTCAACCATCGTGTTAGCTTAAAATAAGATTGATCAACGCTTGGTTCATCTGTTTAAATGTTTGTCTTTGTTGTAGATCCTCATCCGACGGACCAGCAGCTCAGCTGAGACAGAGTGCAATACTGAGGGACACGCAAACTACACGAGGCCCAAGCTCAGAGAGAAAAGTTAGAAGTTATAATCACTGTTCAGTTTTAATGTTAAACAAATGTGAATTTTCATCAGCATACTCTGAGACTATAGCATATAAATATGTAATTGTTGCATTGGATATTACAGTTTTCCTTACAGAGCTAGTAGGCTCCATTTGAAGCTTCTTTTGCTTTTTTTTTCTTTCATGAATTTAATCTTTTCACCTTACCTAGGTGAGAGTGTTAGTAGCGAGACGTCCAATGGCTACCTCAATGAGGCTGAAGTTACCTGGCAGGCGTTTGATGAGGAAGCCGATAATCAGTCCACGCAGTCGGCACACATGGACGTAACAGTTGATCCTCAGAGCCAGGGGAGTCTGCTGCTCAGCCATAATGAAGCTTTAGCAGGTAGAAACTCACAGCATGCCCCTAAATCTTGATGCAAGTGTCTCTATTAAATGTCTCTGTTTAGCTGTGCTTGTTACAGTTTGTTTGAGCTAACAAATCCAGTCAGAGTACTTGATTTATGTCTGTCTGCAGCCTGCAGCTGGTTTGATACATATAATAGTTAGCAACAGAGCTAATATCCTCATTATTATAAAGGAAGCCCTTTGTGACCATTCATCACAGTGATTAAATTATTTGGGACACTTCAGCAGTTGTGCAGTTTAAACTGGGTTTTGTAACGTTGCTCTTGATTGATAGATTGATCAATCTTAGGAAGGGTGAAAAACCTAATATTGTCTAGATGACTTCTCCCAAGCAATTTAAGATTTTAAATCTGCTCAGAGTTTGTGGTGTTTGAAAAGTGGAAATGTTATGAAAGGAAAAGTAACCTGTGGTCTCTGGTTTGTTTAAGGTATCTACAGATGTTTGACAAATTTAAGGGTGGAAAAAAAGATGCGCTGTTGTAGTATGGAGAAGAACCACCACAGCATCATTTTACTTTTTGCCCCTTGGAGGGATAGAACACATTTTTTTCCAGGAAATATTCCCTCATTTGGTTTTCTGATGCTGTGCAAAAGCTCATAGGTACTGTCTCATGTGTAATCAGATAGGAAGTGAAGTGGTGACTGTGGATAGCATGTGGTTCACATAATTTTCATTCAGTGAGAGCATTGTCATGTTGGAGGAGACTACTCCCATCAGGATAGAGATGTTTCATTAACCAGGAAAAATGGAGGAGGGGCTTGAATTAGCTGGTTTGTTTTTCCTTTAATTTGTCACCTGTCAATTTCTGTGAGGGGGGGTTACCACAACATCCCTTCAGCTTTGAGGCTTTTTATTTATTTACTCCCTCCCCCCTCGTGTATGCAGATATTGTCGTCCCCCTGTCTGCCCTTCCCACCCTTGTACGTGAACTTCTGTGTTTCCCACATTGTGATCACTGCCCCTCTGCTCTGTTCCTCAAACCCAGTTTGATCCATGTCCACTTGTTGTTTTTAGGTCCTGAGTGTGCTCTCCCTACCCACTCCGCATCCCCGTCCTACCACCACAACCACCAAAACCACTACCACTACCCCCAGAATCCCCCCGCTTCACCAGCCCTGCTGGTGCACACAGAGTGCCCACGGGATTGCCCCCTGGACGACACCATGCATCAGTCTGTCTTACACATGCCACACCACTTGGGTACTGCTCCCTAGCTGCTACTCATCATGTAGACCACAGTCTTCATCTGCATTTCACTTCTTTGTCTTAAATTCCCCCTGTAGATTTTTCTGTTTTCTTTTTCTTTGTTTGGTTTGATGCTACTCTTACTTAAAGTAGTTGCTTTGTCATTATTCTGCACACATAATACAAAATAATTGTTCTTTTGTTTCTTCTTGTAAACAAATGAGCAATCTTTTATCTTTTTTTCCCTGCAACTAAATTTAAAAACAGTGAAACAGAAAAAACTTTCAGAAGTCATTTGAATCACCTCACATCAGCTACACTATCATCTGTCTTTCCAAGCCTTTACTCCCTCAGGTTCTCATTGCTCTCCTGCTGCCCACTAGGTGGCACTGTCCTGCCACAATTCACTTGGATGATGCATGTGGTTTCTGCCTGTTTCCCAAAAGTATTTGAGTGTTTTATTCACTTGCATAATGCGTTTGGGGAATATGCACCAGATAACTTAAGGATTTGGTCAACAGCTGCTCTAACGACGCATTAGCATTGAGAGTCAAATCAATTCATTTTATTATAACTGTATAAAGTTGATCTGCATTTGTTGACTGAATCCATTCAGCTAAATAAAATGAAGTCTTTCTTGGTACTGGCAAAGTGTTGCCAAATAATAATTTCTGTAACCCACATCACCCATTACTCTTTCTATGTGACCATGCAGATAGCAGTGAGTTTCTGGCTGATGATGTCAGCATCATTGCTGGTGGGACTCTGACTGGCTGGCATGCTGATTCAGCCTTCGTCCTGTGGAGGAGAATTTTGGGTATCTTGGGAGATGTCAACAATATCCGCTGCCCCAAAATCCATGCCAAGGTCTTCTCCTATCTCTATGAGCTGTGGCACAAGCTGGCCAAGGTACAATAAAGACATAATCAGCTGATGATAAACCAGTAATTCCATATGTTATTTGTACACGAGCATAAAAAAAAAAAGCCTACATCAAAGTGATGCTTTTAAATCCTCTTTATGTCAAAGACAGATAAAATTTCTATAAAAAAAATATGACATTTTAAATCAGACATTGTATTCTGTACTTCCTAAAGCAGAGAGTTTGAACCAAGCATTAGATATGATGTGTTATTCAATGAAGTGAAATGTTTGCTTACAGATTCGGGACAATCTTGGGATTAGTGTGGACAACCAGTCTTCTCCGCCCCAACCTGCCTTCATCCCACCTCTTCGAATGCTTGCGTCCTGGCTTTTCAGGGTATGAACAATGCAAAGACACAGCAGATGTTCAAAACGCTTTTTATATGTTAGTGTGCACACAAGCTATGGATGAAATACTAAAACCTAAAAATGATTTATAGATCTGATTGCCGGATCCACTGTCATGTCATTAAAAGTAAATATTAAAACATTTAGAGTGAATTTCTCAATTGGTGCTATTTGGGGGGGGGAATCTGGGAGGATCTTATAATGCTCAGAAGGCAATATCATTACATTTCCAGGAGCAGCAAAAAGTAATCAATGCAGCTGAATGGTTAGCCTTGGCGGCAACAAACATATTAGTATTATCTAATCAAACTGTTTATGCAAACCAATAAAAGGAAGAATGTTGCCTCAATATGTGTTATGTCTGTATGAGGGAAAATTTAGTGGTTGGTGTTGGATTTTTTTTTTTTTTTTTTTTTTTTAAATGGGTGGGGGACATCAGCTTCTCAAGCCTCTGCTGCAGCTTAATAGAATAGAAGTGTCTCCAGCTCCTGATAATGGCACTCCTCCCCTCTTTAGGGCACCATGCTGCCTGCAGAGTACAAGGCTGGCAAACTGCAGGCCTTCAAGCTGATCTGTGAGATGATGACCAGGCACCAGGATGTGCTCCCCAACAGTGATTTCCTGGTGCACCTTTACCACATCATGCACAAGGGCTTCATGAGCGATGACCCGGTAAGGCTCCTGCACAAAAGCTGCCGGTTGTTCCTTTTTCCTCCAGTAGTTGGCGCATTGGTCAAATCAATGTGCATCAGCCCTGATTAAAAACTGAAAAGCAATTAAGGCTGTTTGTTTTTGTCAGTTTGCCATTTACTTTTTTTAATGTGTGATTTTTGTCGTATTCAACTGGTTGTATTTGCTGCAATCTTTGTACTCGTGTCAGTACTAGTCATGTGTTTGGAGTGATGAGTTAGGTTCAAGGGTTTCTTGGCAGGAGTGAGGACACAGTTTATATAGGTTTATGATTGTGACCCTTGTTTTATTTAAAAAAAGAAGGTGAGGAGGAACATTACTGTGTTTTGGCATCTTCCACCTCCTTCAGCCACACCCTTCCTAGTATTCAGGTCTGGCATTGCTCCATTGCTTCTGCACAAAGCTGAGTGGTTATGAATGGAGTTCCTCTAAATAAAAACATGAAGATGAAAATGTGTGTAAGAGATGTTTTGCATGCTACTGTGTGTGTGTGTGTGTGTGTGTGTGTATATAAAGGACTATAGATTTATATATGCCCTCCTCGCCGGGTTTCTGTTGCGCTTTGGCTGTGTGACAAGCTTATTAGAATGTTTTCCATGTCGTTAAATAATGTTTTGAGCCCCTGCCGCGTATACGTGATTAATTAAGGACTGACGTCTGTCGCGCTCCGTTAGACTGACACGTCGGCCGGGGGCCCGGAGTAGACTGGCCCGCTTGCCTCTGTGTATGCGAGTGTGTGTGAAGGAGTGGGAGGGGAGCCTGGGGAACGTAGTGCAGAGTAGAGCAATGAGGGGGGCACTCTGAGAGAGCAGGCAGCATTCTCAAGCTTTTGTTGTGGCTCTGTATAATGCGTTGGGGGGCCAGAGCCAGGCTGGCCACTGAAGCATGCTCAAATTGGCCAGAGAAAAGAGTCCTCACGCCACACAATAGAGGACAGCCGCACGCCTGCTTAACATAAGAAAGTGGCTCTTACTCTCCTCCTCCTTCCTCTCTGCCTTCACCCCACCCCCCCAATGCACCTAAAACATTAAGCTTCTTTATTTATAAGCTTTTTCTGGAGGCTCCAATTATAGGACTTATTTTTTTTAATGTTTTTTTCTTTGTGCGTTTAATATTAGACATCTGAAGATGTTTGGTCTTTTTGTTCAACAGCATCTCTCATATCTTTAGAAATGAATGCTGAATGTATAGTCTGCCTGTCAATGGAGTAACACAGTCTGCCTTAAACAGCCATGCTTTATAGACAGCAGGGGGAATCCCAGTGTAAATCCTCACCAATAAAATCAACTAAGCTTGGAGGAAAATGACATTTCCCTTGGAGGGATTCTCCTTCCAACTGACAGAGTGCCAAGGTCAGGGCTATTGTCCTGATAGTCTGTCAGTCTCTGGTCACTGGTCTCACAAAAGCATGACCACCGCACAATGGCAGTAATCTATCTAATAGGTCTGCAATCTGGAGTGCAATAGTCAACAGCATATTTTGCTAAACATAATAAGTGCACACAAAGCTTTAATGCATCTATTCACCTTTTATTCTTTAGGTTAAAGAAAGGGCTCGAAAGCACTAACACATTTGCACAAACACACAGATTTCAGCACCTGTGCAGAGCTGGCTTCTCCTTTTAACTCGGTTCATCTTGTCATTCCCTAAAAGGAGGCTGCTGCATAATTTATATAGTGTCAGATTAAAATGTGAAGGTTGACCCGTAGGCCACCGACACGGCTGTTGATTAAACTGCTCGTGGCTACAACAGCCTGCAGGTAGGTTATTATCCCTTTCTTACAACTTGTGAATGAATTACAATAGGAAATATGTCCCCATGCGAAACTGTACATTTAAATTGGTAAATTTTGGGATTCTGTGCAGAGTGATGTAATGCCAGAATGAACCCCGTCACCCCAGGGGCCAGCAGGTGGAAAGCGTTTGCTTTCGTGAAAATGAGGCCACATAAAAAGGCCTGAGGTGGCTCTATTCAGAGTTACGTTAATGCACCTTTTGTTGATGCAGGGGCTATTCCTACTGCCAACACAGCGCCGCATGCGGTTATTCCCTTTCCACATTTCTCTGTTCTGATTTCTATACACACTTCAAATCAGGTTCCCTCTACTTGCACGTACAATTGAAAGCACTTTGCATTCTACATTTGTGGCTTCCTCTAAAATGCTCATTTCAGGCAATCAAGAAACAGTTTGTTGCCTGCTAATTACCGCTGACTGCACTACACATTATGCTTCAGAGGTCAATTACCAACAAAACGAGGGTAAAATGGGCCCTCAATCCCGAAGCTCTTCCCACCAATTTTCCACATGTGTTGCTGGTGTTGGTTTGACTTCCTACTAGTCTTCTCTGTGTTTATTCTATTCTGTTGTTCACCTGGATTCCCTGTTTACCAAAGCTCTGGGTGATTAATGTCGCGCATAGATAGTGGTACTGTGTGTGTGTGTGTGTGTGTGTGTGTGTGTGTGTGTGTGTGTGTGTGTGTGATTGAGAGAGAGAGAGAGAGAGAGAGAGAAATTGTTTGTTAAGGTGCCCTTCGGTTCAGCTAGAAACGGGCTGATGTTTGAACTGTCCGATTTACACAAGTTTATGGCCAAGAAGGCAGGTGTTTGGAGCCTGGACCTTGCCTTCATACGCAAATATGCGCATGCATGACTCGGATAAGAGAGACAGCAATCTTTCCGTCTTATTTAGATGCTGCATTCTTTTATTCTTAAACTAATTTTTTTTTTTTTTTTTCCCAAGAGTATTTCCTGTGTCCGTCAATGGTGAAGAAATGAGCGTCTTTGCTGTAAGATTACCAGCTAAATATAGTCTGGAAATTCTCAAGCATCCTTTTACGCCCTTCACTAGTGCAGTATTATACTGTACATACTTGAGCAGTTTGTGCAGAACCCTCTGCAATACAGCATATGCCTGTGTTGAAAGAGCACCCATCTGTCACTGAGCCGCCTGCACCTCAACCAAACAATACCTTGTCTCTGGCTTTAATTACAGGTTTGCTTGTGTGTGTACATACATGTGACTCTTGAAAGTTGAGGTCTTTTGTTCTCCCTCTTATCCACTGTGAACAATCCATCTGCTGTCTCTCTCTTCTGTCTGTCTTTCCCACTCTGTTTTTTCCCCCTTTTTTTGTCCTTTGGTGACATGCACTGTTGAGTGCTTTACTCTCCTCAGCACGCTTAAAATGCTTAGCCTACCTGTTGAAGTGAAAAGCTTTCTCGGTGCCACGTCTCTCACACTGTGGCCCATTTACAAAATATTTCTGATACTGCTTCACTCCACCCACACTAACAACACACGAGGCTCCCCCCAAATGCAAAAATCCCGGGCTGTAATCGTAAAAAATTTTGGAGAATTAAAAGAAGGAAAAAAATCTGTTTTTGTTCTGTTATTCAGGCTGTTCCTAAATAAAGTCTGCAGAGATATAATAACGGAGATTGCTGCAGACATGATGACAGTTTATCTGTGTCCATGCTTATCATCAGGATGTTTTGAACACCATCATCCGCTCCTGCTCTCCTCGATTCTTCTTCCTCGGCCTGCCGGGCTTCACAATGCTGATTGGAGATTTCATCACTGCTGCTGCCTGCGTCCTCACCTCTGGCTCCTCAGAGGTACAAACACACTTTCAACTTTTATTTGATATTTCAGTCATACAGGAATTTATGAGTCAAGAACTAGAAAAAGGTTTCAGATTTTTTTTCTTTTTTCCCACAAATCAGTAGCACTGTAAATCTGCAACAAAGATGATAAAATTCTTCACAAAACATCATAAATCATCCTTCTCATATTTTGCAGCTGTTTGACATTGAAAAGCTGATATTGTTTTGTGACATTTTTATGCTTTTAGCAATAAAAAATTTATTTGAGGCACCAAATAGCAGAAATGTTAAAAAAACAAAATACAAACTGCACTTACATGTAGGACTGAGCAACTGTGGCTGAAATTAGAATTATAGATATTTTGTCTTACTATGATTATTCATCATGATAGATGACTTCATGTTTGAGGACTAAATGAAATACGTAAATATCCTTTTTTTCATTAAATCCACACAAGTATTAAATGAAAAGTCTTAATATGACTGTTGGTCATGTTCAGTTAATGTTGTAGACCATCTGTACAAGTGAGCATATGGACTTTAGATAGAGAGAGAGCTGATCTGGAGCAGATCAATATTATGGCCGCTATCTGTTACTTGCACAGCTTTAAACCCGAATATGGTTCAGTTGATGTTAACTGTCATTTATCAGGTGTGTATGTGTTGCTTCTTCCTGTTTTTGCCATTACACGTACCTCCCAGCATAGATTTGTTCTCGCTCCTCAGTTTAACAGCAGCTCATCAGGTGCGGCAGCACAACCTGCTACAGAGCTGCACCCATCATGCATTTAATCAATCATTTTGTTGTCCAGCGCCTAACATGTGCGATGTTTTTCCGTCAGCAGAATCATGAATAAAGATGAAATTAAATCTGCAAGCTCCCTCAAATCCTCATCCATCGTATGCGTTCTGCGCCTTTCGCTTGAAGCGGGTTGTTTATGTGTTTGTCTCTGGTATTAATGATGCCGTGGGTTTGGTTTTCTTTTTTTTAAATTTCCTCCAGGCTCCGAGGGTGGAAGCTCAGACGATCCTGGGCTCCCTCGTGTGTTTCCCAAACCTCTACCTCCAGATTCCTATACTGCACCGTGTGCCTGGCTCTGATGACATCAGTGTGAGCAATGAGGACATCAAGGTAAACGCTCATGATGTGCAGTGACGGGAATACGGACACTTCATATAAAAGCAGATGTTGTTTTAATTAGGATCAATCAGTCGTCTGCTGTGTAAATCATGACAAACTTATCCTAAACGTTATTAGATACAGCAGTGTGAACATCACACTGATTTAACATGACTACAAGGCTGTGTGTTACAGTTAATGGCGTCTTATTGTTATAAAGATGAAGGAAGGAATGGCTTGGATTGTCACTGAGAACTGTTAACTGGTGTTGTCGTTTCTGTTCAGAATTACTTGGTCAACATCCTGCTGGAGACGGCAACGAAGGAGCACTATGAAGGGGCGAGGTATGATTAGTAATTCTTTTGTTGCACTGTCTGATATGATCGCGTTTTACACACGTTCCAAGAAAAGGTTTGGGAACCTGCTCGTCACTGTTTTCTAATACTGTTTCTATGTTGATCACTCCTCGATAAATACAGAATACATATTTTTTAACAATCTTGTCCACCTGTGTTACGATTGTCGTGCTCTTGTAAGCTTTGGATTACACCTGCCTCTCCTCCTCCTCCTGCTCTATCATATTGTTGTTATTGTCATCATGACATGTTTTGAAATGCTTCCGCAGCCTTTTCCTGCTTTGTTCTTCCACTAAATTGTCATTGAGGCATTGTTGACACCAGCCAATCATTTTTAAGAGGGGCAGACTAACTAACCACACTTTACCAGCCTCCTCTTTTGGAGAAGCACCTCTACAGCCAACACTTCCAATCTCAAAACTCACTCAAGTAGCTTGTGGAGAACTCATTAGCATCGAGGTTCACTTCATTTTTCCAGGCTGCACTGTGAATGATTAGTGTTCAATAAAGACATAAACTGGAGCGGTTTAGTTTTGTAGACAAACAAAGTACAACCAATCAGTGCAGACATGTATTCATTCCAACATTTAGTTTCTCTTTGCAGCTGTACATTTCTGTATACATAAGGAATTTGAAGAGGCTAATGGTGGTGAAGCAGTGGCTACCCGTCATTAAAATTTGATGCAATGCTTCTAAAGCCTGTTTGCAAAAAAAAAAGTCCAAATGTTCATGGTTTTAATTATATAGTAGTTTATTTCTCACAACATCTGATCCCATTCAGATCCTGCTCTACTTAAATCTGCACATTTTGTTCTCTGCTGCTGCCATTCAGGTGCATTGCTGTGTGCAGCCTGGGTCTGTGGGTGTGTGAGGAGCTAATGCAAAAGAACATCCACCCCCAGGTTAAAGATGCCATCAATGTTTTGGGAGTGACACTAAAGGTGAGTGAACCTCTTACCCGAGGACGCTGCACTTGTGCATTTCCAGTTTCATTTACAAGAAACTACAGGTGCGCTTTTTTTTAAATGCTTGCGTCATGTGCTGAGAACACAGATAAGCCCGCTGTCCTGAAATGAATGGGTGTTGGAAGCTGTTTTTTTGTGCAAACCTTACATTGTTTATCTCAAACTAAAATGACAGTTGATTACATAAAAGGACTGCAGAAAAATTTTCAACACAGGCAAAAAGTGTGAGAATAAAATGTGACTCGTGGGTATATTCTGGAACAGGCCTTTTTTCTCCCTAAGTGAAGAGATGCAGAGAAGCTGTGGGTTTGTGGGCTTTTTTGGTTTAGTTTTTTTTTTCTTCCATGGGAAAAGGGTTTGGGGCGGTGGCGTAATTTCCAGGCTGCTCACTCTCAGTAGATGTGGGCCAATTTAAGCAGCTACATCTCCCAGCTTCCTGCTCGAGCAAAGCCCCCACCCATCCCCTCGCCCCCTTCTCTAATGGAGCAGTAATCACTCCCCTGTACAACTTGACACACAGACTCAGCCAGCCCCAAAATAGAGGGTATAGGCTGGGTGGGGGATCTAGGGGGAAGAGTGGCACTGAGAGTCTCTTTTCTAAAAGCAGGTGCTGAACTCTCAGGGCCCCTTTTTGTGTTTGGCCATTTCTGCACTCCCCACATTGTCTGCCCTTGTTACATGTTGAGAGGCATTCAGCTGGAAGAAATAGGAAATTCTATTTCTCCACAAAGAATTTCAAATCACTGAAGAAATCCACATTTGAAAGAAAATTGTCAACAACTCAATTCTTTCCTTCAATGAGTCTGGGGAAAATGAACCATGGTTTGAAGTGAAATGAAATTATGCTGATTATCTGCACAGTAAGTGCAAAACTAAATTTAAGGAAAATTACTCCAAATTTTGGCACAGTCAGTGTGTCCTCAAACTTCTTTTTTTTTCACTGTCTTTAATCAGCATTGTCCCGCTGCTGTTTTACAAATTACGTGACACAAATGCAGCAAGAGATTTTGTTCCTGCGTTACTCTCTGGAAGCTCTGAAAGAGACATTTAAAAGCCTTAAAATCAGGGATTCTGCAGATAATTAATGTTCTGCCTTAAGATCACACATTACATTCAAAGTACTTCTGTAGTTCTAGTGTCTTTAAAAAAAACTGGCCCATTTTTTTTAAGTGTAAGGAGAGGCTCCACTGAGGTTTATGTATCATGATAAAACACGTTCTTTCCCTACAGTGTTTAGATTGAAAATGAACTATTGGTTAGATTAAAAGTTCCAATGAAGATAAACATTAAAAAATGGTTGTTTTTGTGGGGTTTTTTTAAGCATGACTCCTCATGTTTTTGTCAAATCTGATAGCCGATGTCATACCAGAATGATTTGACCATGTTCCAAAAAGCTTCTTGTGATGACAGGAGAGCTTGACTTTCTCGCTCTTCAAACACAAGTTCAGCTGAGTCGAGGTCATTGAGGGTGGAAGAAAGTCTACGACAGTCTGCACTTCTCAGTCTTCTTTGGTCTTCAAGTAGTTCCTGCACAGCTCTGAGATGTGTTTGGACAGGAGTGTGAATCCTTGTCTGCAGAAATGCAAATCAGCGGGTGGAGCTTGTCTCTGCAGAATCGAGGGGTGTCCAACTCGAGAGGAGTTGATATTCCCATCACTCTTTTTTTCTCCCTCTCGTATCCTTCTGTTACTGCCGTAGATTTCAGAGATGGATTCATCTGTAATCAAGTGTGAAATGCTGGTATGTCTTAGCCCAGCCCAAGCATTTGGCCTTGTTTCCCCTCCTGAAAAGCAGTTTACTGACCACTAACTTTGCTTTTTTTTTATTTTTTATTTTTTTTTATTTAAGTGTTAAATTCTTTATTCAGCAGGCTTTTTTTTCCTTCAGGTCTGCCTACCTGATCCCTTTTCCTTAAAGTGTTTCAGAGGTCTTACTGTGGGTACTGTCCTCTTACAAGTCTTCAGTGTATTTTATACCCTTTGACACTGAAACTTGTCTTACTTCTGATCTCGATCACATCATGTTATTTAACTCTGCTGGAAACTTGAGGCACTTTAAGTAAGATTTTGTTGAATAAGCCTCTTGTGAATTGATCAAATCCACCTCTTAAAATGGTCAGTGCCACAAAGCTCCTACAGCTCCACCTTAATGCTCCTACAGCTCCACCTTGATTAAAACAAAACATCTTAAATGTCTTCCTCCATTGTATATAAATTTTATATCCCTAAACTTACTGATTATCTTCAGTATGACATGAAAACATGGCAGATATTCAACATTGTACCAGGGTCCCACTATACGCTTCTATTGGAAAATTACGTTTTTATATACACTTGTACATGTGTGAATACACACATCTGGCATTGTATTAGTTAACTCTTTCTAATACCAGGTTGGGCCCTCTTTAACCTTGAGAACTGTTTTAATTCTGCAAGGCACAGATTCAAGGTGCAGGGAGCATTCCTCAGAGATTTTGGTCCATATCAACATGATAGCATCGCACAGCTGCTGCAGATGTGAATCTCCTGCTCCACCACATCCCAAAGGTGCTCAAGTGTGCTGAGATCTGGTGACTATGGAGGCCATTTGAGTGAACTCATCGTTGTGTTCAGAAACTGTTTGTGCAACACATTGTGTCCCAAATTTCAAATCAAAGGGGTGTGCGTGGCTAACAACAATAGTCAGTTGGTACTGAGGGGTCCAAAGTGTGCTAATAAAGTATCGCCCAACACCTGTGCACTACCAGCAGCAGCATGAACTATTGATACAAGGCATAATGGATCTTTCATGTTGCCCACTCTAATTGTTAGCCAGCTATGCAAATGTGGCAGAAGAAACGGATATTCATCAGACCGGGCAATATTTTTACAATCTTTTATTGTACAATTTTGCTGAGTCTGTTCAAATTGTAGTCCGAGTTTCATGTTCTCAGCTGACACCTGGCGTGGTCTGCTGCTGTAGCCCGTCTGCTTCAAGGCTCGACATGTTGTGCTGCATTCAGCTCTTCTGCATATCTTGGTTTGAATGAGTGGTTACGTTAGTTACAGTTACTCCCATCAGCTCAGCCGTTGTACTCTGACTTCTGGCAGGAAGACGAGGCATTTTCTTTGAGAACTACTGCTCACTATATTTTCTCTGTTCACTGTAAACTTTAGAGATGGTTTGTGGGAAAATCTCAGCAGATCAACAGTTTCTGAAACACTCTGACCAGCCCGTCTGACACCAACAACCACCCCACGTTCAAAGTTACTTAAATCACCTTTCTCCTCCTTTCTAATGCTCAGTTTGAACTTCAGCAGGTTTTCTTGATCATGTCCACACACATGTCCTAAATGCATCAAGTTACAGTGGTCCCTCGCTATAACGCGGTTCACCTTTCGCGGCCTCGCGGTTTCTGGGATTTTTTTTTGGTGCAATTTTGCAGGTTTTTCTTTTTTGTTTTTTTTCTTACAGCACATTGTGTTCTGACTCCTGATTGGCTGTAGACCATTGTCAATCAACCCCGTGCCATGTCTCCTGTACAGTACAGAATGTGTTCAGCTTGTCAAATCTTTGATCGCTAGCAATGCAACTTTGAAGTGCTGCACTGTATGTTTGTAAGTTTTCTCACCCACAAACACAACAATGCCGACGAGAATCATGCCACCTGCGGGTGTCTTTGGTTTCATTCTATAATACTGGACTTATTTTTCTACAAATGTTTGAACTTTGAGTGTTTAAACAAGAGAGAAAAGTGAAAATGTTCATGCCTGTCTGGGAAAAGTGTACAAAGTGTGTAGTGGGGGGGGTTTACAGCCTTAACGCCCCTGCGGGCGGTTTATCCTTCAAGCTCGGGTCCTCTACCAGAGGCCTGGGAGCTTGAGGGTCCTGCGCAGTATCTTAGCTGTTCCCAGGACTGCGCTCTTCTGGACAGAGATCTCCGATGTTGTTCCCGGGATCTGCTGGAGCCACTCGCCTATCTTGGGAGTCACCGCACCTAGTGCTCCGATTACCACGGGGACCACCGTTACCTTCACCCTCCACATCCTCTCGAGCTCTTGGTATTTCTCCAGCTTCTCGTGTTCCTTCTTCCTGATATTGCTGTCATTCGGAACCGCTACATCGATCACTACGGCCGTCTTCTTCTGTTTGTCTACCACCACTATGTCCGGTTGGTTAGCCACCACCATTTTGTCCGTCTGTATCTGGAAGTCCCACAGGATCTTAGCAGGGGCGTGCTGGGTGATAAAAAAAAAAAATATATATATATATATATATGATAAACTGCTTTTAGCTTTTGCTTAGCAATTGAAAAGATGTATCTGATTTAGTGGCTAGCTAGTGTGTTATGTTGTTGTTTTTTTAACTGACGGTACAGTTCCTCTTCACTTTTCAATTCTTGTTTGTTTGTTTTTTGTTTTTAAAGTTTGGGAACAAAGCAGTGGCGCAGGTAGCCTGTGACGTCTTTCAGCTGCTCATCTCTCACTGGGAGCATCTCCAGAGGTTGGAGCCCACATTCCCAAAGAAAATTATTGAGGTAAAACAGACACAAACGTCTGGTTTGCTATCCTCGTGGGAACATCCCATTGACATAATGCTTTCTCTAGCTGCTTACCCTAACCATCAGAAATGAATGCCTAAACCCAACCATAACCCAATGGTAATGTAAAAATGCCTTCAAACGTATGGGGACCATGATTTTGGTCCCCAGAAGTTTAGTACACACACACACACACACACACACACACACACACACACACACACACACACACACACACATTGATGTAACCCATGTAAATGTGTTTCACATCCAATAAGAGAAATTCCTTTGAAATAACTTTTAGCATTTAAATGCAAACGTTACACAAATTGTCGCTCGCTCATGTGCACAGTCCTCATCCTGTGGTTTCGTCTCCGTTTTAGCAATCAGCCCTGACTCAGATGATGAATGGGAGTGTGTCATCCAATTATCTTTCTCCTTGTTTTGTCCCAATACAGATCTTTGTGGCCACAATAGCCTTTTTGTTGCCGAGCGCAGAGCACTCAACGGTGGAAGCGGACAAAAAGGTACATGTTGGAAAGGATGGGACATGAAATGGCTGAGATCTAAAGGCTCTTGATCTATCATGTTGGAATGGTGCATTTGCAGAGGAATGTTTCTACTGAAGTGATTTGTTTTCTCTTCGACCTCGTTCTCCACTGCGTCTTTGATGCTCTCACCTGTTATCCGCTGCCACTCTTTTTTTTTTTTTTTTCTTTTTTTTTGCTTTGTTAATAATATATCTTTTATTTGTTAGTGTGTGACTGAAATAAATTAGGAACTTCTCTCTCATTTCTCACACTGTAGTTGATGGTATCGCTTCTGCTTTGCCTGTTGGACTGGTGCATGGCTGTTCCCTTGAGTCTGCTGCTTGAGCCTATCACCATGCCGTCACTGGAGGACCACACAGCCCACAAGGCCCCGCTGCTGGACTACATCTACAGGGTGGGTGTCATCAGTGGCAGCCTGGAATAGAGCCACCTTTTACCGATTCATATTCATAGTCTTCTGAACCACACGCAGCTTTTGCAAACAGACACAGCAACTTAAGCTTTGACATCTCCACCCCCACCCCGCCACATGGGCTTGCCACTTTAATTAGACTCACCTCTACCATGACCTTTTGACTATGCATCATTTAACATTATTGTAGCACAAAGGCGTAGAAGTGTCCACAGCAGCTTACACTCGTGACTGGCATTTAGCATATGTACGAAACCCTGACAACTGTTAGGAAACTTCAGGAGTGTTTGTTTCAAGCATGCAAAATATTCCGTATTGGATCTGCTCCTCTGTTTTTGTCCCTCAAACTCTTTATTTTATGGTCTGACCCTGAGGATGAGGGCCAAGCTTCGGGCCCAAATGAATGAGGTATTATTCATTCCCTCCTGTCTGGGCAGATGCGGTCAACAGCAGATCTTTGTAAGGATGTCACCCCTGATAAGAAATGGTCCAATTATTCAAACGGGACCCTTTGTCCACTTGATAAGCTCAGGCTATAAATGCTTGTCCTGGAGATTTGAATGGAATATGTCTTAATATGAGAGAGACTGCAGCTGCTATGAAAGCAAAGACAATTAAGCATGATTGGTTGTCTATCAGTGCACAAAAAGCACAGTCCCTCTGGCTTTCATTCAAGGTGTGATGATATTAATGTGATATCAACGCTGAAATCTATATGTTTCCACTGTCACATTGGCTGCTAATTATTCTGTATACCAGGCAGAGAATAGAAAACATCTTCCCTTTATTCCATCACTACCCACGTTCCCTGACAGGTTGTTTCATGCCTCATTTTCCTTTAATTACAAATTTATATTTAACGCTCAAGCGCCCAAGCTATTTTAGTGACCACAATTTTTCCCCCATCCTGGCTCCATTTTCTGTTTAGATTTTCTAAAATATTCTAATCAATTTAATTATATCGTTTTTATTCAGACATCGGTTAGCAGAGATTCGCTGGAAAGTCTTGCAATGTAGTGATTAGAAGTGGAAAATTAATATAAATGTACAAAAAAAGACATATTTCCACTGTCTTTGTCACAACAGCAGAGCAAAAACTGCTAAAAGTTTATAGAAAAATTTCTTATGACTGAAAGCATCACAGCTACACATTTAAAAATACGACTTGAGTCATAAATGACTCCACTTGGGCACTTAACAATGTGTCCTTTGCCGACCAATCAAATGCAAGCAGAGACCATGTTTACAGCTAATGAATGGCTTCCATGCTTCCTGGGATGCAGACAAAAGTGAAAAAAGTTGGTACGGTTGACTAACGGCGAGCACATAGCTGTAAAAAGCAACATTGCACTAGACCATGTCGGTTCACTGGAGATCTGCTCAGGCTTCTCCATCTGCTCCCTGTGCCTGCCTCAGCAGCCAGCTGCACTGCGTGTGTGTGTGCGTGCAAGAGAGACAGCAAAGATAGGTACATCCGTGTTTTATTATTTGATTTATTTGTGTACATAGTGTGCTCACATCTCCATGCACCATGTGCCCTTCTAACTACTGTGTTACCTTCCAGGAACTGTTGCTATGCAAATTGCAGTCAATTTGTTGTCAAGCACAGTCGTGGGTTTGCCCCCCCCCCCCCCCCCCCCCCCCCCCCTTTCTACATCTCCACAGAGGAAGTTCTTTGGGGCTTTGGTGTAGCAGCTGTTTGGTTCACATCTTTTCAGCATCAAGCCTCAAATCCCTCCCCCTACGCACCCAGAGGTCTGCTTGATGGAATCATCCACATACTGTCTACATTGCCCCACACAATACTGTTTCACATGGCAGGGCCAGCGTCTCACAGCCAAGTGTGTGTGCGCTGAATGGGATTAGCCTTTGCATGGCTTTACCCAAGTTGCTCCACTCTGAATAAGAGGCGCCCTCCTCTACATGCATTAGGCATATGTTCTACCCCCTTACCTTTGCTCAGATTATACACTATACAGGTGTGTTTGTCTGTGTACTCGGATATGTATATGTGGCTAAGCATGCGTGTTTGTGGTGGGAGCTGAGCACAAGGATAAAGTCTTAATTAAATCAAACAGTGTAAACCTGTTCAGTGGCTGTAATCAACTGCCCCAGTGCGCCTTATCTAGCACTGCCAACGGATGCTCTGCCATCTGTTATGTAGATCGATACACTCACACATCACAGAAGAAATGGATTAGTGGCTATAAAGACCCTCTTTTCTTCCCTTTTCTCCCTCTCTCCCCCTTTTTGCCTTATGATGTAAATAGACCATATATTCCCCATTCACGTTCTCCTGCGTCGTGCACAGTCACGACAGACACTGCTGCATATTTTCTTACCAGACTTCAACCTTCTAGTACTATGAGTGAGTGGGGGGGAGGGTAAACATACATCGAATATCAATATTTAATAAAATGAATTAAAATCTGGGAATACTGTAAACAAGGTGGCTCGTCTTATTCACCAGCATCCTCAGATAACCTTAGCTAAGCAAACTTTTAATTAAATTGATTCAACTGAAAAACGTCCAACACTAGACACACTTCAGCGGGATTTATGGTCCAGCAGAGGAAAGTGTTCGCTGTCCGTTCCAGTCTGGGGACTGCCTGCAGAGAGCTCTGATGTCAAATGGAGGCGGTTTACAAAGTTGAGGGTACAGCCGGTCTGTGGGCCACTCTTACTTGTACTGCTGATGGTCCACTAGGCAGCTGCAGAGGAGAGCAAAGTTAAAACATGCAAAGAGCTGAAGTAAATCCAAGTGTTAAAAACAAGAGTCTCTACTGCAGCCACTGTCTGTGCTCCCATTCCCGGGAACTCTGCTGTCATTCTCCTCTATTCCAGCCCACTTGTCAACATTAAAAAGACACTTTCGTCAGCTGTGCTCAGTCAGGATCTTTGAGGACTGCACAGGAGCACATGTTGCATTTCCCTCTTCAAACTCAAATGTGTAGATGGACACATTAGCAGGACCATAAATTATGCTTTATCTTGACCAAGTTGTCTCCAAATTCAAAGCACGCTAATGGCTCAGTCACACGAGTGAAAGTAGGACAGCGACCTCCTTTTTCAGCAACCAATTGCAAGTTTTGGTGACTAAATGGTTGCCTGGAGTGAGGTTGGTGTTGCTCACACTCGCAAGTCATCTGATAGGAGGCAACCTTGTTGCAAACAGTTGCAGTCTGATTTAGACTGACCCCAATCACTACCATAAATCACTACACTGTTTATGTAGACAGATTGCTGACATGTTGCCATCAGTATGAATGAGTCAATGAGCAAAACTTAAGGAGTCTTGACTCAACTAACTGCCAGCTGCCTGTAATCTGGTTATACTGGATGTGATGGACCGAGCAGTGAAGGAAACTTAGGCACAGGTTAAAGTCCAAAAAAAAGATTTTTTATTTAACCCAAAAAACATAATTGGTTAACTCATGCAAAAAGAATCAAAATCTTGGGCCCATAAAAGAGGTCAAAATAACAAAACTCTACTCAAAGTTGACAACACAACTGATAACTCAAACTGACCTAACTTAATGAGACAAAGGGGAAACTTAAATAGTGGCTGATCAGCCCACAAAAACAGGAGAAGGGGTAAAACACACAAAACCTAACTAAACCAAACATAATGAACTCCAATTCCCCCCCATGGTCCCGAGTTATGGCATGAACCAATTTGTAGTCTTCCTTTAAAGCTCGCTCCGCCCCTTTTCCACCTCTTGGCTCCTTAATCAAGGGACTGGAACAGCTGCAACTAAGGTAACTCAGAAAACAAAAATTTAATCATACATAACAGTGTAAACTAAAATGTGCGCACTTATTTTAGAATGCAGTGTTATGTGGATATGTGAATGAATTCTAAACCAAAACCAGTTATTTATTGTCCTGTAAATAAATTCCTATATTTAAAGAAAGAAATGTGAATGCAATGTTACTTATAAGCCTCTGCACTAACATGGTGGGTATTACCACTGTGTGGCTGTAAGTGCAGCCATCACACTGGAGCAGGAAGGTTGCTGAGCACAAATGTAATAGTTAAATATCAATTTATGTTAAATGAGAACTTCTGTCTACGTAGATGGCAATAAATGTGATTTTCAGCAATCTGTTGCAGTTAATTGCTGAATTCTAAGAAATATAAAACTGTTGGCATGTAGTTGCCGACTGCAGTCTCTTATCTTATCTGATTAAAGAGGTATGACTGAAGTTTGACTTTGAGGACATAATTTGCAGTTTGAAAAAGGTGATTCCAGTAATGTTGTGAGTTAAATGTAGTAATATTATGGTATTGCGGGGTGTTTGGGGTGTCTCTACTAAGTACTGTAGCAAAACAACCCATGCATGCCAAATAATCACTACATTTTTGCTCTTCCGCTCTCGTTCCTCAGGTGCTGCACTGCTGTGTGGCTGGGTCCAACCTGCACACCCAGCAGAGCCACTATCTGCTCACCCTGTCTGACTTGTCCAGTGACTATGACCTCATGCTGGGTCAGGTTAAGCGTTGCGAGCCAACCCCGTCACAGACACCCACCATGGACTTAGGCAACCTACTCACTGTGGCTGAGGGTAAGGGCAGGAAAATGTCATTTCCTAAATCTGAATCTGTTTTGAGAAAGATCGCACTGCATAAAAAGGTTAAGTGTTAATTGTTATATAGTATGTGTTAGTATGTACATAGGTTTACATAGGAGGGTTAAAAGCCAGTTAGTGCTTGATGCCAGCTGCTGCATCGTAATGTTTTGGATACTGCTGCCAGCTCTATATTTTATAGTTCCTACATTATAGCTCCCAGAATATGGAGCCAAACTCTCTACCCTGTCTGCCCCCACCCTCCCACCCCCACAAAAAATCATCCAAAACAGGTTACAGGTAAAAGAAAACTCTAAGTAGGCCATCCATTTAGAGCCTCTCCATTAAATGTCAATATCTTATTAAAAGTATAAAAAGGAAATAAACCATCACAGGGAATGGAATGTTCACATTAGTACTCAGCCCTAAGAGAAGACCCATTATGGGGTTTAGATTTAAAAAAAAAAAAAAATCTTTTTTGTGACCTTGTGATTCCATTAGGCAACATATTTCTCTTTCTCTCTCGCGTCCTCAACTTCTAAAAAGTCCTCAAAGTCCAAATACACAATGTGAATGTCTCCTGAAACAATGTAAGAAATTCAAACAGAAGCTTTTGTCTTGAAAATTTCATCACACCTCTGCTTTTGTTCAATTCTTTTTTTTTTTCTGGTGCACAGCTGCACAGCTGCACAGAGTCTTGGTTGAAATAACAAAACACTATCAAAAGGGCAAACCAAAGAGTGCCGGCCTAGTTATATTCATGCCCTCACCTCATATTGATCAAGTCACATCAAAGGGCCAGTGCATCTCTAATGCAGCTTGGCCTGCTTTCTAAAGAGCTTTCTCCACTTTGATGGGGGATGATGGTATTGATAGCACTGTCACAATGCAAGAGTGCATCTTCTTGTTTTTCCCACATCCCTGCAGAATAAAGCACGGCATGCCTTTCACTTGGGAGTAAAAACCTGTACATTTACATAAATGCAATCTGCAAAGTACAATTCTATTCAGAAGTCTGCAAAGATGGTGGTTCTCATTAGCACTTGGCCAGTCTCAATGGTTGTCCATTGTAAGAAGACTCAATGGGCTTTTCAAAGTTGTCTCTTATGATTAGATGCTACCTACTTAGAGGTGTGCTAGCTAAGCTATTGTGAGAAATGAATAAAGTAGCCCTATTAGTAATCATGAATCAGATTTGGGTTTTTGTAAAAGGAGCTAATAAAGAGTGTAACATGTCGACACACAAATGTGGAGCTTTTTAAATATTGTTAAAGTCTACATTGAACATATTATAAAAGACAGCCCTGAGTGCAGCTGTATTCTAAACCCATTGGTCATTTTTACTATTGATCATGTGTTACACTTGCTTGCTTGTATTTTTTTTTTTTCATCCTCCCATCCTTTTTCTCCCACCAGAAAAGCGTCGCCGAAACATGGAGCTGATCCCGCTGACGGCACGGATGGTTATGACACACCTTGTGAACCATTTGGGCCATCATCCCCTGAGCGGCGGCCCCGCTCTCCTCCACAGCCTCGTGAGCGAAAATCATGACAACCCATACGTGGAGTCGTCCGAGCTGTCCTCCGAGGTCTTCAAAAGCCCCAACCTGCAGCTTTTTGTCTTCAACGACAGCACGCTGGTGTCCTACCTGCAAATCCCTGCCGAGACTCCCACCGTTGGAGAGTCCCTGCACACTTCCTCCCAAGTACGCGTCATTGTCCGGGACATCTCGGGCAAGTACTCGTGGGATGGTGCCATCCTCTACTGCACCGCACATGAAGACTTTGATGTGGGAGCCTTTAAACCAGTTGACCCTTCCCTTTCTGCAGCCACTGCAGTCAACCACAGCAGCAACCCGCCCCCCTCCCCAGTAGCAGGACCGCACAAGCGTCATTGCTCAGGCTCCGATTGCCTCTCAAACTCTTGCGAGGAGGATGAGTTTGATGTTCTCGATAAGCTTTTGGAGGACCTCGGACACAGCAGCCCAGAATGTCTTCCCCAGCCACGACTTAAGCTTAACCAGCCGGCCGCATCACCACACGGAATGAACCTAGAGCAAGAGAACGCCATCCTGGAAGCCATTCATCGTCAGACTCAGCAGGAGGAGGAGCAAGTGAGGAGGTGGGAGGCTGATGTAAGCTTTCGGGCTGACTGCCAGAGCGAACCGTCCCACCAGGAACCAAAAGCTCCTTTTTACTTCTGCCGGCTGCTGCTTAATGATCTTGGGATGAACTCTTGGGATCGCAGGTATTACAGACAGACTGCAAATAGCCTGCTCTTTACTGAAAGAAACAAATAGAGGAAAGTGGGGTTTTAAGAGAAGTCAGACAGGGGTCTGTTACTTATTGGTCACTAGTCTAAAAACAAACACACATTAAATGCAGGCAATCAGAGAGAAAGAACAAGACACATCCTCTTGTTAAGTCTGACACAAAGTCACTTTCTTCATCTTCAAAGTAACTCAGCTGTTGGCTTGTTACTCAAAGAGAGAGAGGATGAATTTAAAGGCACATTGGAGTCCGCAGTGTCTTAATCTCCTCTCCACAGGATAAGAGTGCCCAGCTGTTTTCACTAAGGTCTAGCTTGCAGAGCCTCATCTTTGCTGTTCTGCCCCGTAAATTAAAAGCTTACACCTCTTAATGGTGATGGTGTAACATGCACACTACAAGAGGAGATTGTGGCTTGCACCTGTGCCTGTTTTTTTTTTTGGTCCTTGGTCATCAGATCTGCAAAACACAACTTTGGTTTAACACTTATTTTCTTTGTGATGATTTAAGCCGCTGATGGCAGTTTTAGTTTCAGATTAAAATCCTCATGTCTAATCTAATCAAGACTTGTTGTTGTTCAACAGGAAAAGCTTCCATTTGCTGAAGAAAAACTCTAAACTCTTACGGGAACTGAAGAACTTGGACTCCAGGCAGTGGTAAAGTTCACTTGGGAGTTTTGTATCATCTTGTGATGATTTAGCACGTCATGATAAGCAGTGTTGTCTGTAATGTATTGTGTTTTCCTGATCGCCCATAAACATGTTTCTGAATGAGTGGAATTAACTCTTTGCATGTCCTGCGAGCCCTCCGGTTTTTCAAGACTGCAGTGCTCCCTTACTCCTCCATGAATTTGCTAATCTGTGCCAACTCCTGCTGAGCACAACCCTGGAAGTCTCCCTCCATCACTCTCTCCGTCCTGTTCTCATCGTTCTTACTGGACTCTCGTAGTCCGATCAATTAGTGCTCTACACATTGCTAATGACAGGAGGTTATAAAATAATGCCCTCAGAAGTGGACTGTTTTCTCCCAGACGGTAGAGCTGGTTGGACAATAACAACCTGTGCGCAATCATGCAAAGTCTCCTAAATGCACTCCAGCACAATGTACTGCCATGGCAACAGGGAAAGTAGGATGGGGGGGCTTTGCTGCCATTCTTCTTCTTCTTTTTTTTTTTTTTAACATGATGTTAAAGCTGATGGATAGATAGCAGACGGGTTTTTGGAGATAAACATTTTTTTCCCCCTCTGTGCTTGAGATTTTTATTCAGCAGTTCAAGGTGAGGTGTAATCCAAGCATTTCATCCAGAGTAGCTCAAGTAGTTAAAGGCTTTTCAAGTTGTGTTACAACTGTTAAACTGGTTAGTGTAGCTGTTGTTCTTTTAATGCTGGCTGCTTTTTATTTTTTGTTGTTGTTCTGTAGCCGAGAGACGCACAAGATTGCTGTGTTCTACATTGGAGAAGGCCAAGAAGACAAGTGCTCCATTTTGTCTAACAGCACAGGAAGCCAGGACTATGAAGACTTTGTATCTGGACTGGGATGGGAGGTGCAAACCACGACTTTAAATCAAATCTTTGCATTCATATTTGCACAAAGTTGTACAGCCTCACTCAGAAAAGAGTAACTTTTGCTTGTACATTTCAGGTGGACCTAGCCACGCACTGTGGCTTTATGGGCGGGCTCCAGAGGAATGGCAGCACAGGTCTAACGGCTCCTTATTATGCTACCTCCACTGTGGAAGTTATTTTCCACGTCTCAACGCGTATGCCATCTGATTCTGATGACTGCCTCACCAAAAAGGTTAAAAAAAAAGCTCGTATTGACTATTCGCACATCTGGATTGTCTGTATTGAATTACTTGCACACCTTAAGTTCTAAGTGCATTAGAAAAAGAAGAATGTACTGCAGTGAAATGGCTACACAGCCATGCCTGCCCAGAGCAGTATGTTGTTGCAGCCTTCAGCTCTGTGTTAAGCTGTGATCAGGAGGTGTGACTCCAGAGTGTGGGCATTGATTAGTGACCCTGGCCAGGAAGGCCTGAGGAGTAGAGAATCGCAGGCGCGTGAGTGAAGAGAGGGCATGTGCTGCTGTGGTAATGACTATGATTCTGCTAGCCCCTGCCCCCCTCCCTGTGTGCTGTGACCAGGGCCTGGATTCAGCCATTAGCTCTCCCTGCTAGGGCAGGCGCCGGCCGGATGCCGGCAGGATCCTTTTATCCAATTCCTGCTGCCGCCACAGGAGCGATCGATTTGGTTCTGCAGTGGGATTCTGAGCTGTAGTGCAGCAGTAGCAGTTAGCAGAAAGAAATGAGCCGCAAGGCCCCTGCCCGTGCTGCCAATCTTCTCATACAGTACCCTGCTGAGGAGGGAAATTCATCAGGCTCTCCTCATATCCAGCCACACTCCAGCCCTCAACAGACATCCCCCTCTCCATTTCACAAATAATCGCCTACTCATTCCAAACCCATCCTGGAACTGTGTTTAGTGGCCACGGAAATTAGTCTGAGGAAAGATTTTGTCTCGGTTTGTCCAGAGTGTGGCGCTGGAGGGGTGCCCGTGCCCAAAGCAGAGTGTGCTGCCACTCCGCTCTCATTCAGTTTCGCCGGGAACTTCTGTAATTGCTCGTGCTCACCTCGCACAGATCTCCACACCAGCTACAGGTCCAAGAGAAATTTGCAGGCTGGGCCGCTTGCGCCGATGTTTCAGAAAACGATGGGAAGGTAAAGAGAAGAGAAAGTGGTATGAAAAAATTGGAATGAGAAACAGGCTTTGTCTGTGTCTAAGTACGATGTTACTCTGTCAATTTAAAAATAACACTTTTAGTCCAGCAGTCACCCACTTTACTTGCTGTAACCATAGAGGCATACTGTAGGGGAGAGACGGATGGGGTAGCTCTCGCTGAGTAGATTGCCTGTTTGAAGCTGATGGAAGGGGGGGGGGGAAAGCTAAACCTAAAAGAAAAGACGGAAAACCATGAATTCCTCAATCCAATTGTGGGTTTTAAGGCACTGCAGGCTGTAGCAGCAGCAGCAGCAGCTGGCTTCAGTAATGCATTTATAGAAATGACCTGCAGGGTTGGGGTCAGGCCATGTAGACGATGTGGATGTGTGTGAAAGTGAGGGAGATGGACGGGTGCCTTAGCCGTCCCAGTTACCCTCGGGTGCTACGTCTTAACTAGGTTGCTGCAGGTTGTTTTCATTAGGATGCTCTTGTCTTCTGGATCCTTTGGGTGGCAGTTTCCATGTATGTGAACCCCACTGGTTGGGTGGAAGGTCAAGGTGGGCTAATTGGACAAGAGCCTTTGACTTGAATCACATTTTATTAAAGAAGTCTCAAACATTTGGATGTGATTAACAAGGGGATAAATGGGTTGGTGCAGAAGATGATTGACTAGAGCATAAGCATCCTCATTAAACTTGTCATTCAGCTAATCCAAATGCTACTATCTTAACCCAAATTAACATCCCACTGCTGATTGTCTGCAGCAAATGCATATTCAACATTTTCTCTGAAATTGTCCCAGTGACTGACCTGGCTGGTACCTGCTGATCCTTGGACAGACAGACTGAACTGGCGAGCTCCAGTAATCAGCATGCCGTGGATTTGTTTAAGATTAGCGTATTACCATAATTAAGGGCTTATAATAGAATGTGCTAATTGCATTTTTGGTGGCGAGGGCATGTTTCTTAATGGCTCATTAGGCCAACAGTACATTGGCAGATGTTTTCTTCTGAGTAGAGACTCACTTTTCAGTGTCTATGATACTCTGGAAAATGGAAGGACTGCTTGATTCGACATCACTGGACCACCAGCTAATAAATGATCTACACTTGTCATCAGAGAATGTAACGTTGCTACTCCCATCTATTTTACTTTGAAAAGGGGAAAGCTGTTTACCTTTTTTCTTCTTTTTTTTTTAAACTAGCATCAGTCAATTTCCTGTCATTTAAGCAAATCTTCTTGTCCTGCCCAGTTTCATTTGTGGTTGTGAACAGAGTGGAAATGGGAAGCAATTTAACCTCTGATGGGGTAGGTTAATTGGATTTGAATTATTTGGTTTTAAAATGCTCAATTTTGTCCATTTTATGTTTGCTATTTGAATTTGTAATGAAAAAGCTATAATAGGAGACTAAACCAGAGCCAGGCTACGATTTAGACCATTGTTTTCAAACAAATTTTGCGATCACCTGCTCCAGAAACAGTTGCTCCCAAGATGCACTAGAAAATAATATTGTCAGTCATCCTCTTCTAAAAAGATTTTTAACCTCAGTCCGCTCCTCGATCTCCTGGAGGCAGTGTGGGTTTTAAGTGCAGAGCGGATAAAACCCAGTTAGAAGCCCTAATCCATCCAAATTTGTGTTCCTGTCTAGTTCCCCAAAGCAGTGAAAATTATATTCGCTCACTAAGCTGTTGATTAGACTAATTTTGTTTGTTTGGCAGCTGCGTCACCTGGGAAACGATGAGGTGCACATAGTGTGGTCCGAGCACACCAGGGACTACCGGCGCGGCATCATCCCAACTGACTTTGGAGATGTGCTGATAGTCATCTACCCAATGAAGAAACACATGTATTTCATCCAGATCATGAAGAAACCACAGGTAAATGGCAGTGCCGAGTGGAATATTTAGGTTATAGACCACTGCAGATGTTTTAGCTCTTTAGGTGTAATGATCATTTACGGGAGGTTTTACTTTTTAAGCATGCAGGTTTACTGTCATGTCTTAAGGGCACCTAAACAAAGTGGTAGCAGGTTAATTCTACCTGTTACCTGCTGTAACAAGTCAGCATACAGCATGGCACTGCATTAATTTCCTGTCTGTGTTCATTAGATAATGCAGACCCTCGTCCTTCTGTTGTGTTCAGACTTTGCTCTGAATTTCATACCTTCTTTCCCTTGTTGTGGTTTCTGTCTGAAGGCTCTCAGGTCTTTCCTCCAGCGATGCATTATTACCCACACTGTGGGTATGTGCTTTCAGAGATGGTTACTGGCCTTTGTTGGCTTGCTTTCATCTTGGTTACTCCATAGTGCTGCACTCGATGTGTGGCCTCCTGGAGGACCGTGAAATTACTTTGTCCAGGATGACTGGATTCAGATGTTCAGATATATCCACACATTATAAAAGTGCATAGTGCAAAATTTGTAAAGCAGTATTTTTCTTTTCTTTCCAGTAAGTTATCTTGAGAGAGATAATCGGGAAATGGATCATGTAAAATGATGTTGTAGTTTAAGCCTAACTTGAAGAAACACGTTATGTTCTTATTCTTCCATTGTTTTTTATAACAGTCATAGGAGGAGGGGAAATTCATTCAGACTGTATTTGTTTCTTTCATTGTTTTTTAGTGTGAATGATCATAGTGCCAATTTATTGCCGTCTCTGTTTGCATCATAGTCATTGCTCTAATGGAGTTCTGGTTTTGTCTGTGTAAACAGAAAACTAGCGAGGCCATCCTCGTCACTGAAAGCTCCACGTTTTGACTTTGTTAAATGTCAAAATTCAACACAGCAGTTCACTAGATGCAAAACTTTATTCACTGCTGAGAGCACATTAGTTATCAAAAAGAAATTTAAATCGTTTTCCTGGAACTCTCAATTGCTGTTAAGAAAACCCACAAAACTGCTTTTATCATTCATGAGTCATACACTAGTCGACTTCCATCCATATGTTTTCCTCAGTGCTACTCCAGGCCCACTCATGTTCATGGAGGGCCTATTCCAGATAACCTCTGAAAACATTAACCCTTTGTGCAGGAAGCTTTTATTTCAGTTTTTCTGTCGGGGAGCTGCACAAAGAGGAATTGGAATGAAGCTGAAAAACTACAGTTGTTAAAGATCATAATTTAAAAAAAGAGTTTCTGCCACAGGAAGCCTTTTTCATTGGGTGAAGGTCAGAAGAAGAGCTGCCGCTGCAGTGCCGAGGCCAATCGTGAAAAAAATAAACATTTTTATCGGAGAGTTCCTCTAAATTAAAAAACATGTAAAACCATCTACTCAGATGTCTGATACTGGAGTATTTATAGTATAACTTCAGGTTTCCATCACACGATTTAGCTAATTATTCTGTATCACTGGTGTTATACATTATTTTGTTGTTTAATTTGGCTGGTCGAGTGCCAAGTTGAGGACAGCAGGGCCTTTGGAAAGACTTTGACGTTCACGTCAACTTCCAGGTCAGTGACTATTGAGCTTCAGTGATTAAGGGCCCCCTTCCAATATGCATGAACAGACGCGTACACACACACACACGCTATTCTTGAAATTCATTCTGCCCCTTTGTATTAAATAGCTCAATATGAGGGCATTGTATAGTATTGATTGTCATTTTAATTTCATTTACCTAACATTGATTCGCATAAGATATGTGTGGTTGTCATGCAGAGTTAGGCAAAATCCAATTTCAACTTGAACCCTTCCCCTAAACAGATGGAGGGTTTTTTGTTTTGTTTTTAAACAAAAAATGTGTCTCTTAAGTACTTGCACATGCAAAAACAGGATCCGCACTAAAATTTGAGTTTTATTATCGACTTGTCTAATTTCTTTGTTTCTTTCTTGACTTCCTCAGGTTCCCTTCTTTGGCCCTCTGTTTAATGGCGCTATCGTCACTGGAATGCTGCTGCCAAGTTTAGTACGGGCTACCTGTATCAATGCCAGCAGAGCTGTCAAGTCCCGGCTGACTCTCTACCAGAGCTTGTATCCTTTTTTCCTCAAGGCTTCTGCTTTACTTCCTCTCTCACACAGGTACAGCTCCTCAGATGAGTGTGACACTTCTAAAAGATGAGGCAGTGGTTACTCAGAGAGCTCAGACTGCTAAGTTTATTAGCAACGATTTTGAAATATTTCAATTAGATGTAAATAAAACATCACTGAGATTAAATTTCCAACATGACAAGCCACCACATTGGAGTGGATTCACTGGAACATGTGGTGTGCTTTCCATGTTAGCCAAAGTACACAGCTGAGTGCAGACACTGATCTTTATGAGCTACCTGATTTACATACAACTATTAGGCCTAGGCTGTTTCACAGCCTGGAGCAACACGGGAGGTTGCGGGGCTGTTTTGGGTAAGAGAACAGATAATGTGTCATCATCTATCACTACCGTTTTATGGCGGACGAGAAGAACCAAAATAAAAGCCCCATCAACAAATGTATACAAGTGCATACACTCACACACTGCTCTCATCCCTACACCCATCCATCCAACTGTGTGCCGTTAAGAGCCTGACTCCAGCTGTAGTTGTCAGTTGGTTTAAAGAGAGTGTAATTACCAGTGGAGATGAATTAGCATGTGAATACCAGCAGCACAGAGTCGAGGGAGGGGTGGGAGGGTGAGATTGGGGGGGCAGAGTTGGGATGGCCCCTGGAGGGGGAAACCTGATCTCCCTTAACGTCCCGCTCCTACTCGGACAGCGTGTGCGCCACCGCCTCACCAGAACCACACTGCCCCTCTGGCAGTTGCTATAGAAACCTCTCCCAAGGAGGTTTTATTTGGATTGAGGATGTATGCATAATTTCTAAACTTGTTTTCAGACTCTGTGTGGATGACTATTACTCACAAAGGGCTTTTGGTCTGTCATCGTGCTGCACCGCTCACAGTGTAGGGTGTGTGCAAGTATGTGTGTGTCTGTATGCATTTCACAGTGCATCACATAGCTTGGCCCCCCCACCCCAATATCGGGCCTTGTCTGAAAGTCCCCGGGGGTATCCTGAGTGACAGATGTCTGTTACCCGACGCCAAGTGAATTAGTCCAGTGTGATTCTCAGTGCCAGAGGGGGGCCGTCCACAGGCCTGCCTGGCTCTGGAAGCCTGAGGGACTGGGGAAGCCGAAGGGATTTTTGTTTTTTGTGTTTTTTCTAAAAGGGGGGTGGTGCTGCTGCAGTAAGAGGGCCGTACTGGGACACTAAAGCCTCACCTGGCATTCCTTAGCACAGAATCAGTTCAGCACAAAGGCATGATCTATGAGAGGAGATAAGCGCTGCCTCTGGAGTTCTGGCACCGATCGGCTGCCAGGCCTCGCACACTCCACCAGAGGAGATGAATGAAAGTGCCAGGCGGAGCACACGGCCAAAATGAGTATCTGCATGTCTGCCTAGCCAGAGAGCTCGTGAGCACAGAGGCAAAACTTTAAGCTAATGAATGTTTGGTGCTGTATGAAAAGTGACAACTTGAGATTTGATATTTTAAGAGAACGTCAGAGCGCACTGGTGCAACGTCCCGCAGTGGTTCTGATCGTAAAAGAAACAGTGCGTTGGTAGCCAGGTGGAGTTGCTCTTTCAGATGCTTTGATTTCAACATTGCTTTTACTGTTACGCCACTCCAGCCTTTTGCATTTTTCCCTCTCCGGTCGTTTCAGTTCTTCCATCTTCTCAGGATATTGCAGCCCTTTATCTTTCACAGGTTGGAACAATGACCTGAAACTCTTTTTTCTTTTTTTTTTTTTGATGAAAATCCTCATCCTTAGTTTACCCCTTCACAATGCCTTTACAATTCACAGCCTGCTCTCTGCCTGTGAGGCCACTCTCCAAGGTAATTAGTTGAATATTTCTTCAAAGAGAAGCTATATAACCCCTGTGTGTCCAGATAAAAGGCCAGTATGGCTCTGCAGCCCCCTCTCTCGCGCCGTCACAGGGATCTAGAGGACTCCAGCAGTCTGCTGCAACGCTCACAGAATCTCTCGAGCTAATAGGATTTGATATTGAAAAATGACCACCAGCAACATTTTCTGAAAATACACACAGATGGGCTACAGGAGTGTTTTTCAAAAGGATACTACCTCTTGGCAGCTTTCTGTCTTTCTCATATGGCTTTGCTCTCTCGTCCTTTTTCTGCCCACATGATTTTGTCAAATCTGTGCAGTTGCATATGCCTTGTCGTGTCACGTACAGCCATCGGTGTCATTTGCGATTTGTGTCATTTTCCTCTGCCAGGACACAACCTTGGCCTCATAGGCAACATATCACAAGACTCTCACAGACAACTCATAATGTATCATTTATTATTTATATGGCTGATAGGAAATGCAGCTGCTCTGGCTTTGTGTTCTAAGTGTATTGTTGGCCATTCGCGGCTGCATTTTGAATACTTGAGACCACAAAATGTTCAATCAAAAACAACTTTGAATTAAATGTAACCACATTTGTTTTTACAGACTTCTGTGAAACATGGATGTTAATCGGGCCCTCCCTTGCAAATGTAAGAAGCTTAAAACCAAAAACGGCAATTAGTTTGTTAGTGACACGTGGACCAAACCTGCCACTGCACTGCCTGCTGCCATTTACTGTATGAGAAAGATCCTTCATACTGTCAGTATAGAATAATGTCGTCATCCAGAAGGTGGGATTCATTTCACTCTTCAACAAGCACTTGAGTTTGATGTGCCATCCATCACTCTTTGTGATGGGGTATTGTTAAAGGTGAAGTGTGTGTGTGTCTGTGTGTGGGGTGATGGCAAGTTACTAATAGGTGAGACAATGCAAAACTGACCTTGATTCAGAGGCATAGCCTTCCTATTGGACAGAATCAATAGCTTTTGCACACTGCCCTTAGTCCCCATCCTTTGCTCTGACACACAAGTAAACACACACACAGATCCATCTCCAGGCAGCGATCAATAACCATAATCTGTTTCTGCCCATCGCCAGTCATGCGAGCCAGGCTTTTCGGTAGCGTGTGTGTGCATGTGTGTGTGTGTGTGCGCAGCAGCAGGAAGAGGAGAGGAAGGCTTGATCCTTTCAGTGGAACCCAAAAAGCTGCTTAACTCTGTCATGTTCCCTCACAGGCTCATGTGAGCATATCTGCAGTCCCCCAGCTCCACTGCTGGAAACAAGATGTACATCTTTGCAACGGCTGTATGCTGAAAACACAATGGATATGATATTCTGCATGCACTGCTTTTGTGTGCCGTTTCTGCATCCCCACACGCCGTCATAATTAGTACAGTCGCCGCATTGACCGTGACACATTCTCACACCCCTTCTGAGCAAGTTATTGTCCCGGTCTCATCGCGTCTTTGTCTCACGACAGCATGTTCTTTTGTATACTGTAAGATTCTTCACCTAGCGGAGATGAAAGTGCGCCTGTATGCATGATAGGGTGTCATGAATAGGATCTGCCATGTTAGTGTTGTCTCTCATGAATTATTTAGCATCGTTGATAGGTCTAATTTGCCAGCTGTTGTGCCATAACTGTTGGCAGACTCATGGATAATACTCAGCAGTCTATATCACTATGGAGCACAGTGCTTGACTGGGCACAGTGAGACGCCAAGCTAGTCATTATAAGCTGGATTCATGTAATGGTCTGAGCTGATGTGAGTATAGCCAACTTCCTGTTCACTGGAAGCGGGGCTGACCAACTAAAAGTAATTTGTAATCTGCAGTAACTTTTGCAGCGGGAGTTGGACAGCTTGACTTGTTGCATGATTTATGACAAGTGATTGTCAGCATATTGTTATTACTGGATGCGAACCGTTTAGTCGGAGGCGGTTGGCTGCTGTTGGATGAGTAGGTAGCTGGAGTTGGGTGAGGGGCTAGTTTGGACTTAAAGTGTCCCTGCTTGGAGTTGGCAGGGCTAAGTTTGGGCGGAGGCTGGCATTGGCTTTGATAGGGTGGTTGAGAGTTTACACATTATTTCAGGGGGCTGCAAAGAGAGGAGGGGGCTCTCCCCAACTGAATGTTTTAACCTAATCCCATTATCAGTGTAGCGCACTGCCTCCCATCTCTTCCCCCTTCTTATCCCTGCTCCCTCCCACTCCTCTCTCCAGCTGACCAGCTGTTCCTGCCGGGACTCACGACAATGTCCGATGTGTTCAGATCACTGAGTACCCCCCTCCTAATAAACACACACACATGAACAGAGCGCAGTCCATGCACGACCAAAGCAATTGCCAAGCCCATTGCTGGAGCCGAGAAGGCCTAGAGGAGGAGGGTGTTGGTTGGGGAAGAAGGGGTGTAGCTTTGGGGGTTTGGAGGGGGCAAGCACAGGCCTGTCAAACAGAGAGCCCTGACTCAGGAGGCAGCCCAGCTCGGATGGCATATGGCGTCTAGCTTCATACAACATGCAAAAGTATTCTCTCTCTTCACCCCCTCTCATCTACTCCCCCTCCCCATCTCCCTCTCCCTGCTGCTAATGCAGAATGACTCATAGCATTACTCATTTTTTTCCTGCCCCCCCAACACACATTAGTTCCTCCTCCTCTTGCCACCCAGCCTGTAACAAAAGGCGTACACTGTGCGGCACCCACACCCTGAAAGCCCTGGGGGCCTAGCACAGCCTACACTCTGGGGTCTGAGCTTCATGGGGGCCGCCCCCTTTTAAACACAGGTAGAGCAGGCATGGAACCAGACAGCCAACAGCAGGGCCCCAGAGCCCCGCCTGTCAGAGCGTACACACACTGCTGGTGTCAGAACTGCCTGTTGGTGTATATCAGTTTGTGTTTGTATATATCACGCTTGGTGTCCTGCATTTGTTCATCTTTGTCTCTCCCTGCAACCTTTGTGACGTCTTGCTGGTCTCACTGATATTTTTCCACATTTTGATTGATATTTAATTACCATGTATAAAAGTCTATTTCTTATCAGGATTTTTTCAGTTGCTTTCATTTATTTACTTTTTTGCGCAGTGTTTATCAAATAAAAAGCCGTGGTGTTTTCAGGTATCAGTGGTGGAAAACTGCGTAGCCTAGTGTAACCCAAAGAATGTCACGCTCTGTGTATTTTTAAACTTGAACCCCCACCCTCATGCCCTCCTCCCCCGTCCGTCTGTTATGCGTTCGTGTCTGACATCTGTCTGTTTGTTAGCGGCAAAGTGAGAGCCGGTTTTATGCGGGATCACCTTCCCTGTCTCTTCTCCATCTCGGCGTTGTGGAATGGGTTAGGAATGCCAAAAAGACCATTACAGTTGTGTGAAGGATTCTGTGTACTTTTTGGCAGCTCTTTGGACTAAATTAGTATTATTTTCTGGTCAATATATTTGAATTCCAGTACAAGGGATTTTTCCTTGTGTGGTGTATAAAAAGTGCCACATTCTGAATGTCAGATGGTAAAAATGGAAGAAAAACTCTGTATTTGAAATGATTTGACTATTAGATAACTGGAAAATGATTTGAAGTCTATTTCTTTGTCTTTGTCATTTTAAAATATCTTTCTACTACTGTGTGCTTCTAGAGAAAAGCCTCCCAGTTCTCCTAATGTGCTTAATAGCAGAAATTCCCACAGATTGAACCATCAAAGAGGACAACATGGTCCTCCTCCCTCTTATTATAGTTTGCATATGCTTGATCATGTAGGACTAAAGTCCTCATCTCAAATAGGCTACTATATGTAAGGGAATGGCCCTCCGAGCCAAAAAGAAGCGCAAATATTCTCACAAAATATCACGCATAGAAACATTGATGCAATCACCGTCTCACTAATAACGCACAGGATGCGTAGTCAGGATGCTGTGACCCCGGTCGCATGATTGGACCTATTACGAGCTACACTGAGACATGTTCATTGTGATTGATGTGTGCCGCTGCTAGCTTGGGTGTAAAAACCTGTGTCTGCTTTATGTGATTAGCATCCAGCTAGCCACTCCATCTGTTACCCCTAGCCCTGTTTAATTAATGAACTTTCTTTTTCCACCCCACAGCCAGGCAGTGCAACACTAAAGCAAAAGCTGTTAGTCCTCTCAGGTTATCCAAATGGATGCGTGTTCTTGCTCCCCCTCCCCTCAACCCACCCCCACTCAACCCACCCACCCACTCTCAATGGGTGCGTTCTCATTGATTAGTTATGTTTTGTTCCCCCCCCCCCTCTTTTGTTTCAGGGTTCTTGAAGGGAGGGTTAATGAGCTTTCCTGGCAAGCTTTAGTGCTTGGAATCTGGGGATAAATGGGAATAATTTTGTTGTTTTTTGTTTTGTTTTTTGTGATGGACTTGGCAGAGATGTGAAGCCTCGTGCCACCGTGTCAGTCTGTGTGAGTGTGTGTTTGTTTGGGTGTGTATGAATGGGTTGCGGCGGGGTGCGTTGCATTTCATCCCTGCTGGTCCATCATTCGTCTTCAGAAGCCGGGAATCTGGAACACTCTTTAACAGTTGGCTCTGTCACTATTCATCTTCCAACCATCTCAGCAAAACTCTTGTCCTGTCCTCCTTTTACCACCAAGTAGTCCTCTCTTTTTTCATTTACGTCCCTTCTTCCTTCCATGTCTCGTGAACAGCCTTTTGTCCAGCTAAAGCTGCCCTCTTTTGTTTGTGCGGCCTTTTTTATCCTTGTGCTAATCGGCATGGTCGTGTGCCTGAGTTGGACCCCATCTTTCACGCTCAGCTCTCCTTTGTTTGACACACCGCCCCTGATAAGAATCCCAATTCTAGGGCCTCTCTGATATTGAAATCCAACAGCGGCGTAGAAAGAGCCTTCAATCATCTATTATCTGTGCTCCAGTGATTACCATTCAATCTCCCTGGGTCCAGGCTCCTCATCACCGGCCCCAGAGCTGAGGCCGTCCCCTGAAAGAACCTGCATCCCTTAACGTCTGTGTCACATTGAGCATAGCCATAGATATTTCTGACACCGTCTTGAGACAGCCACGCATCGAGCGCTGCTGGGAAATGTCAGCAAAATGTCACTCATCATTCTCCACTGGAATCTCTCGTTCTCTGATCTGGCACGGGGGTTTTGGAGACTCTTGTGAAGATACCTTGTGACATTATTGGCGGCCTTTGTCCCTAAATGGCCATTAATTTTTCAGTTCCCTTTTTTTGTTCAGACACCAGTATTGCTCTTTTTTTTTTTTTTTTTTTTTTTTTTTTTTCCATAAGGCTGCATTGCTTTTAATGTTGCAGACTTAATTGGCTGTTTTAGGAAGGAATTGCTTGATTATTTATAAGTTGCACATTAATGCCTCTTTAAATGGTTCAAAGGCAGTGTGTGCTCTTCCGCTGGCCTGTGGCCATTATTCTCTTTCAGAGGATGTCCTTGTGCCTTGCAGCATTTGCATTTTTGCACTAAATGGAATGTTCTGCATTGACAGACAGGCAAGGGAAACAAAGCAATAACAAAAACAAAACATTTAACTGTGCATCACTGTGCATCGTCTGCTTCTTCTTAGAGGAGCAGCCTTTGATGTGTTAATACTGATAGTCTGTATTTCATTGTCAAGTGGTGGCTGTGGCTGAAAGGGAAGCGGTGAGAAATATTGGCCAAATCTTCCTTTGCGTCTCCACTGCAACAGGCTGTAATAGAGTTTGATGTCGAACAGAAAGAAGGTTTTGTTGGTTGTAAAAGCACGCGGAACACATTTTGGGTGGTGGGATCTCCTTTAAAAATACCGTATAACTTTAAAGCACCATTCCTACTGTGCATGGTTAGCATTGCTTTTTTTCATCATTTTCCTGTTTGCTCTTGTTTTGTGTTCAAACATCCACTTACCTAATTCTGTGTTTAAATACACAGCAGCGCTTGGTACCTTTTTGTTTAATGTAGCGTACACATCTTCATTAGTTATGTATATCTTCTAATTACTATTGATGAGACTCTAGCTGATTTGGGTACAAATCTATAGCTTTTCATATTCTAATGAGTGTTATTTACCCTCAGATCTCCAAGCCAGGGGGCTTTGTGCAGGCAGATATAGCCCGCACTGCTCTAGCTACACCCACTTGTTTTTGTATCTGCCGACTCTGACAAAATCCAGTTTCCATCCCCCCACATCATCACCCGTCTGTGTGGATGTATAGCACTTCCCGCTCCTCCATCTGTTTTTGTCCACCCATGAAAAGGTCCATTATAATCTGCAGGATGCACAGTGGACGTACTGCAAACTCCACTTCAGCCAATCAAGACGCAGCTCTGAACTCGCGCCGTGAATCCAAGGGGCACGAACGCCACCCCCGAGTTCGTTTTGATTATGTGCGGTCTCTGCCAGAGATCTTCAGTTGAACAAGTTTTTATACCAACATTGTCTCCATCGTCCCTTTTCCCTATAAAAGCTTCCACTGTGAATGGAGCTCTGTGCATGCCCACTGGATGATGGCAGGCTCCTGATTAACCCTGGAGTGACTAGCTAATGTCATTGAAGGAGAGCCACCTGGCTGTGAGACTGTACAGTCAGCTGCCACTGAAGGACCAGAATAGGAGACGACCAGGTGTTGGGCTCCAGCCCCCCTAATTGTTGCCATGTAATAGCCTGCTTGACTGCACAATATAGCCCAGGGGCGAGGATTAGGAAAAAGCTGTTGCCATCGTAGAAGTCTATTTTCTTTTTTCCTAAGGTTTTGTGTGCGACTTTCTTTTTAAGTGCGTACATCTATAATTCTTCCTTCGCTGTCCTCCTCCTGAGGTTATCCACCATTCCAGGTTTTGTCCTTGCACATTACAGAATCTGGATATTTACTGTAAATGTGCACAACTACAAAGTTGCTTTTCAGATTGTGATGGGATAGAAAAATGTTTCATGTCCATGAGATTAACTGGCACAAACTTGACAGACTTTTTAGTTATCATGCATCAAAAAGTATGTGCATCATGTACTTGACAGTTTAGTATTTTCTTTCTTTAATAATTGGCCCGACAGTCCAGATCTCATAACTCATTCTAGCAGCGGTGGCATTGATTAAACTATGCCCCTAGTCACAATAATGAACCTGTTCTGCCAGTGCTTTTACCGCAGATGTGATCATATGTAACCTAGTGCTAATCATTAGCATTCTCCCTAAATGCCAGGCATTTTGCATGAGGCCAGGCAGCCTAATTGGTCCAATGAACCTTTCACAGAGGGGGCAATGGAGGAGCAAGAGACTTTATGTGTAGGATGCCTCGGCCGGGAGGCAGAAAGGGATGCTTGGCATTAACGCATCACGCGTCTTCTGACGCACATACCGCAAGCATCATTAAAATTGCAGAAGCCTCTGTTCATTTTGTTTTAATATTTCATCAGTGCTTGTCTGAGCTGTGTGATTGCAGGGTGAAAATCAGAGTCATTTGGCATGACCCGGCGTTGGCACATTTCTCTGACAATTTAAGTGTCAGGTTGGTTTTGCAGATGTGTCAAATAGATTATAGAACATCAGGGTACTTTGATTACTGCTGTGCTTTGAGGTGTGTGTACAGGTGGGCAGAAACCGTGTGAGCGTGATAATCATCGTGCTACAAATTTCATCATGAAAGTTGGAAGAGAGAAGAGGCTAAAGCCCTCATATGGATTTCAGCATGCCCTTCCCTGTTTAATCTTTGACTTTTTATTAAAAGTTCAAATTGAGATCAGATAGATGCTTTTTGCTTCCTCTCTCTCTTGAACAATTTCAGGAACTGAGGGGAAAATATGACAGATATTTACCTCAGATAGCTCACAGGATGCCCACCTTTGTCCTGACCTAATAACATTTCCAGAGGGTGCAGACATTCGTGACACTCTGGCCATCGTTGCTAACAAAGGAGACCTTCCAAGAAAACTCTCACCCAGCCACTCAGAGCTGTATCTGTTAATCTTCATCCCTATCAGCCTTTTGTAGCTCATCTTATTATGACTTTCTGTTAATACACAGTGGAGGCCTGTGTGACTGTCTGGCTATAATGGGTCTGTGTTTGATTAATCATGTCGATCCTTTGTGCTTCACATCTAAGGCTGCTGTGTTTAGGACTCATCAATGCAGGCCAGAGTCCTTTGAAAAAGAGATTGGTTACAGACTCGGCTCATCTGAATACACAAGGCTAGCAGGCTTTGATGGCAGTCATGTTAAACAAACCATGTGCCAACAAATTATGATGTCACCAGGTATCTTGGAGCTAACCCACGTCTCTGGTGTGTGAGGATGACTTGTTGCACTGCCATTTATATTCTGTGAAACCCTGGCAATCAGTCAGTTCGAACATAGTTTAGGGGTCAACATTGACCTTAGTGTAGGTGCTGCTCTTATGATTTGTTTTGCAGCGGAAATCGATTTTTAGTGGCCCCCAGAGGAACGGTGGGTTGCCGGAGACTTGAGAAAATGGGTGTCTGCTTCCTCCAGTCAGCTTGTAAATAACCCAGTCATGCCAGCTAGCAGACATCTGATTTTGTCTGCAGCTTTGGCGAACCCGTGTGAAATCACTGACGGGCAGTGATGATGTCACAGGTTAGGAGTGATGTCACAGCCATAACTCCCCACCCTGCTGTCCGAATGCCAGATGGACGGTAGAGAGGTGTGGAGGTTGGAGCTTAGAAAGCTCTCGCTGTGGGAAACGTGCCCCTCAGGAGGTGTCATTAACCTTGGCTTACTGTTTGACCTGACTCCTCTGGGGCCTCAGAGTTCCAATTTCTTGGACCCACTAATTGGGCTACTTGTTAAAACTCTCTGAAACCAGCTATTCCTCTTGAGCTTCTTATGTTTTGCAAGTCCACACTCACCCAGAAAGTGGACCCACAAACAGCATAATAACGCATCTGTGACACATTCAGACGTTTTCTGCAGCCACAGCTGTTTAATGAGACACCAGGGTCTGAGTAGCTGATATATAAAGTGGGAGATGGACACACATATACGCTATACCATACACATTTTCACTTTATCCACCTTAATCTGTTGTTCCTTCCCATGCTGCCATTATTCCTGCAGCCAGCCTTAGTGGCACATTCACTCTCTCTGTCCCCTTTTCTCCCTGTGTCTTTCCATCTAAATGTCTGTCTTCCTCCCCGTTTTCCCATAATCACCTCACACCTCTGAGGGCCTCTGCTGAGACGAGCTTCACACCTCAGCCCTCGCTGTGACAACAGGTACCGCTGGCACTCAACGCCGGGCCTCTCTCCAATCAACACCTGCTCGCCTTTATCTCTCTTTCTTGCCTTCCTCTTTACCATCTTTCCTCCTCCCTTTTTCCCTCCTTGCCACCTTCTTCTTTCTCCATAGTCATAGCCCTTATTTGTGATGTTCAACCAGTAGTTTGCCCTGTGCCCCTGCCTTTCTGCCTCTTGTGTCCTCTTCTGTATCAAGTGACAGGTTGTCCATATGCAGTAATCAGTTTGTCTATATCAATGCCTCCTGGAGATGGCACTGTAATTCCTTCATGATTTGAACCTGTTCATGTTGCTCCGGCTTGTATTCATTACTGCATTTGGTGTCAACAGCTTGTATCAAAGTGAGTCTTATTGTCCGCTTTTGATAGCAGTCATCATTTCCTCTTAGCTCGCCACCAAAGCAGGGACTAAACCTTCTAATTAATCCACAGGATTGGACCCTATCCGCGTGCTATCCAGTGATGTTGCTGTGAATGTGCATTTGATACGAGGAGGTGGTTTACTGTGTCTTTGAATGAAAAGCATGGTGGCCACATCTGCTTTTTTTATACTGTTTGTACCCAGACCCCCCCCCCCCCCCCCAAACATCCTTTTCCTCTTAACAGCCCAATTATGTGACTGCTGGGAGTCAATGGCACTGTGAGCTACTCCTCAGCTCCTCTCCTCACCAAGGTCAAGCTGATTGGTCCAGGTTAATGGGCAGATGTGGGGCTAAGAGAGGAGGGGGGTCAAGCACCTAGAGGCACCCTTCACCTCATCTCTAAACTGTCCCTCTTCACTACAAGAGCCCCTTTTTGCCACCAGTGCTTTTACAAACAGGATTAACCTTGGCTGCTGCTGTGGAGACTTAAGCAGTAGGTTTGTCCGCACGCATGGCAAAAATATTTTTGAATAGGTATTTGATTATTTCCCCTTTTTGTTTTTGTGTTTTTTAGGTGAAACCCTGGATTCATAAAATCAGTGAAGTGTCATATGTCAGGATCATGTCATGGTTGGAGAGTTGTTGTTTTTCATTAGCACAGAGAGACTAAATCTCAAAGTTCTGATGTCTGGAATAATTTAAGTTTATCCACTATTTCTTGGCGCACTCATCTTTTTTTGTCTCTCTTTCTGTTGCGAAAACTTCCTTATTAGATGACGACAATTCAAGCTTCCGGAGGAGCGCTGTTTGAAACCCGATTAATGCACCTTTGACAAAAGGAGAGGAGGAAGTCGCCCGCCCTGCTCATATCATCCAACTTCCGTCACTTAGAAGTGGATAGAAATGGAGCTTAAGCAGTGAAATGTCAGTATGGGGTGTCTTAAGACCCTTATAATGCTGCTTTGCCTAATCTGGGCCTCGACCCCCTACCCTGCCTTATCAGCAGATTAGCTGTGTGTGCCTGTCTCAATCAGTTCAGTTTAAAAGAGAGCAGAACAATAAAATGTTCAAATAGGAAATAGAAAACAAAAAAAAGAATAAAACAACCAATTGTCATCTGGACACAGAGAAGAACCCGTGTAGCTCTCTACGAATGCAAAGCTGGTCATCAACTCGTTAAAAAAGGGATGGTGAAGAAACACAAGCTAAATGTGTACTGCAGAGTTCAGTATTGTGTCTGAACTCTATGAAATATAATGAAGCATTGTAACAAAATCCTGTAATGAAAAATGAGGGATATTTAATGTCGTGACACAAATTAAGAGCAGGATCACATGGGAGAAATCAGAAATTGACGAACGTGTTTACACTGGATATCAACCATACCCCCCAGAGCTAACTACACTGAAGGAGATCCTTAAAGATGTCCCTGTTATTGATTAGTGTATTTACAACACAGATGTTGTTTCCTTTTTACAAAGATGTTTATGGTTTAATAGAAATAAAATAAGCTTTCAGCAGGAGCATTCAGTCACACCAGGTCTGAACCGGTCATGCTGCTGAAATCCCCATACATGGTTAGTACAGCTAATGATTATTTGGACTGTATATAAAAGATGGACATAGCCATGATGACTTACGTCAGTGTATGTAGTGCTGTTTGAAACCTCAAGCTGAGCACTTTGGAAGTTTCATTCTTGTTTTTTGTTTGGAAACCGGACGAGGAGGAGAAACTGAGGTTATAGCTCACTGACACAGTGGCAATATTGTCTGTTTAACAGTATTCAGAGACCAACATGTTCAGAATCGGTGTCATTTGATAAGATCGGGAGCGTATGTAGTCCAAGTGCTCAAAGTCTTCTTCTAGACTTCTTTTTGCAACCCTGCTGGCCTTTAAAAGGAATCCAGATTTAATACATAAGCATTGGCCTCACATTTTCAAATCCTTAAGCTGCTCCTATCTTTTATGTCATCTAACCCCAAGGTGTCTACCGTTATTTGGTCTTCATCAGGCAAAAGCAGAGTTTATCTTTTTGTCTTGTACTGTAATGCTCTCAGAATTGCAGACCTAACATTAGCAGCCTCCAGTGGTCAAACAGGTTCTCTGTGGTCTTCTGACCCTTACTGTCTGATTACTGTTAATGATGCAGGTGAAAGACGCGTTTAGAATCCAGAACATTTGCTTGTTTATTTTGCCTCAGTGATACCTTTTTACTAAAGGACTACTTCCTGAAGCCATGATGCATAATGATCCTTGAAGGCCGTGTGCTTGAGTGTTCAAAGGTTTTGTGTATTTGAAAGATGCTTAGTGTGTGTTGGAGGCCGGTGGTGTGGTGTGACCACTTTTGCCATAGGAACACAAAGATTCGGATTGGGATGGTCAGGATGCTCCTCTCTAGAGACGCACAGGTTCAGAGGTCAGCTTAGAGCTCAAGCTCTTCTGGGGAACAAAGTGCATGGGTGGTGGGTGCTACCGTGAGCGTTGTGCCTGCTTATGCACAAACACCTCTGTGTGTGAGCGTGTGTATGTGGCTGAATGTGCTGGGTGGGGTTACGCACAGTATAAAATGGATCCCAGTGGACAGGCGTGTTCAGGACCGGTCCCTATGGATGGAGAGAGAAAAGAGGAGAGATGATGATGATGAGGGCTGGTGACGGTTGGCCGATGGGGTCCAGCGGGGATGGAGCAGCCTGCTAATGAAGAGCCATCTGAGGCCTCCATTCACCTTGAACATGGGGCGCTGCAGCTGCCCTGACCTTGGCTTTGATCCACAAAGATGCTTGACCCCTACCATTTCCCCAGAGCTACCCCCACCATCTGGACAGCATGCATGCATATGTATACATATGTGCACACACCCATAGATGCATATGCATACACACGTATGTTGCTCCATATATGCATGCACATATGTTCACACAGGTATGAGTAGCAGGTTTCTGGCTTCACACCTGCGCTGATTCGCTGCATGCTAGCTATAAGTTCAGGTCTTCGTCACCTGTAATGACAGAGAAGCAGAGGGCAGCCAGGGGACAGGATGAAAAAGGAGCATTTCTCAAATGTGTAAAGTGTTGGAGTTAATAGGCTTTTCTCTCTATAGCATCCACTTCCACCCCACCCTCATAACTCCAAAACGACCACATCCATGTCTCCAGATATCATCTCCTAACTAAAGTTGTTTTACATTAACTCCAACCTGGGAGGTTTTTTTTCTCATTACTATCCCAGTGTTTGCCACGCTCCATAAACATTACATTGGTTTTCCTTTCTTCTCCCTAATAAGAATGCAGCCGCTTGGAACGTAGGGGTTCCTTGGAAATTCCCAAAGTGGTTCTGCAAACTCTCCTCCCACCCGTGCTCGTCTTTCTTGACCTCCCTGTTCAGCTGTAAATGACAGTTATGTCACGGGTGACTTGAGTTGCGTTCCATCTGTGGAAATGTAGACCTGTCTGCATTTTCCTTTTTATATTTCATCCCTCGCTTTATGAGATTTTTTTTTTTATGGCACAGGATATGGGGTTTAGCCTTCTGTGATACAGTTCATCAGGAAGGCTTTCATAACGGGTAACATTTTCAGGAAGTATGAAGGTTTCTAAGCTGCCGTCCTCTTTCCCGGTCTCACAAACATGAATATTTACCAAGAACTCACCAACTGTAGCTGGAGCTTATTTTTCCACTAAAAGTAGGTCAGTGTCTGCGGGTTTGGTGTCCATAACATGGACACGGCGTTTGCATCATTGTTCTGGATGTGTCCCCTGATTACTATACTGCATAGAGGTAACAGCGTCTGTGCATATGCAGGGGAACAAGCTGTGCCCATGCCTAAGTAATTAGAGACCAGCATAAAACTGAGAGTGAAGGCAAGATTACCCCTCACTGTGCATCAGGTCTGATTTCTGTGCAACAATTTTTTGTTTTTACCCGCAGATAGCATCTCACATTTACTTAAGTGAGCTGATTATGGCTCTCGCTTTTACTCATCCCCAGAATACCTTTTATTAGTCTCCCTCCCTCACCACCTGTTTTTCTCCCCCTCCTTCTGTCATATTTTCTCTCGTCTCTTGATAATTCTGTACTATCTACCTTCATTTTATTCTGTGAAGTTTTTTTTTTTTCTCTCTCTCTGTCTCTCACCCAGTATAATCCATTTGTCTAACTTGGATAGAGGGCAGCGGAAGGAAGTAGTGGAGGAGAGGCGTGTGTCAGAGTCAGAGAGAGCGTCTGCTCCAGCTGGAGTCAATATTTGCTTTAGGAATCTCAATAACAGGCCTGCAGTCATCTGCATCTCTGATAATGGACAGCCATATGGCTCTGTTGACCCACGCTGTGCTGAGGTTCTCTCTCCCCATCCTTCCTTGTTTTTCATTTCTCGGCGTCCTTTTAAGTTCTCTCGTTTCTTCTCATTCAATCAGTCTTTTTCCTATATTTTGCCCTCCACTTGCCACCTCAAATGTGGACACATTTTGCTCTTTTTTTTTTTTTTTTTTAACAAACATCCTTTCTCTCGGTCATCCACTAAACCCTGGATATGACCCACCACACAGAGCTGTGACCCAAGTTACCATGGCAGCAGAGCCTGGGATACCCACTCTTTGTCCAGCACGGTTTCAAACAAGTGACAGAAAACAGTGACGTTGCATGTCTGGCTATGACAGGAAGACAGATGCAAAGCTCACGGCGAAGTGCTTTTACGTAAGTCATGCTGCTCTGCATTTCCTAAATGGAGGTGTTGGCAAAGAATAAGCAATTAGGTGCAGCATATAGTCGGCAGGTCGTACACTTAATATATTTATTTTTAATCTTCCCGTTTCTTTATTTTTGTGAGCTTTTAATTTAATGGATGTCTTAGTGTTGTGTCCTGACAAGTGTCCAAATGAGGTTATGTAAAGCTTCTGCTTCATTTTTTTTAGCAAAGTAAACTTCTCTTGTGTTTGAGCAACATGTATATTTTATTTATTAATGATCTCCTGCATGTTGGGGGGAAAAAACATTAAGTCGTGGCTTGTCAGTGAACTTACTTCCTGTTATCTTGTCTCTTATTCTGCCCTCTGTCCGTTTCTGACTCGCAGCAGCTTGGCCATCGTACCCTCTGGTGTGTCCCGGCTCAGGTGCCCGTCATCCCCGCTTTGCTACGGTTCCCTTCAAAGCCATTGGTCATGGCTGCGTTGGCCCCTGCTGTGGCGGCATGTGCCCACAGCAGGCCTCCTGCCCACTAGCTGTCTCGTCCTATCTATCTAACCCAGACTAGAGCCTCTCAGCCCAGTCCAGCCTATCTCAGCTCAGCCTGGTACAGCTTTGGCGTCAGCAGCGGCCCGGTGTCACTCCACCCTGGCAATCATAATGAGACGAGGGGGAGGAGGGTGTCGGCGTTCAGCAGCGAGAGCTCCGCGTGTGTGTTTCAGTGCGAGAGCGTATGCATTTGTCAAGCAATTTGTCAGGTGTCGTCTGTGAAGGAAACATGACTACAACAGACAGCTGAGAATAATCAGACTACACACACACACACACACACACACACACGTATCTCACAGCACTTAGGATCATTATGGCTCCAGATAGACCTTTTTACTCCAATAGTTCACTACACCATATTTCATCCAGCACTTGCCGCCATTCCACAACATGATATATCTGTGATAATGATATGATAATGGCCATCAGAATGTTTTCCACCCTACCCAGCAGCCTTTTTGCGGGCTTATTTGTTTATATATTTATTTATTTATTGGAGCTTTCTCATTTCAAACCCAGCCATCCATCCTGCATGCTGGCTGCCCAGGCCCCAGTCACTGCTTGTCACTCTGAATTTCAAATGGCTCCAATTTTCCCCCTGATGGCACGGAGAAGTGGCAGGCAGCACATCAGGGAGGGTGGTCCTAGACATGCTGCCTGCAGCAGGGGTTCTATTAGAGCGAAGAGAGGGATGAGAGGCGGGAGAGGACAGGAGAGGAGAGTTTTCGAGCATCACGCCAGTAGTGATGTATTCTTTCTTTCTTTCTTTATGATTATTGTGGAGACTGCATTCTCATTTTGGGGTTGGTGTGGCATGGCTGATTGTTCCATCTTTGCTTCTGGCTGGGTTTTGCTGATGGTGGAGCTGCCCTGCCCGCTAAAGCTGCCACTCACTCCCACAGCACTGTTTGTGTGCGGCGCATCCAGAAAAATGTGGCTGTTATTTGTCTTTATTTTTTGTTTGTTGAAATCTGCAAGAAATTAATTTATATTTTTATGTAACTCTTATGAGAATCAAAGGCTTTTTCTCCTGTTTATCATTATGTGCTTTCCCTTAACAAGACCTTACCAGCTATGAGGAGCGGGCACTCTACTTGGAGGCCATTGTTCAGAACCATAGAGAGGTCATGACCTTTGAAGACTTTGCCTCACAGGTTTTCTCCCCCTCCCCTGGATATCCAATGAGTGGGACAGGTGAGAAATGAACTACACTGCAATTCTGTCCTCTTCCTCATTCTTTCCACTCCACCTCTTTCTGTCTCTCCATCTCACTCCTGCTTCATTACCTTTGGGTATTTTCCTCCCATGCCTTCTTCCCTTTTTCCTCATCATCTCTTCCCCCCGCGTTTCAGTCTCTCTTCTTCCTTCAAAACACACCTGTCCAAACCTTTTTCCTCTCCCACCCCCCCTCTCTCTCCACTCCAAGCCCACGCTCACCGATGAATATCAAACGACGGGCCCAGGCTCTTCTTCAAACACTTTTCCACTTCCTCCTGCCCCACTCACGCTACTTTGTACATCTCCTCTTTTTCTTTTTTTTTTCAAACCGCATCCTTCCATGCAATTACTTTCCTATGAATATAAGCAGCCTTTTAAATGGCAGTTGCAGGGTGTGTGTCTTTGTGTATGTCTTCATGAGCTCATTCACCAACACTTAAGAGATCCGACCAACAAACAGCAGCTCTCGGATGTCAGCACAGCACTCTTATCAGCCTGTGATGAATAGAATGGAAAACGTGTCTTATCTTGTTCTTCCTACTTGTACCAGCACCGATCGATCTGCGCCAGCACTGAAATCAATACAGGATTGCACTTTTACACTCTATTGGATCTCGACACACGTTCTGTTTTGACAAGAAAAGCACTCCACAGCATCACTCCGCAGACGTCGTGTCATTATCGAATCTGTCAGAGCTTATGTTTTGAACGAGGTTTACCGTGTAAGCTGTATTTTTGTGCCATATGTGGGCATGTGAAAATTAACTGTCTACTTTTTCTTTCTTCTTTTTTTTGTTGGAATTGGCCTGTCTTATGTCTGTGTCGGACTTCAGATGTTCAGGTGTGATATTCAGGCAGGCGGGAGGTGGTGAGACACATTACCATACTGCTGTGTAGGGGTGTAAAATTTACCTCCTCCATCCTCGGTGCTGAACAAGCGTGCAGGGGCATATAGAAAAACAGGAGTGAAAATCAGAGAGAATTATTTTTAATTGCTCAAAGCAGCTGATGCTGACGAGTATTTCAGTCGCGGGTTGTTTTGACCACCTTCAGGTGAAAAACGTTCGGTACCCGAAACTCTGTTTCCGTGTCGAGTCTGCTTCCAATCTTAGGATCATGATTTAACTATGTATTAGAATTTAGCTATGGGAAATCATAAACGGTGGAGGAAGATTATTGTTGCAGATTATTTTGGAAGAGCCCCAAATGACTGTTGACCCAGCGAACAGAGTTAAAGGGTTCCCAGATTGCTTTGGAGCCGGTCTGAGAAAGGTTAGCTAGAACTGAGAATAATGTTTCACAGCATGAGACGTGTGCTGCAGCCAATGCATGAAGCTCAGAAGTATAATGAAGTCTGCAAGGTCATTGTGTCAGCCTCCCACTGAGCAGCGATATCCCATTTCTCCAGAAACTGTGCAAACAGGCCAACAGAATAATACAAGGATATGCACAAAGGTGTTGTTTAAACTTGCATAAAAATACTACAATACTACAATACTACAATAATACTACAAATACTAAAAAAATACTACAATAATTTCTTACAGAACTGTGCAGAAGTCTTTAGATTTTGTATGCCTAAGCTAAAATAATTCTAATAATTGGTATGACTGCTTTTATTATTGAACACAGCCTGAACTCTGTTGGGCACTTTCTTGTAATTTCTTTAAGTAGTCCACAGAAAATGTTCTCCAGGCCTCCTGATGGACATTCAAAGCTCTTCTTTGGATGTTTCTGCATTTTTTTTTTTTTGTTCTCTGTCATGATGATCCCACACTGCCTCAGTAATGCTGAGGTGCGGCTCTGGGGAGGCCAGTCCATGACTGATGGTGTGGTTTTTGTTTGATTTTTCTCTCCGGGTATGCTTTTACTGCACCGTAAAACTGTTATTTTACCAGATTGTTTTGTGACAGGCAACCAATTTAAAATTCTAAAGGCATGATTTAAAGTTGGTTATTACTAAGTTTCTTGTTATGTGTAAACACAACACTGTGTTTACACAGTGATTCGTAGGTCACTATGTGACTTATAGTTCGTATTGTATTTGCTACGTCTGGCGAAACATTAAGCAATGAGAGGTAAATGAAGACTTTTGCGTAGCACTGTATGAGGTTTTGGATATTGCACGTGGAATACACTCAGAATAAGAGTCATTTACAGGCTTCCACTAGGAATAAACCAGCCTATCAAAACTAAAGTTGAGATTAAAATAAAATCCATTTTAAATAGGCTTTCTAAAGTTAGATTATTTCTTCGGTCACTGTCGGTGAAATCCAGGAATTAATGACATTGTAGATGCTACAACCAGTACACACTCTTTTTGTCATTAGCAACAACTCTCACAATTTCATGTGTTTCATTTGTCAACTGCATTTGCTGTATTTCAAAAAGTACGATACGTGTGACGCTTCAGGTCTAATGCATCTCACCAGGCTTAGAGCTTGAATGTGTCTGTGATGGCTGGCTGATGTTGCTCCTCATTCTTTTCAAACGTGCTACCACTCTCACTCTCCTATGCTTTTCCTTTGTGCAGGATTGTGTGTGTGTGTGTGTGTGTGTGTCTGTTTATACACAAGTTTGTCTATCCATCTGTCTGTTCACCCATCCTGCTCTGCCTCTCATTGCTGCCACTAACATGTCACTCATGCTCCATGACAGCGTGCAGGCGTTGGCCGGGGATGGTTTGGGACATGGAGTACCCCTGGGCCAAACTGGACTGTAAGACTCTGCCTGCTTCCTCCATACTAGGCATGACGCCCGGCATCGGCTTGCTAACATCTATCACTTCGTTTAGGTCACCCTGAACCCCACCATCGTCAGATAACTAAGGGTTGCGCTTGATTTAGCAGCAGGGTTTGACTTTAAGCCCTGCACACTAATTGCTAAATGAAGCGCTCCTGCAGTTTTGCCAGTTTGCTGTAAGGCATGCAACCCGAGCCCTCCACCTTGGTGGTTTGTCTGTCTTTCATAACTTCATTCTCACAGCTCCTGAATGTAACCCCCGTCTCACCCCACAACTTCAGTCGAGCATCGCGGCTTCCTGCATGAGCTAGCCCGTCTGTCACACCCGGACGAAGACTCCATCCTCACCACTCCGCCCTCCGTGTGTTACAACTTGCACCGTTTTGCTGCATTTTGAGTGTTTTTGTCATTTTGTGATCATTCGCTTTACTTTTTAAAATGATTAACTGCACACAAGAAAACCCATTTTTCTCTCTGGGTAAAAGTACATAAAAGCTCCCCTGACCCTCCGAGGTGCCCCGGCATCTTTTCCCTCTCTCATGCTAACCCTCTCAGCTCGTAACATCGGTGGTAAATGTTTTCCAGCCTCTTGTTTCCATGTGAACTGAACACCATTCGTGCTTGGGATTTTTTTTTCAAAATGGTCTCAGTTTTTAAAAACTCCAAGTAACCAGTTTGTCAGGTAGAGGGAAAAAAATGGCATTTGTTGATTAACTCATCACACAAATCAGTTAACCTTTTCTGACCTTTAAGCCTTTCAGCGACGGCTAACCACGACACCGCACGCGCTGGCTGAAGGTCCCTCCCTCTGTGCCTGAGAGTTTTCTTTTCAGCAGCGTTGTTGTGTCCTCCTGCAGTGTGATTAAGGTTGTGTCCTTTCTCTCATGATGCTTTACTTTTTTCTTTTTTTTTTCCCTCCTTTTAGATTAAAAATATCTTAAAGATCCAAATACTGTGTGTGGTGAAGGTAAGCCCCCCCAAATGAGGCCGGAAGCTTGTTTTGGTTCCGGCAGCCTGCCTACCTACCTGCTCTTCCCTTGTTCACTCATCCTGGCTGTTCCCCCTCCCCGAACCTCTCCTTTTTCATTCAGTACTAACCGAGCTTTATTTACTGAGCGCTTTAACAAAGGGAAAGGGACAGAAAAACCAGGCTGTTTATTTGGGGTATGTCCTACTGTTTAGGCCAGGCTGGTAATTGAGAGTGATGCACGGTGGGGACAATTAGCACCTGACTAAGTAGCAGCATGAACAATACGGCTACACTTCTGGCCCTCGCTTCTGCATGTGGCGCGCCTTTATCTCTTCCCCCAGCAAACACTTTTTTTTTCTTTCTTTCCTTTTTTTTTTCCTCCCTCAATCCCCCCCACCGCCCCCACCCCTGTCATTTCCTCCTGTTGGAGTGTGCCTGTTTGCCTGGGGCAGACTCTGAGACTAACACCTGCCGCACTGGAAGACGTCTTTGTCATCTAAAGCCTTGTTTGAACTGCTGCAGTGGGGACCAATGGGATAGCGGGGCCATTTAAAGAGTCTCTTTGTTTTCTTTCTCCCTTTGCTTCTCCTCTCTTCTTTCCGTCAGAAATGAAGCTCTGCGTACGGCCGTTTTGACCGAGTATAGGGCGGACGTGTTGGGTTGTAATCACGATAATGATGACACATTAGCCTCTTCTGGCTCTGTGTTATTTTTCCCCACTTAGTAGCTTACTTGGAAAATTAATTCTTACAAAAGGCCATACAGTGAAGAAGATCATTTAGAAACTGATGCAACCGCAGTCATTAAGTGCCACAGTGGTAGTGATGACTGTTTAGTGCAGCGCGTCTTTAATGGTGTGTTGACTGGATTGCCTTTAATAGTCGTATGTTTTTCCAGCAGATGCATTTTGCAAGAGTTTACTGTAGGAATGAGTACAATACGGGAATGCAGAAATCGTCCTGCTCATTTTTACCCAAACCCGATCCTTTTTTTTTTTTTTTTTTTTTTCCTTTTTCTTTTCTTTTTTTTATATTCATATGCAGATTTGAGAATGCATGTTCAGACCCCCCCCGCCTCACCTCCCCTCTAGCCCTTCACAATACCCACACCCAGCGTTTCATCCACGGCCCAGCCTCCTCTCTGTGAGCCGTGGCTCTGGATGCTGCTGGTGTCCACTGTGCGGCTGAGTGTCTGTTACTCCAGCCATCTGCCATTCCTTTTAGCCGCTGCAACTTGAGATGCCTCTGAAAAAATGGCAGGAAATAAAAGGATAGGAAAGAAAATAGGCAACCAGATGCCACCTCAACAAAGCAGAAAAGTTGTTTAAACTCGAGGCACGGGGCCAAAGCGGGTGGGGGCGGGGTGGGGGCGCGCCCGTAGTTGGGGTTTGGTCAGGGGCACAGCGAGGAAGTCGGCGTTCACAATAATTGATTGTCCTCGCCAGCATTTCATGCCCACCTCCCGGCTTATTACCGTTTGTCATAATCATTGAAGTGAAGTTTTTGTGGAAAAGGAAAATGTTTGACAATAGGAAGGCTCCACATGTCCACAACAAGAGCGTAATGTGTAATTTCATTTTCATTCAAAGCATTCTGCTGTCACACTGTGAACTGAATACTTTTTTTTTTTTTTTACAAAGGTTGCCTCATTTTTCACATCATAAAAGGGAAACTGTTGGGGATAAAGGCGGCTTCTCTTTCAACAAGCTTTGCTTCTCTGCAGCATGTGAAAAAAGCATGTGATTTCTGAGATGCGGCATCTTGATTCGAATGAATTCTGCTCTGCAGCAAACTCGAATCCCGACACTCTTTTATTCTAAACTTGGTATTTGTGTGAATGTTGGTGGAAATCCAGGGAATTGGGTGATCCTGGTTTTGGGAGCAGCCGCGTGCATGATGGAGCGTGCTGGGATATAAAACAATCAAATCCTCCTCTCCCTGTCTCTCTCTCTCGTTGTCGTGTTTCTGTCTACAAACTTTTCCTCCATTTCTCTCTCCCAGGGTCTTTCACCGGCAGCGGAAGCACCGAAGCCGGAAGCATCACCACCACAACAACAGATTCAGTCGACCAGGTGTCTCCCACCATGCCCCGTGCCACAAAGAACAGAGTTTCCGGGAAACTCCGCCGATCAGCCAGCGCTATAAGCAAATCCTCCAACTGAGCTCTTCAACCCATCCCCCTCTTCCCCCTACCCGAGTGCCGCCTTCAGTCTTTTCTCGAAAAACCTCACAAACTCAGCCGAGACTGCAAGAAATTACTTTGATGTTTCGTTTTTTTTTTTCCGTTTTTGTGACATATAAACATTAACTGGAGCATACGGCAATTTTTAATTTAAGTGGCGATCATTGATTTCTTTGTCAGTACATTTCACTTTGTTGTGGTGTTAACTGAGACAGGTGTGTACGTGAAAGTAAGCTATTTATGTTCGTTGGTTTCAGCATAGGAGGCACCTGCAATGATTTTATCCTCATTTTCTAGAGCGCTCGCGTGCGCTAGAAAAACACTTAAAGTTCTTACTGTAGTAAGGTAATGGGAGACTGTTTTACCCTGTTTCTGTAGTTCCTCTGTCCCAGCACTTCATGTAACAAAGCACTGATGACGCAGCTGTAAATGACACCACGCTAAAACTGCACAAGAGTTTGGTATCCATTTATAAATAAGTCTGCCTTTTATACCTCTGTTTGCATCCGCCACAGCCTCTCTGTGTCAAAGATACCATTTCAGTTAGCGGCAGTGTGATGCCGTCCCATCCACGTTGGGGAATGATGTTCCTGCAGGGAAAAGCACCAATGGATGGGGAAAAGCCTCCCCTGAATGTTTCGCATTCGCTGCACTAGTACACGGGAGTCCCTGCAGCATGTGCAGCCAGAGGCTGTTTAATTGTTTTGAACTCGGAGTGGACAATCGATGACGTCTTTCTAACTTGAGCTGAAATGACATTTGGGTTTCGTTTTTTTTACTACTCTAATTTTCCTTTTTAAATGAATTCCAATGGATCGCGTCATTATTTGATTTATGCAACTGCGCTGGAATGAGAAAACACTGCGTTTGTAATTGTTTTCTGATGTCGTTAACATAGGCTCATGTCCGGTAATTAAATAAGTTCCTCCTGTCTCTTTCCTCTGCTATCAGTTTCCCTGTCCTGTAAAGCCGAGACATCGACATTCCAACATTCCCAACACACGCAGACCACGGTCTTTGCACTCACTCTTGTCAGTTAACATCAAATGCTTCTTTGTTCTTGGATGTAAATTGCTTTAAATATTATTTGTTGATGTCAGTCTGTTGGATGGACTGTTTGAATTATCTTTTGCGGTGTTGTGTGTTTGTGTGGTGTTTAAAGGAAAAATGCCGCCAGAGCCTCAGGTAACTCCATGCACTGGTGTGTGTGTGTGTGTGTGAGAGAGATTGTGTTTCTGAGGGAGCTTCTCACAGTGCCTGTGTAATGTCTGTCTTCTAAGATGATGTCCCACATTATTTCCACGCCCCACAATCAAATCTCAGCGTCCCGTCTCCTCAGGAGTAAAAAAAAAAAAAAAAAAAAGTCTCTTCCTCCCTCTGCGTCTCTCAAGTTCACGTCTCATGAAAACAGCAACAGATGGATTTTTGCTCTTTATTTATTGGTGGTGTGCTGCCACCTTCTTTGTGTCAGTGGTATCCATTCGTCCTCTTTCCCATGATCCTCTTCCCATGTCATGGCCTCCTGAGGCCACGGGAGGGGATGGCGGTGGGGAGGAGGAGGGGGCTGGGTTTAGGTGGCATGCCAGAGCTGAACTCTTAACAGCCCTCCTAGCAACAGCCAGCCCGCCTCTCGCACTCCTCCAACCTGCCAGCTCGAGTTGTCATGGTAGCCAGGTGTCCCCCGCCTCCCCTCCCTCCCACTCACCCACTCACTCGCAAACATACTCACTCACATAAACACACTATAGACTCTCACCCTCTGAGGGCTCCACCTAAGCTGCAACACTATCCCCCATCTGTTGCACTACTATGCCTTACTTTCCCTGCGTTCCTCTGTCGGTTTCTCCACATCTCACCTCCTGTTGGTCCGTTCCCCGAGCAGGATGTGAGGAATCCCCGCAGCAGGAGGAGGACTGACAGATCTGTGCTCTCTTTATTTTATGTGTTGTCATTTTTGAGGAATGTATAGATATATAGGCCTGGATCACATCTATGGTTTTAATTTTCCCCAAAGCCACTTGAAGGAACTGACCATGATGTTGATCCAAAGATTGTAGCTTATAGAATATGTCTGTTAAAGGAGGGCTCGCGCCTTCCTTTCGGAGGATTAGTCACTGGAGGTGTTAGTTCGGACCAAGATTGTGTGTCTTATACGCGTGAAGAAATTGAGATAGTCGTAGTTTTAGTTATTTTCTCCTTCTCGTTTTAGAAATCCTTGTACATTGTGTCAAATTTGAGGGCTTCATTGCCCTCAGGATATAAATATATTAATGCCTGTAATATAATCTTTGTATAAGAGGGGGGAAAAGCTTGAAACTTTCATCATTACTTGTCAACATATCAAACTGTTTTTAATGACCGAAGTCCTGCTATCTTTATTAGAAATGTGAAAACTGAAACATTTCATTAAATCAATTTGAAATTCTACCTGTCGTTTGCTGTATTTCTGATTATCTGGATTTGTAAGGTTTGTGTGTGTGGTTATGATGGTGCTGTTGCCATGGGCTTTCTGACCCTGGCCTGGCCATGCTGGCAGCAGCAGGAGTAATCTGACCCTCCTCCCATCTGTCTCCCCTGCTGCTCTACCCTGCTTAGAGGAGCATAATGGAGCCCCACCAGGAGGTACAGGTGCAATTGGTTGCAGCATCTACAGGTGCCCTGCCTCTCCTGGGCCACATAAAGACGCAAGAAAAGTACTTGACTGTAATTGGAGCCCTTAAATTGTGCATCCGTGAGAAAGAAACCTAATGTTGCCCCATTTTCACCCGGCTCGGCACTGTTTGCTTGTTTGTCACCGACTCTGAGATACGTTACGACAGAACAGGCTGATATCCCCGTGAATACTACCAAATTGTGTTATTTCATGTGTTACGCTGGCAGCTGCAGTCAATTTTCACACTTCAGATCTCACTCTTTCTTAGTGTATTGTCAGTGTTGCCTGGAGGAGCTCGAGGGGGTAACACTGAAAAGTTGGCCTTCTCTTTGGCCTTGCACCGCTGCAGGAGTTTTAATAAGCACAAGAACTCTGCAGAAGCAGGAAGAGACTGTGAGGAGTTCAAGTTAGTGAAGAGGTGATGTTTTTAAATGTGTGTGTGTGTGTGGGTGTATATATATATATTTTTTTTTTTTTTTACACTACATTAGTCTTTCAGTTGACCACCTTTTTTGTCATCACTGATCGGCCTGTGAGGTCAGCTATATGTGTCTTTTGCTAAATTACCACCAACTTAATGCTTTATGGATTCTGGAGGTCAGCTTTGAAGCCGGTTGTGCCCTGATGTGTCCTAAATCATTTGAAAACAACCGAAGCAGGAAAAGAAATCGAGTTGTGTGAGTTTTCCAAAGCAGACAAATGTTTTACTGCTGCAGAGGTGAGCTCTGATCCACCACCTCTTTGTCCTGCTGTCATGTTCTGACGTGGTATTAAGAGGGTGAATTTATGATTAGGCCTTAAGTGCTTCACTGAGGCAGCGAAACGGCGTCTATGGAGCCACCGCAGCGATGATTTACGCAGAATAAGTCTGATGTCGAAGGCACAGGGGGGTTTAGCCAAGGGAGTTGGACTTTCTCCCTGTTAAAGACGACTAAATAGATTGGTATCGTTTTGGAGTGTCACCATGTGTGGGAGAGGTGTTGAAGAGGAACCTTTACAGGTTTTGAAAGGTGACTTGGTTTAATTTCACTCTGTCAAAGTTTAACAATTTGTCATCTCGCTCCTGTACTTCAGAAGGCTGCTGTCAGAATCAACTTCAAATCAGCTGATCAGGCATAAAAAATGGGACAAAAAGTGCCCACGATGCCTCCTGTAGAACATTTTAGTCGAATAGAGTTTAAAATATGTGTGGAGGAACGGAGCGGGATTTATTTTGGTGCGTGTTCCTGTGCGCACTGCGCAGTTTGCGGGTTGAAATTAAGAAAACGATTGATGCACGTGGGCAATTTGGCATTTCTTCTCGGCTTTTCCAAAAGGAGCAAAACCAGAACGAGCCACGAGCTCATTGTGATTTAGTAATAATTATTGTAGCACGAGGAGTTTTGTTTGGACATAAAGTTCATGGTGTCGTGTGCGGCTTCCTGTCTGTGTGAAAAGCGTCTTGAGACCACGTGTCCTTTGGAAAATATTTTATTTCGATAGACAACAACGATATACACATACAATCAAAGCGCTATAAAAGCCAACATTTAAGAAAAATAACTTGTCCTTAAAAAAGATTGCATCTAAGGTAAGAGCTTTACGTTTTTTCCTCTTTTTTTTATTTTTTTATTTTTTATTTTTTTTACAAGAGCTGTGGAGATTGAAGATTAAAACCCGACCCACGACATTTATCACAACTCATAAATTTGACAAAAAGAAACAAAACAAAAAAACACAAAAGATTTGGCTATACGACATGTAAACTGCCAGAACGATTCACAGGAAAAAATCACGACAAACACAACAATAAGTTACATAAAATAATTAGAATAAATAAATAAATAAACATATGATGACAAATATTGCAACAATTTTCAAGAATAATAATAAAATATGTGCCAGCATTCAAATTAAAACAATCTATGTTGACTTTTTTAAGGCAGTTATACAGCGGGATTTGGATGTGTACGTAGGCTATTTCGGACTAGGCTTATTTGTATACTAAAGGCATTTGTGGTTCTACTAAACAGGGAATTCCTCAGTCACTCCTTTTTTTTTTTTTTCTCCATCAACACAAAGTAAGTTCTGTCATTCACAAACTAGCGTAAAGCTACAGTGATAGAGCAATCACGGCCGGTGAAGTCAACAGGCTTTGATGGGGAAAAGGATTTCTGAGAAATTTAAGACATTTCTTAGGTCTAGAAGCTATCGTTGAACATGTGCTGTCCTAGAAAAATACCCTTTAACAGTCAAACTAACGCTTTGTATTCGTTTGTTTTTTTTATCTTGATAAACTAATTTGAGAAAGAACATCTCAAAATAGGCCTATATGTAATTCAAATATAGAGAGAAGCATTCAACAATCACTGATTGGCATGGAAAAGACACCACTTAAACATTAAACCGCCCTGCCTTTCATTGGCCTAAAGTTATGGCAGTGAGCACAAACCCTTTGTGTTTTCGTTTTTCTTTTTTAACCCCCTAAGCCACTTTTCTATCCGCTTCTTAATTATTATTTTTAATTTCCCCCCATCAAAGGCACGAGTTCTGTGTTGTCTTTAGCAGGCGGGGCGCACCGGCATTTGGAGCAGGATCACCTGCCTGTTCTCCGAGGGGTGGCACTTGTTTATGTGCCTGGTGAGCCCCGGCGAGCTGTAGAGGGTGGCGGGGCAGTATTTGCACGGGTAAATCTGGGAGGAGTGCATGAGGCGCAGGTGTCTCTCCTGGCCGGCCCTGCTGGTGAAGCTCTCCCGGCACACCGGGCACAGCAGGCAGTCCACCGGGCTCAGATTGAGGGGGCTTTGGTTTGAGGCTTCCGCTGAGGATGAGGATGATGACGCTGATGAGGAGGTGTTTGACTCCGGAGCCTGCTCTGCCGGGCGGTCGCTGGTTTGAAACCCGCGCTCCTCCAGCACTTTCTTTTGCAGGGCCTGGTGTCCCATGATGTGTTTCCTTAGGCACGCCTGCCGCTTAAACCTCTTCCCGCAGAACTGGCAGTCATAGCAGCCATCTTCAGAACCCGATTCGGACAGACCTGGACTCGGGGTGTCTCTGTCACTCATGTCTTTGGCTTCGTCGGAGACTGACTTGACACCTAGTGGTGGCATTTTGGCCATTTCAGGTTTGATGCCCTGCGCGGGTGGCATGGCGGGCGCGCCGGTGGTCCGAGGTTTGTGCCAGCGGCGGTGAGAGGCGAGGTTTGCCGGGCAGCTGAACATCTTATCGCACTCAGGACACCGGTACTCGACCCTGACTATGCGGGAGCACTTGTGCTGAGCCAGGGAGAACGGATCCGCGTACGCCTCCTTGCACAGCTGGCACACGAACTCCCCCAGAGGTTTGTTTCCTGCGGAGGACTGAGCCCGCGGCTTCATCTCCACCGGACCCTCTTTGATTTTGAGACCAAGCACCGGAGAAGTCGTCACCTCATCTTCAAAGTTGAGTTTTCTAATGGCTTTGGGTTTTTTGGATGCGGCTTTAGATTTGCGCTCCGTTCCATCAGTTGCGGGTCTTTTGGTGCCGACCCGGTTGCTTGGTCCCGGGAGGCTGCTGCTGCTGGTGGTGCTGGTGCCGCTGCGGCTGCTGTTGCTGGTGCCGATTTTCAGGTCGACCGGGGCGTACAGGAGGTGATCCAGACCGGAGAGGGAGGCGGGTGTTGGGAATGACTCGGCAGAAATAGGCGAGCCCAGATTGAAACTTCGCTCGAAATATCCCCTGTCGTGCTCCTTGCTGATGGGCCGGGTGGGGCTGTAGAGGGCTTGGCACACGGCTTCTGGGTTGCCGAACTGTGCCGGCTTCTCCATTCTTGGCACCGACGCGTCAGCTGCGGTGAAATCCGGCGATGCGGAGGCGCGGTCCGGACTGGACGCCACTGAAATCGGCGGGGATGGGTCCGTGTGACTCGGCAAGGCAGCTGGGGTGGGTGGCTCCTGGAGGTCATCATCGTCTGACCGAGTCCTGTAGGAAACATGTGCAGATTTCTTGTTTCTTTTTACCAGGAATCCTTTGGGCATCTTGGCGAGGAACGGCGAAAAGGCACTTCGGGGAGGTGGGTAAAATCTGGAGTATCCAGGTTTGAAAAATATGGCAACACTAGAGGCTTATGGGACTTGATTTCCCCAGTATATCGATCCCTCTGTTGCTGAAATGTTTTCGTCTCCAAGGCATAGCTCCACTCTTTTTATGCCGGAATGATGCTATTGTTCTCGCCCCCCCTGTTGCAGCATCCCCGACCAATCGGATGAAACCAAGATCCCAGTGGGTTTTATTGTGGGAGGGCTCAGATCCTGGGTTTGCTGGATTTCGTTGGAGGATGTGCAGATAGCTTAGCAGATGTACTGGCGGTTTATTACATTAATGTGTGCGCTCTGCCCCTCCCCGACAGAGGCACACGCCGGGACCCTCCTCTTTTTACGGTCTGATGGGCCCCTACACAAATGCACACGTGCCACTGCTTTGTGGTTCTCCTCCGGGGGTCCCGGAGTTGCCAAAAGGAAATGTCCGTCACCGCCACAATTATCACAATTTCGAATTAAAACTGGGTGAGACAAGCTTGGTTAAACAGAAACCCAAAGGTGTGTTTCTTCACGTGTCCGCTGTGGTGTTGGTCAGAGAGGCGGCTCGCCTCACACACGGCTGTAAAACTGTGTTTGCAGTGCACAGTCATCCAGTTTGTTTTAAGACTAAACATTTTTTCTATCCACGCACTTGACTCGTTTACGCGTGACCTTTACGCGCGTTCCGCGGGCACATCAGTGAACTAAAGACACTTTTTAAAGACCTTTATTTTGGTCTTGAATAAACACTACAGAGGGAGTGTTTCTTTATTTTAGGGCACGTGTCTGTCTCGGTAGTTTAACTCGACATATAAATCAGTCATCTCGCTGCATACATAAGTAATAAGAAGGCCCTCTGGTCTTTGTGCACAATGGCTACGTCTGCCCGTGCTTGGATATCCTGTCTCTCTTTTTTCGGTTTGAAAGGCAAATTGACCTCTTAACTGTGAAACGGGACTCACGGCCAATCTGGCCCACAGCTAGACGCGTGCTGGGCGGAATCAGTGCTCCAGACAAAGAAGGCCGAAACCGAATTTCGTGTTGGGGAGAAATGCTGCCCAGATATTCAGAGCTAAAATGTGGCTGATGTAGCTGCTGGATAGCCCAAAAGTGTTTTCGGGATGTTAGAAGTTCAGTACAATTCTGCTGGAAGAAGCTAATCTAAGTTTGGATTGTGTCGAATCCACGTTTTGAACAAACTGAACGGTTTGATTTACTTTCAAATGTCTCAAAGCAAAACTCAGCTTGCGTTAAACTGACTCATTTCGCAGCACGTCTCCATCTAACAAAGACAGACCGCACTGTTGTCTATTTCTCTTCCCCGTCAGCGCTCTGTGAGTCTCTCATATTTTGTGTGCAAGTCTTCTTTTTTTCGCCATAATGGCTAAATGTATGCGGCAGTGCGCCACTTGGCAGAATGTGCATTCTTTTTCCCTTTCAGTCAGCAGACCAGGGAGGAATTAATCTCCATCATCGGACATTGTTCCCCTCATTTGCATAAAGCTGCAGTATGACCAAGTCAAATAATTGCACAATCGGAGCCGAGCCGCAGGCCTGTGCCTTGCTTTCAATAGGCCTCTGTGCCCCGGTGCCTCCTCACCTGCCTGAAAACACACCGTTATGTTTGTTGGAAATGGTTAAATGATAGATTAGCTGAATAATAATGTAATAAAGTCTGAAATGCCCACGAGGCAGACTTAAAACTGCGGGAAACCTTTAAATTATTTCAGTAAGTGACAAAGTTTGACCACGATTTTGAAGTTTCTCTGAGAATCACGTTTAAACGTGTCGTTCATCTAATCGTAGCTGGGGGTTTTTTGTTGGGTTTTTTGTATGTTGTTTTATTTTCACGGGTTTCATCGACTGGCCCAGAGGTAATTACAGATTTTCTCTAAATGAGAAACCTCTCTAAAACCTGATTTCTGTCCCTGCTGCATCACGCTCTCCTCCGCCGCTCTGTTGTTGAACTGTTGTTCTTTCAGTCTGCGCGTCTATTAGTCGTGGTTTGTTGGGACTACAAGCTTTGATGGCATTTTAACGAGTTCCTCTTTCCCCCGAGATAATTTCTGTGGGGCGCGTGGGCCGGTGTGTTGGCCTTGGCCGTACCGACGCATGCGCGTGTTTGCTCAGTGGCGCGTGCTGCCCTGAGCGGACGGGAAGCATAGGCGCCTAATTAGCATACAGCTGCAGCTGCTTTAACGCAGGCCCAACACCATCCTTTTAACCTTATGGCATGCTATAGGAGTCCAAATATTGCTCGAGTTTGCCTCTTTCTTACAGGTTATGATGTTTATGTTGAAATATAATATCGGTAAACGTGTAAAATATCAATAAGTACATTTTAGATGTTTTTTTTCATTGAGGTTAAATCACATTTCTTTGCTAAAGGCACGCTTTGTTTTGTTTTTTGTCCATCCTTTTGCAAATAAGCTCTTACAATGACTGCTAAACCTTTGTAGGCCTGTTAGTTTATGGCTTAACTGCATCACCAGAAGCCTGATTTGAATACTGGTCCATTTCTGAGATTCTGGCTTCAGAGCTCAGCTCTTACTTCATTGCACCACCTACAGGATGAAGGGTTAAACTCGGTGACAAAGGAAGAGTTTACCTCCAGTCATCAGAACCTTATGGTCTTTTAAAAGGCATCAACACATAGTTTGTGTTCAGCATTACTCGTGATTACAGACGGAGCTTTGGAGCCGTTTGGTCATGTCACACAGATTGGATTACACTTATTCTCGCTGTAGCTGTACAGAGACCTCCTGTACATCCCTGATGAATGATTGCCTCCATGTGCTGTGCCAATCAAAGCCAATTTGAAAGTGCAATAGGACGTGACTGTAATTGGTGCTCACTACAGGGCCACATTCAATGCACTGTCAATCAATTATTGTAATGGATTAGCTGAGCTCCTATTCTGGCTGGTTGTAATCTGATAGAGGGCTTTTTCAGCACCATGGAGAGAGCCAGCGAGGGATCCAGATTTAATCAGACTGGCTGTGGACACAGCACAGCCTCGGCTACAGCCTTTGTCCCCAACGCTGAGAGCAGGCAGAGACCAGCAATAGAACAGAGATGCAGCAGAACAAAAGAGCCTAATGAAGCCATTGGGGTTTTTTTGTTTTTTTTTAATATCCTTGTTCAAAACACACAGACACAATTTTTATCAAGGGAAACAGTGTTTTACTTCCCTCTTGTCCAGTCATCTGGCTTCACCGGCTCCATATTCCTCGACTTATTCAATACCTTCAAAGCTCTCAGCGACTTGGCATTCTCATATTTTTCAGACCTTCACCCTTACGCCCCTTCCCAGTTTCAGCTGCTGTTCTGACTGCTCCTCACTTCAAACCTAACACCACGGGTGCCCGAGCTTTCAGCTGTGTTGCAACTCATCACCTCTACACCTTCGCCAGCTCGACTCTTTGTCACAGTTCAAATCTCAGCTCAAAACCTGCCTGTTTTCATTTGCATATCAGCTGTAATCATCCTGTTATGTGTTACTTTCTCAGTTATTTTTATCTTTTAATAGTGTTCTTGTTGTTTAGCGTTGTGTAAGATGACCTCGAGTGTTTGAAACAAGCCAACGGATGAAATGTGTTATTGCTTTTGTTGTCTCCAGCTCTAAGTTAGTCCGTGCGTTTTCCCTCACTGTGGGGAAAATAAATGTATTTTTAAAAATAACTGCAGTTCTAAAACACCTTTTGTATTCCAGTTTCCAGATACTGACTGTAAACTGAAGGATTTTAGTGCTTGAAGTACTTTGTTTGAAGGTCACATCTCTAATGCGAGCTAACACCTTAGTTTCCTGCTCTCTGACCAGAGATCATTGTGGCTGTTTTCACAATTTGCGTCCCGTGTGACCTGGAAAACAATCTGTAGGCGATGTGCGGGAATTCAACAAGTCCCTGTGAGGCAGGAGTCAAACTGCTCCTGTAAAGAGCAACAATAGTAAAAGGTTTGTGGAAAAGAAGTCAGACAGTAGAGCCAGAGGATCAATGGGGAAATTGGCTGTTTAGCAAGGAGTGCAGCACGGAGGTCACTGTCTAGACTTTAAAGTGTACTTTGGATGGATGCCCATGAGACCAGGTTACTGTGAAAAGCCCATAAAGTGGTATAGCTCCGAGCTTAAGACTAATGGACCTGGTGGACCTGACTGGGAATGTCCCTGATGCCATCTGTACGTTTGACGGTGATGCTGATGACTTTATGACAGCACAGACAGATGTTTTCTGGCTTTAATGACATTGCTAAAAAGGTTCTGTGGATCTAGTTGGCAAAACAGTCTTTTTGGAATATAGCCGCAGTGCATCTTTAGAGGGGGATTATGATGACATCCAAGGCGAATAAACGAGAACGCCACGAATGCTTTTAGTGTTTATATCAAACATCGTATGATCAGACATGTGAACAAAGGCTTCAAAGGGACAACACCAGATTTTTCCCCCCTTGTAAAGAGGCTGTTATTAAAAGGAGGTCTTTCTGCATATCAGGCATCAGTTGCTGGAGTCCCAGGGGCATGTTTAGCTCTAATTTACTCATCAAAAACATCAGAGTGTCTCTCAATAATCTCTGCAGTCCATTGGTTGTTTGGGGTGGAGTCCCCTGTCAGAAAGCATGCCCTGGAATGTTAAACACTAATTCACCTCTGAGCGGTGGAGGTGGATAAAGTGATTGTTCTATCTGGGAGCTGATTAAAACAGGCTCTAGCCCGTTTCTCCCCTCTGCGTTCACCTCTGACGTCCATCACATTCATTTCAGTATTCATGAGTGGATGAGAAAGCCCAGGCAGAGCGACTGCCGTATTACAGATAATAAGGCCAGCGGGCACCACATTCACTGCCACAGGTCCCCCCCCACCCCTGCCCCAGCTCATTCAATTACTCTACAAGAGTTCTCTGAGGCACAGCTGCACTATGGGGGTAAAGAGGAGCAAATTGAGGTACATTCATGTAGACGCACACGCACTCACGCACCTCACAGATACAAAGAAGTGGAGGAGGTACGCACACGGCAGTGAGAGCAGCCAGCGTATAAAGGATCTCACTGACAGGCATTTAGCTTAGTAGTCAATACATTACACAAGTAGACAACAAAAAAAGGCTCATCCTCTCTAACTCACTGGCTCCCTGAAGATTATATTGATAATGACTCTATAAGAGAAATGAAACCAAGGCCATTCCTCATAGACTCCATATATGAGGTTGCCATTATCTTGATGAAAGTGTAGACAGCAGCTGTATCATCTACGAGCATGAAAGATGGACTCTGGCAGACCTAATGGGCCATATCCGTTATCTATTGATTATCATCCATTCATCTAAAGATGCATTAGGGCCGTGTGAAAATCTCTGTTAAAAACATAACTGCCTGCTTCCTGAATTATTTACAAAGTTAGGTTTTAAACAATGGCTCTAAATGCGATTGTCCACCTGGTGTCATCACTCAAGAGAAGACTGGCTGCTCTCCGTGGTGCTGAACTTCTCCCCTGGAGTTTACAGCAGCAGCTGTCTCGTAGAGCACTGAGGATGTAAAACACTTAATGTGTAAATCTTGCTCTCAGTGCGCCAATAAAACACCCATTTTTCCACTGTGCGTGCTTTGATTGGTTTTTAAAATTAAAATTATACATAATACTTTTTGGAAATTCATGTATTTGCTCATGTCCCACACAACGATTGGCCAAATCTTTGCATTTCTAATGGAAATGTCTGGCTTGTCTTAGTAAAGCACAGCGCTCTCCTTTTAAGTACATTTATCCTTTTGTTTGTATCCTTTTGTTATAAGTGTTATAAGGGTAAAACCACAGCCTGTAACATGATATCGCGAGTTTGGCTGTTTCCCTTGCTTTCAGCTTTTCTGCTGCTTCATATTTACTTAAATCAGCGAGAGTGGTATTGATTTTCTTTTCAAACACTTACTCTAGCAACTTAAATTGTAGGCTACAGAAAAAGATGAACGTAGCCACCGTGATGTCTCCAGTCAGATTTGAAGCTTTATGCTGGAGCATCTTGGATTTTTTGTTTTTAGCGGTGGATCTATGAAACTGAGGAAATCCCAATGCAGACTTGTAAAAAGCTAAAGATTGAGATCATCGATTCAACAGGAAAGCGTTTAATAAGGTCATAAATTAAGGGAGCGAGAAGGTCATTTCCTCATAGATTTCTATACAATGCATATTTTTTTTAAGGAACAGGAGTCGCCCCCTGCTGGCAGTCAGAAAAAATACAGATTTAGGGCACATGTGCACTGGCTTCAGTGCAGCATGTGGTCTATGTTTAGTGAGCCTGTTTCACAGACATTTCTTTGAGTATTACAGCCACACGTTGACTTTAAAAACGTACCTACTTTCAGCTGCTCCTTTATTCACCGGGGCCGTCACAGCAGGTAACTCTGCACGTGTGATTGGCAGATTTTTTACACCAAATCAAACGTGTTTCGCTCCTTAGATGAATGTGTAAACCACTTTATCTTTCATTAATATAATAAATGCTATGTCATCATGACATATCTTTGTCTCCTGCTCTCACAGTTCTCCGCTGAGATTTATCAAAATCTAACAAATGCACAAGTCTTGGAGACATTTTGAGCTCAATTATCAAGTCCACCCTTAACACATGTACATTTCTTGACATTTGATTTGGGAATTTTCCAAACAAAGAATTCACAGAATTGGTACACTCTTCATTAGATTGCATAATTTGCATTCTCTTGTAATTTTGCTGCTTCCTTGATTATTAAACGATCACCCTAATTAGGGAGCATAATAGGGTTAATCAGACTCTGCTCGTCACACTTATTATTCCTCCAAAAAATGAAGGAAAAAGATACAGTACTTGATTAATTATATCAGCCTTTTCATCAGCTGGGCTACCACCCCCCCCGAAATTAATATCATGTTGTAAATGGAAGGAAGGAGCTGGCCGGACACAGACAGATGAAAGATTTCACTCAAATTAATTAAGCACTAATTATGCGGCGGGAGTTGGGAGCAGTTTGCATAATGAGCTCTATCAAAAGAGATCAGTCATGAAGAGGGACTGTAGAGTTTCTATACAGCCTTCAGATCATACAGACACACCACTGCACTGCACGAAGAGGGCTAGCAGAGAAGTGGGAAGAGGGTTAAAGCACTTCGAGGCTTGAGTCGTGAGGTTGAGGAGTGTTTTGTTTGGTTTGTCAACATGCCGAGGATCAGAGCCTTCCTCACTTGTGCTACAAATATGGATTATTCCATTCTCACTTAAAGGTATCACATCTGTCCCGAGGCTGTGTATGTAATTTTTTTTTTCTCCCAGCTTAAGAATGAGATAATGAATTCCCTGGTCTGGCAAGAGCAAATAAGAACAGAATGTACCTATAAGTCCAAGCTAATCACAAACAACCTGCATCCACACTCGAGGGAGCTTTAAAGACCCTAATCACCTCCCACTCCAATTCTTGTGGTGTTCTGTTATTGCTGATCAGGGACTACACTGTGGCTATCTATTTAGACAATGGGAAAAGGGATTAAATAGACAGAAACTCTAGGTCTTAATCGCCTGTTTAATCACTGCAACTGTGCAGTCTGTGGAGCTGAGTTACTTGAACTGATTTGTGCCATAGCAGCAGCAATCATGCATTGGCTAATCAGGGTGCACAGCCCGGAACTGCCCTTCAAGGTCTCCGAGTGGAATTACAAAGACTATGATTAGTTAATCAAATGAAGAACCCAATGTCCTTTCTTTATTTGTGTATACACCTTATCTAAATGGAAATTGTATAGCTGAGGCACTTCCAGAAGGGCACATCTACATGTGAATGATCCTCCTCGAGTCCTTGGCACTGAATGCAGAATAAGATCTTTCACTCCCAATCATCGTGTTATGGCATTGTGGGGACTTTTACATGTCTGAATGATATTTGTTGTCGATGCGCGTGCGAATGATGCAATCACTCCGTCTGTTGTCAAGTAAATCACAAAGCAGTAGACGGCAACTCTTCGAACGCTCGTGATGATCTGTGGCAGAATGTCAAGACTATTACTTTGAGAAAGGAGAGAGGGGGAAGCAGACGGACAGCTTTCTGATTATGACGATAAACAAAAAGGAATGAATCAAATGTGCAAAAGGCTAGTATGTATGTATGTGGCACAGAGATGCTGTATGTAAGCCTTTAATCATGTTGGGTGTCTGCTAATCAGGTAGCCTCCTCTCATTGTTTCCTAGCAGAATCCAGATGATCTTTCCATCATCTGGATTCACTTACTGGTAATATCACAAATCTGTTGTAAAGACAACCAACCAACACATCAAACAAATACACCAAAGATTAAAGTTGTGTTTAAGCATCTATATGTGTTACTGATGCTCAGCTCATCTAAACTTTAGTCTCTCCTCTCAGCACACAGAGGTCAGAGCGACCTTCCAGGAATGGTGGTGCTATGGTCCAGAGAATTGATTGGTCAGTATCATAACCTGCTCCAGAAAGGTTATCTGGATAAGATGAAACCCTGCTTTGTAAAACTGGGCCCTGTTCTGACAGTAAATTAAGAAAATATTGAAAAAGTCACCATGTGGAATACACAGTTCTGTTCTTTAACTCTACAGGTGACCGTTTTCATGTCATCATTTTAGCTTTTCTTTTATGATCTGCTGACTCATATCTTAGTGACCGGCAGTAGTGGCACATCCATCCTTTTTGGTTCTTTTGGACACAACTGGGTTCCATGATTAACCGAAGCAACGCCATGCCAGAACCAACTGGACCATAGAGTCATCAGGAATGTGCTTATTGAGTTCGCTCATCAAAGAAGCCAGTGTTTAAATTTCCGTAAGCTTCTACACTAAGGACTTGTTTTTGCAACTACAGGAAATTACAACAAATGTAGATTAAGCCACTTACTTCACTTGTCTGACCCAGAAGTTAGGTCCATCTTTCATATACAGTCTATCGCCTGGTTTTTGTCCTTCTGTAATAAATTTTTCTCCTGGACATTTTTACTAGTTTGCATTAATTTGCTAATGCATTAATGGCTTGTGTAGGTTTTCTCTGCACAAAAACATTTCTGTTATGTTCCTTTGTGACTCACCTAGTTCATTTAAATCAGATTCAAAAAATATTTTGAGTCATTTTCACTATAATCAAAACATCTAAAACTCCGGTAAAACCTTCACTTGAACTACAACTGAATTTTAGCATCAACAGTCAACAACATGCTACATTTTAGTTGCTTCCAGTTGCTTTTAAATAACAAATATGTTCTGGGTTCACTACATGGTGTGCAAGAGTGTACAAGTCCAAGCTGGGAATGCCATAAAATGGATGCATCCGTGTATCTTTTATTGAAATGCTCGTGCTAATGAAACAAGAATTCCAAAGGATGCTGTAAGAGTGTCGTCGACTGGGCCCAGCCAAACGCACATTATCATACACAGCCATTAAATGCGCTCTTTTCTTTTAGGTATTTAAAAAGCGTAAAATGCTTCCCCATATTTCCCCCCCACTATTTATCACTCATAACTGTGCGCTGAATTACATTTAGATTGATTTTAAATAAAGTCATTTTTTAGTGTTAAAGCTTTCTCTGCCTTCTGTCAGACATGCTGTTTGACATTGTGACTCTTGTTCGTAAGGAGAAAAGAATTTCCCTCCATTGCTTTGTGATAACTTCCTTCCAGGGCCAGCAGACTTGACCCGCACACTCCTACTAGAATCACCTCTATTATTAGTCCATGACAGCAGCCCCGTGGAGGGCGGGGGCCTCCCTGAAAGGTACAGGGTCGCGGATGTCCCAATCCATCTCTGTCTGCCAAGCGATTGATTGTGATTTAGTGCACGGGGCACGAGATGGTGGGGTTCCTTTCTGATGAGCGATAGGTGGGAACCCTTTGACTCCCAGCACATGGCAAGCAGAGGCAGGGCTATGATGAGGGGTCACAGGCAGCTGGTGGGGGTAACTATGGTGGGTAGAAGCAAGGTGGGGGTTGTGTGGATCACAAGATAGAAGATGTCAGAGATCCAGGACAAAGCCCCTCTTCCCCAGCAGACAACCAACCGCCCGAGTCCATCACTTTACCCATCTATCACCCATCCGGCTTTGTGGGCAGCGTAGCAGTTGCCTGCTAATTGTTCATCATCAGGGGGATCCATCATCAGCAACGATCAGTGTGAATAGAGAGGGGCAGGGAGGCCACATCAAAAAATATAAGCCCCTATGAGGGGCGTCGTGCCAGCTGCTTAAAAAAGTGGGTTTAACCCACTGAAAGAATGAGTGACATTACCACCCCGGATTTACCTCCAAGACATATGAACACCAAGAGTGTAAGATAGAGCTGATTGGATGCTTAGAAATGAACAGCTTCTTCATTTTTGGATTCTGAATCAGGATTTTTCCAATATTGTGCTCTCAGAAACTCTGGGCACATACTGTGTCTGCCTTGATTAGGAGACTAAAATATGGCCAGAGTGAAGAGGATATATTTGATATCCTGTCAGATGCTCCAATTTCCCAGTTCTCCTCTAAATATTACCGACCCCAGACAGATATGCATAATACACAATATCTGAGTGGAAATCAGAGGGAAATGGCTTTCACTTTTTTCTTTTTTAATTTCATTTTTAAATCTCAGTACTCAGGAGCAAAGTTCAGACAGAAAATATTCATCCCGCTGTTTTTTTTTTCTCCCACTTCAGGCCTGGTGTGAGACACAAGCTGCTCTAGGATGGATGTTAAGCCCAGCCGCAGCCTCGCTTCACTGGGCCGCTCCGGCAGCTTAACTCCATAATCAACCTGAGACCAGCTTTGCTAGGAAATACACTGCACGTGTTAGGCTGCATTTTTATATAATGAGGGGGGTTATCTGCTGTTTACTTTTTATTATCCACCCAAACATCCATTAGCCGTTCTCGCTTACCCTTTTAGAGGGTCGCGCAGGGCTGGAACTCCAAACACAAACGCCGTAGCCAGCCAAACCCAGAACCTTTTTGCTGCGAGACGCACTTCATACCATCGTGATTTATATATTTTTGTTTTTGTCCATTTAGATTTTATCCAAAAACATTGTCTCAAATACGTGTGACCTTAATATTATGAGGCCAGCAGTGAATAAGGCCAGCATATTGTCAGTCACAGGAAGTTGTGTCAGCCAGGTCAATGTGTAGCCAGTAACCTGAGCTGCTGTTGACAGAACAGGGACAGGTGCACCAGCCAAACTAATCCATACATGCATGCCAGACACAGGTCATCCATTAAGGCAGATTGATTCAAAGCATTAAAAGACTGTTCCTCAACAATCCCTGACCCGGCCTTACCTTTGCTGTTGCCACGATACCAAATTGCAGTAATTCAAGATGGCCTGAACTGGAAAGGGAAAGGAATGTTCACTGTTTGCCCAGCTAATGCTGGAAACATTTTGTCACACAGCGGCCGAGGGAACATTTCTGGAAGTTTTGTCTGAGCTTTAGAAAATGAAAATGAACTGGTTGGTTTAGCATCTGATGTATTAGATATAGAGACTCTTTATTTAACCCGAATTTCTTGCTGCAGAAATATCGAGTACCTCGGGCTCGTGGGAGGACTTATACCCTGCGTGGCCATTTCACATAATAGCCTTGTACAAAAACATATAAACCAGATTTCACTTTGATTCAGTGTTATTATCAAGCCCACTCCTGTGAGGCCCCAAATGCCAAATAAAGGTTTACTGGCAGAGGCTAGACATCTGCTGCTTTCTGATTGGTTGATAATGCAGCAGTAGTCTCACCTGTTTTCCACAGCCCAGTGCATGGTAAACACCCTGAGTCAGACCTGCAGGGAGAAGGAGCCCATCTGGTCAGCAGCATTAACAACTAGCTCTTTAACAATGGCTTCCAGGAAAAGGAGAAGGGCACAACAGGCCATATCAGCCAATAAAAACAGGCTATGCATGACATTTAGCGCCTGATGTGGGGCTTAGGAGTATACAGGTTACCTACTGTCCACACCAGCCTCTGGCAATAAAACAAAAGCCAATCTCACAGAGTGAGGGGGATGCTGTGCATAAAGCTGCCTGTTTCAGCTGTTGATCTTATAAAATCTGTATAAAGATGCACACGGAGCATCAAGGAAGAGGATCATTTTCATATAAACATCAAGCAGCATAAAAAGCTCTTTTTTTTCTGCTATGCACAATAGTTTTCAATAATCAAACGGACCGCGAGAGTTAATGGATAGGCTCGTTTAGAAAGATGGAAAAACATGAAAAAGTGCGAGACAGATAAGAGGAGAAAACCACGTCTACTTCTAGATGTGGACGCATATCTACAGAAAACCACTGAGGAGGTTATTTGACTAAACAGTGCCATCTACTGTTCTGCTGTTAAACTCTGAAACTGCAAATGTCACATTGCTGAATTTGTGATCACACCAGCTTCCTTACTGCTCTACAAACAGTTTTTCATTATTGTCAAACCTCCTGTGGAGCTGAACTAACGCACATTGCTACAAGAGGCCGGACAGGCTAGGAAACGGAGGCACCTCGGGTTTTTAAATATCTGATCGTGTCTGTTTTTTGCAACTAGGACGCAGAGGATGGATGCAAACTCTAAATAAGATCTAGGATTTATCAAGAGGGATGTGAAGACAGAAATGTTCGGGGTGGAGTTTGAACAGCAAGCAATGGGCTCTCTACAGCTGCTGGCACTAATGAGGATAATTACCCCCGTAATAACATTAGCCTATCTGAGGGAATGGAGGGGAAGGACAAGTGGTTGTGTTTGTGTGTGGGAGGGTATTCAAGCTTGTGTGTGTGCGTGCGTGCTCGTGCCTTTCCTTCTATCTCACTTGCGGTCTCTCCCTCATTCCCTGAATCTCAATATCTCTTTGTTAGCCCACAATAATTGTATTTGGGCCTCATATCCGCCATATCAGATTCGAGTTTGTACAAGGTAATTAGCAGAGGAAGGGAAGCCTCCACACCAGGAGGACAAATGCCCCCATGACATCATTCTGGCTCCACTCAGGAGGGGAAGCTTTTTCCCCTCGCTCCCTCTTACTCATCTTTCTTGTCATTCAGCTGTCAAGAAAGCGCAGTTAATGGGGGCAGACTTGTAGTAACAGGCAAAAAGTTGATGACATTGAAAAGGAGAAGAGCCGGGATTAAGAAGATAAAGAAATGAAGAGATGGAGGAGAAAATGGGGTGGAAAGTGATTTGAGATGAGATGGAGGGCTGTGTTTTTGCAGCAGGCCTGTAATCTCCAATCAGCTTCTACTAACAGACAGCAGGGGAAAGTTCCTCGGCGTTAATGCAGCTTGCCATTCAGAAGGAGCCGGTGTATCCAGCTGGGAGTCGGGGGATGAGGGGAGGATTAACGGGCACTCAGGTGGAGAGAGATGAAGAGAATCAGACGGAGACCCCGCGGATGGTCACACCCTCTCTCCCTCCATCTCTCACACTCCTTTTTATTTTTGATGAACAAATGTACTCCGCCGTTTTAAAAGTGGAGTGGCGAAAGAAGGAGGAAATGATAGAAGCTTTACTTTAGGGGTGACTTCTCTATCTGTTGATGATTCTAATTTGGATCTGTCCTCCAGAAGACAAATCAAAAGCTTCTCCTGTATAGTGAAGGACTTGGATCTAGTATCTGTCTGCCGTGAAAGAACATCCCAGATTTTCCTTACAGATCAGTAAAATATGATCAGACAAATTTAAAAAGCTCCACAACGTAGAAGTGATTTACTCTTGTGCTCTAATGTATCATTGTAAAAAAGTCAACTATATGCAGAGGCATTGTCAAATTAGTCATTCATCATATCAAATGAAGCACGACTGACAAACATCATGTCTTTTAATTTTATTTCTTTTTTTGGCTGATCCCATGTGCTGGTTGAGACATTTTTTCCTGAAGCCTCCTCATCAGCTGCTCCTCTAAACTGACTTAAATTAATGGCAGGTAATCTGCAGATGCCAGCTGTGCAGCATCACTGCCTTCCTCCAAATGATCAAAGAGTTCTTCCTCTTCTTCCTCGTGGCTACACGGCCTTTCATCGACTTCATCTTTGCAAAGAAGATTAAAAAAAAAAAAAAGAAATAAAATATGTATGGTGTAGTTAAAATGGGTTTGCCATCCAGCTGAGAACAGTTAACAGACCTTGTTGTCTGAGAACTCACTTCTCTGAAAGTATTGTGGGAGATGCGACAGCAGCAGAGCGAGTCTGTCTGTCTCGAACAAGGCTGAACAGAAATGGGACTAAAAAGATAAAGAAATGAAGAGATGGAGGAGAAAATAGGATGGAAAGTATTTTGATAGACCCTAAGACAATTTTGTGTCTTGGCAGTTTAAGTCAATGCAGGTGAATGATGGTGCAACACATGTGAGTAAGGTCTGCACATTTTGTTGCTACTGTGTCATCTCAGCTTTCAGTCCAGTTTTGTTTCAAACAGAGGCTCTTTACTGAGGGATGATGGAACATATGACTCAACGCCAGCTTTTCTCTCTTTAGTAAAAATAGATCTTTCTCTCCATCTGCAGTAATTTATATTTTGTGGTATGGCTATTTTCTGGGACCTTTTCACACTTCCATATCCATATCTGAAAAACCTAAGGTAGGGAGAGCACTCATCCCTGCCTGTGCACGTACAGTTAGGCCCACATGTTTTAGGACAATGACACATTCTTTGTAATTTTGCCTCTGTAAACCAGTAAAATTAGGGGGGAAAAGTTTCACTGTCCAAAAATCTATGGATCAAAATGTACACAGACCCCTCGCAGAACAGGGGATTCATAAATAACAGACTGTGAGATCAGAAATAACATGAATGACATTAAGTCAGTGTAAAGGCGGGATGTAAAAAAAAACAGCTTGCAGAGTGTGCAACAACTGCATGCAGGTTGAAGCAGCTTAAATACTTTATATTTTTGCAGATAAATTGAGATAGCACAAGTTTTCCTGTTTAAATTCATACTTCTCTGGTTAACTATTATACTTTGACAAGATGATAGTCAAACAACAGGTAACAGTTAACAATGTAAAAGCGTATTTTATTGTAACCTACCTTTTAAGCCACATGGATCATTCGGTATTCCAGAAATAAAGGGTCTGGTATCTTTTACAAAGTCATTTTGGTGATTATTATCCAGTGTTTGTTGTTTTCCATTGTGCAAAATCAGTTTAAATATTCTTTAGTATTCTTGATTAGATGATTTCTGGATGAAGGGGTGTTAAACTGGCACAGGACACAGTTTAATCTAACAGAAATTCTTAGTGAAACACTCAGTTGTGTATAAAAACTGAAGGTCTGCTCAAACCTGAACAGAAATGTTGGGATCATCTCCTGTCAGGAAGTCAGTCCCGGTCCTCCTCCGGTTCAAGCCTGGAAGAGGGTAGGCTGCGCTCTCGCAGCCAAAGGTGATGTCACTCCCTGGATAGCTGGAGAGATTTATGGGACCTCAAAGGATACAGCAAACTGCAGTAAAAGGAAAGGAACACCCCAGTGTTTAATCGCCTAAAACTGCTCCATGTCAAGATAATAATCCATTTACAGTTTTAAAATATGAACTTTCCTAAACTATGATGTATGAAAAACAGAAGTACATTAACTGGAATAACAGGGTCCCCTCCTGCTGAGGTTTTTGGTTGTGTTACTGCTGCTGGCAGCCTCTCTCAGCTGGCAAATACTGGGGTGGGTCCACCCATCTGAGCCACACACAGGGACTTTCTCCTGGCACGCACATGAAGGCTCTGGCTTGGTCCTGTGTCCCTTCTTTGGTAATTTAATCTGGCAACCAAGGCAATCTCCACAGTGGTCATATAACTTCTAAGCTCCATCTGGGTCACGTTACACGTTTGCACACAGCATCTGTAAGTGTCCTGCACCCAGTCTGCAGAGCAGCTGTCCGGCACTGGAGGGCAGAGGTGCTCGTCGCACTCCCTGCGACCCTCCACCTCCTCCCACAGCCGCAGACGAATATGGTGCTGGGTCTGCAGCCTGGGGGAGCGTGCACCATTACATCCATGCATACATAGACACAAGCAGAGCTGAGGCCTGCTGCTAACACACATCAGTGCACAAAGTCAAAAATGAAGTCTAAAGTAACCAACTGAGGCCAGACAATGTAACTGCAAAATGAACCACATTCATAAGAGAGACTGCATTCCTGTTTTTCTGCTCTCTTACAGTCAAACATGTTGTTCCTCCTCTGAGTTTTAAATGTTTCCTTCTGTCTCCTCTCCTCTGTCCTCTTCTGAATGGTTGATTTAGTTTTTTTTATTAATACCATTGAACATTGCTGAATTATATTGCCATGCTCGTGCCCCTCCTTTGAGATTTCTTCATCAGCTTCGATTCCTTCCTAACAAAGAGATGGAATTTACAGGGAATGAAGCGAGCAAACTTCATCTCTCAGGTATCTCTTTCCTTTTTTTTTCTTGCTTTACTCACAATTCTGCTGCCTTTCATCGTGTGCCAGTGAGACAGGACTGGAAACTGGGATTTACAAGAGCTACGGGAGATTCTGTGCAGTCTGCAGGTTTCAGGTTGAAGAACTTTTGTCAGCTATGATATTCACGTCTCTTAGAATTATGACTGAAACTTTAACAGATATAACTTACATTCAAGGTGCTGTATCTGACCAGTGAGGAAAATCATCATGTTTAGATTCACTAAAACATGAAGTCATTTTGCATCTGCGTGTTCGTTTTTTGTTGTTGTTGTTGTTTGTTTATTTTTACAGAGCCTGCTATTATTTTTGGGATTTGAAATGTTAGCCTGCAGTTTGTGTCTTAACCCTGTAACACTACCATATCTCTAAATCAGTGTGGTTTTATTTTAATTTCTCAGAGTGTTTAATAAATACTCCAGTTTACAAGAAAATTGATTTCTGGCAACTATTTCACAGTACAGGCATTAAGGGGTTAATATAATTGATTTCAGCTTCCCAAAACATGTTTTAAAGTGTTCACTGAGATGTGCTGTGTAGCTTAACTGAGTTTCATAGGCTGCTGTGTCATAAAGACACTGGTGACTTAATTATTTGGGTTGGAGCAGGGTTCGGTCACCAGCAGCGGCTGAGACTGGGTGGAGGGCAGTTTGTTCAACCACGTCTTAATGTCATTTGCTTAAATCAAATCCATAAACATGCTATAATAATACGTTGTAATACTATATCATATGAGGCATTTAAATGCTATGAGGCCTGGTTTAAAAGCCTTCTGTGTTTGTGTTTACTCCTGCGAAGCTGCACTGCCGGTAAGTCCGGTGTTTAGGTAACGTGGCACTTTTCCTTTCGCCATCTAGTGTGGCTCTGTGCGTACACAGAGGTGGAGGCTCTGCACAAACGCTTCCTTGTGTAAATGGCAAAGAGGCGTGGCTTACCTCACACGTCACGTCGCTCACGTAGCACGGCAAGAGGATTGGAGATCCGTGAAGTTAATGAAGATGCGTCATTAAAATCCGTTTGATGCTTCAAAGTAAGAAATAAATTTGTTTAATGTTCCCAATAAATGTTAATATTACATTTATAAAAGAGCACAGAGGCTGCACATTTAGGGGTCACCCCAACAGATCATCTGCCTCACCTTTTCTCCAGCGTCCTCCTCTGTCACCCCAACACTCTCCATCAATGAACCTGTTTTCCTCCTCCTGCTGCATCCAATATATATTCAGTGTTCCTCTCCTGCACATGTCTCAGCCCCATCCCTCTAACTTTAACTCCAAACCTGAGCTGTCCTTCTGGTCACTAGCCTCCTAGCCTCACATAAGAAGGTTCTGGGTTTGAATCCAGTCTGGGGGTCTCTGTCTTGAGTTCGCACGTTTTTCCTGTGCTTACCTGGATCCTATCTGGCTTCCTCCGACAGACCAAAGACAATTAGTAAAGTAAGTATATAGGTAAATTTTGGTGAATTAGATTAGCAGATGAGAATGGATGGATAGACTGCTACTAATAAAGCATCTGATGGCCAGTGGGGTTAAAGTATTTATCAGTGTAACATTAATGGATGTCAGAATTTAAGGAGTAAAGGAAAAAGCGACAGATCTAAAACTAAACTAAACTGATGGACTGTAAAGAAGTCCATCAGTTATATTTATCCCATATGGTTTTACAGAAGTTGATTTCGCTTTCTTGAAACTAAAGTGAATTTACCATTTGTGCTTTTATTTTGAAAGTAGGCGTATAGGAAGTTGTCTGTTAAACTTTCGCTTGACTCCGCCCCACGTTTTACAGGAAGTAAAGAAATGTCTACAGGAAAAACTAGAAGACTTCACTGAATGAACTGACGGATAAACCTTCAACACTCACCTCTTCTGCTTCTGCTTCCGACAACGTTTATCAAGAGTCTCCACCGGAAACGCCTTTTCATCTCTCAAAGAGAAACGGTGAGTATTTTACAGAAACTCTAAATGAAAGTGAACTGTTGTGTCATTTTAGCACTTATTACTTAGGTTATGTTTTTATTCTTCAAGTAATATTATCAGTTTCGGTTATTTAGCCTGAAGAAGCAGCTTTTACTTTTTTCTCTTTTTAAAAACAAAAAGCCTTCAACGTTGCTCTGATCCAATATTTCATCCATTTGAATTAACTATAATATGTGGAGTTCTGTAGAGAGATAAAGTATAAGCCTTGAGATATTCTGATTGCTTCCGTGGAACAAACAGGATGTCTTCAAGCTGAGTAATAACTGGAACTGAGTGATAAAGTTTCATCATACAAAGTGCAAGGAAGTTGTGGCCTGTTGGAAAGAGAATATCACTCTCTCGAAAGATAAGATGGCTCTTAACAATAGCCAGTAGTCACTGACGTGTTATTCTTCGAGCAATATAATTGTTTCATGTGGTTGGACAGGTGAAGGCTTGAACCTGCTGACGTGGGACAATACAGGTGTGTCACTTGGCTTTAAACAGGTGTGTCAGGATAAAGCATCTCCTCATCCTCCAGTCAGGGTGGCATAGTTTTGCTTCCACTACAGCATTCAGACTGAGAGAGGATTTTGATTGACTTGATGTTATTGTATCTTTTATCCATCAGACCCAAAGAATGGCAGAGAAGGTGCTGGTCACAGGTGGAGGAGGCTACATCGGGAGTCACTGTGTGGTGGAGCTCATTGAAGCAGGCTACCAGCCAATCGTGGTGGATAACTTCAGTAACGCTGTGCGAGGTGAGCTCACCAATTAAGAGCTTTTACTGAGAAAATTACTGAAAAAACTGTAGGGTCTACCTTACAGGCAACTGATTTGGATTAATTAAAATTGAATTGAATTGAAAAGTAATCAGCGTGATACTTAGACCTAGTGTTTCTGTATGTGTGTGTGTGTGTGTGTGTGTGTGTGTGTGTATCCATTGTGTTTTGGATTGAGGAGAAGGGAATGTGCCAGAGAGCATACGCAGGATAGAAAAGCTCCTGAAAACCAGCATTGAGTTTCATGAGCTGGACCTCCTCGACCGCCCCGGCTTGGAAAAGCTGTTCAAAAAGGTCAGAAAGTTGTTACACTTGGTTTGTTTTTCCTAATTATTCATCTGCATCTGCTACTGTTTTAGAGAGTGCCAACAGTGTACACACTTTGATTTGTAAAGTCAGTGTGTTTGGGGTTGTTTGGCTAAAAAAAACCAGCCCGGTTTCTGCTTTACTGTTACACACATAAAACAATCAGCAAGAAGATAAATGCACCACCATTTAACTTTTTTAGCCTTTGTTTGTTTCCTTAAAAATGTCCCTGCTGGCCTGCATAAACTGTCATCAAAAGCAGTTCATTTGTAGTATTTGCATGCCTTAAATCTGAAACCGGCCTGTGTCACACATGTGCTTCTCTGTTTGTGTGCTGCAGCATTCCTTCAGTGCTGTGATTCACTTCGCGGGGCTGAAAGCTGTGGGCGAGTCGGTGGAGAAGCCGTTACTCTACTACAAAGTGAACCTCACCGCCTTCATGAACCTGCTTGAGGTCAGTCAGTAGCTCCTGGGTAAACTGATCTCAGATCTGCACTTTCAATCTTTGCTCTGCACTCATTATTAATCCCTGCTCTGACCTTATTCTGTGTTTGCTGAGCGCACACCCGTGTGTTCATTTGAAAATGAGCTGATAAATTCTAAAACCGCATCCTTCTGATATGTTATGCATGTGGAGCTCATCATAACAGCCAGAATCAGCCTTTTTTCCTCGGCCCTGAGCTGTGGACTGCTGACTCGCTGGCCACTGATTGTGTGTATGTGCCGTGTTTATGTGTATCTGCACGTCCCCCAGGTGATGCAGGCTCACAGAGTGCGCAATCTGGTCTTCAGCAGCTCCGCCACAGTATATGGAGACCCCCAGCGCCTCCCCATAGATGAGCAGCACCCCGTGGGAGGCTGCACTAACCCCTACGGGAAGACCAAGTACTTCATCGAGGAGATGGTCAAGGACCACTGTAAAGCTGAGAAGGTAAACTCAGAAGAAAGACATTCACAGACGCACACACTTCCATCTCCTGAGTTGTCTCATTATTCCTTCTCTGTGGGCAGGACTGGAATGCTGTGCTGCTGCGCTATTTCAATCCAATCGGAGCTCATTGCTCCGGTCAGATAGGAGAGGACCCTCAGGGTATCCCTAACAACCTGCTGCCATATGTTGCCCAGGTATCTAAAGTCTCTGCCAGATGCCACGCTGTGCTCATCATAGTGATTGTATTTCAGTCTTTCATCTGTCTCCATGAATCACATGACTCCGATTTGCTTGCATTGCTTAATTTAGGTCGCCGTTGGGAGACGAGAGTGTCTGAGCGTATATGGGAATGACTACGACACAATCGATGGCACAGGTAACGAAATTACTGCAAATCACTGCACTTGCTTTGAAATAGCACTTTAAATAGCAGCCAGATACTCGGTACCATGAAAACGAGGCTCCTTTCTCTTTGCAGGTGTGAGAGATTACATTCATGTTGTGGATCTGGCAAAGGGACACATAGCTGCTCTAAAGAAGCTGAAGGAGGACTGCGGGTGCAAGGTATAACAACTTGGAGCAAATTTCCATCACGACCATTGTCACATAGATGCTTTAGATATTTATTAGTGTGTGTGTGTGTCTGTAGGTTTACAACCTTGGGACAGGAAAAGGCTACTCAGTGCTTGAGATGGTGAAAGCCATGGAGAAGGCTTCCGGAAAAGAGGTGAGTCATCGTGGTTACTGTGAGAGCTGAATCATGTTTATAGTCTGTTTTCTAGAAGTGACGCAAAGCACGACCAATCTGGCACTGTGGAAATACCTCTGATCACCTTATTTTTCCATGTAATTAACATAATGTGTTTTCTGTTTAGATCCCATATAAGATCGCCCCTCGCAGAGGCGGAGACGTAGCTTCCTGCTACGCCGACCCTCGCGTAGCTGAGAAGGAGCTGGGCTGGAAGGCTCAATTTGACCTGGAAAGAATGTGTAAGGACAGCCACGCTGGAAAATCTGATTCTTCTCCATGATTGCTCTTCTACAGTCAAATAAATGCGTTGTAGCATCTCCCGTATGATCTCTGTGTTTTTTCTTTGCACTCCTTTCCATGCAGGTGAGGACCTGTGGCGCTGGCAGTCCATGAACCCCACCGGATTTTCTAACGGCACTTGCTGACGCAACCCGAGCAGACTGTTGCGTAAAAATCCTCTTTTAAAATCACCAAAGGGAACCACCAGCTTCCTCATTGGCGCAATGACACATAAGACCTCAAGAGAAGCTGCATTGTTTTTATTTTTGTTAAACTCTAATGATTCAGCTGACTACAAGAAGAGTATCTAAATGTTTGTTTACTCTTTGCTGTTAGATCAGACTTAACAACTGATATTTTCTCTATAAATGTATTGATCTGTGAGCCATAACAATGAAAGAATAAATTAATTTTCTTACTGAATAGCTGAAACGCGCACTTTGCCTTGACTGTCTGGAGTGATTGTGACCCCGGTTTTTGTTGTTATATACATATAAAAAAAATTCTGAAATACGGGGGCAGATTAAAGACTCGGACCTGTGTGGTAAGGTTAGAGGAGCATCATGAGCCCTGCACAAATACTGTATGAATATCGCTTCTTTCGCAACGAGGGCGTCTGTTTAAACGGGGCACTGGGACTTTAAATGGCTCCTTGAACCCTCGGGCACCCAGTTAATAAACACCCACGTCAGCACTGTGCTCCAGTCGGTCTAACCGGGTTTCGGTCTTTAGGGCTGAGCAGGAAGTGCCTGACTGTGGACCCTGGACGAGCAAAGAAAAGAGCGGAGGGGGGGAAAGGCAAACGGGAATTAAACATGGATATGGGGGCGAGCAGGCTGTACAGGGCGCCGGGTGAATCGAGCCACCAGTGAGTATCGATGGATTTTGTCAGGGGGGGTAAGAAGGCGTGGGGCGTAAGCGGGTCCTGCCGACACCTCGCGCCTGCGAAGCAGTCGCTCGCTTTGGGCAGCAGTCAAATCCTCCCCGCTGCTCGCCGGACCTCCGGAGAGAAGTGGGGGTGGTCTTGAGGATGAAAACGGGCGTGTTAGTGCGTCGTTGCCCTAGACTGTTACACAATGCGAATAGATGTGTTTTTCCAGCTCGCAGCGCGCTCACTTGCCGGAGGTTTGTGTCTGTTTTTCTATTGTGTGCTGGCTGAAGCCTGAAGTGGGCGTCGCTCCAGGACAGACAGACTGGGCTGCCCGCTTTCCTCTCGCAGGACTGCAGCACTGTCGTGTTGCTTTGTAGGTCGAAGGATGTCTGATTTTACGCGGAAGAGCTCGGTGGGGACGGTAGTCTTGATTTCGCGTGCCGTGAAAGGCACCGTGGAGTCCTGCGGGCGGGCGTTGCACCGTGGGTTGTCGGGCGCTGCGGAGGTTGTCACACAGCCGCGCTGATGGCTCATTAAACACGAAAGCGTGCAATCCCGAGCCTGCACGAGCACGGATTGAACAGGTTACCGTGAAATGAGAACTGTTCTGAAAATCAGGGTGCTGGACATTTTTTTTCTCTTTGCGTGTCCGGCTGCAGTGTTTTATTTTCTCTTCCTACAAGTCTGACGCGTTTACTCCATCGGGGGTTTCCGGAGCGCGTGAGACCTCAGAAATGATTAAAGGTTTTGTCACCCGATGCTCTCTGACTGACTTGAGTCGGGTGTAACCCATTAGGAGAAGATTTTGCCTGAAGGATCCTTCAACAAATCAAAATGCAGAAAAAAGTCAGGTGGGCGGGCCCTCTGCTGAGCCCGTGTAAAGACAAAGATGCAATAATTGACAGCTGCAAGCATGTGGTGATGCTGCTGTGTTTGTTATGCTCAGATCAGTGTGCCATGATTACCATTGTAGGCTGTTACCAGACCATTAAAATCCAGGAGCCCGTGTTTCCTTTATTTATCTGTTAATTTGGCATTGGGAGAAGTTCAGTAATAAATGTCCACCAGGTCTGCGGGACCTCTGTCATTTCTTATTTTCTTGATAAAGAAGTGAGTGTGTCCTGCATACAGAGCTAGTGAGCAAGCTGTCATGTTGTCTCCTGCAGGCAGCCTCAGAGGTGGTTCAACACGGCCGACATCACAGTGTCTCACCAAAGCAACATGCTGAAGCAGCTCAACCAGCAGCGTCGCCAGGAGCTTTTCTGTGACTGCAGTGTGTTGGTGGAGGGCCAGCTCTTCAGGGCTCACCGCAATGTTTTGTACGCCAGCAGCGGCTACTTCCGCATGCTGCTGTCCCAGGGGCCCGATGACTCTGTCAACGCCACCTTCGACGTCTTCAGCCCCGAGACCTTCACCGTCATCCTGGATTTCATCTACTCCGGCCAGCTGGACCTCTCCAGTCACAATGTGATTGAAGTTATGTCTGCAGCCAGCTACCTGCAGATGAACAATGTCATCAGCTACTGCAAGAACTTCATCAAGTCCTCCTTGGACATCAGTGTGAAAGATGAAGACAGCGATCGCTGCCTCAGCTTGTCTGAGACCTGTAGCTTTACCAGCGGAGCAGGAGAAGACTCCACAGAGCAGCATCAGGGCCCCTGCTCTGTTAGCCCTCCACCTGCGCTCTGGACTCGGGACAACTCCAGATCACAGTCTAGCTTTATGGGAAAGGACTCGGACCAGGATCCTTCGGCCTCAGCCCTGAAGACTGACCCTAACAGCCCTGTTAACGAGCTCAGTGCAGATGCAGAAGACCTCCAGGACCCTCAGGACCCTTTGTACACCTTGCCTGGATCAGAGCGTCGGCGTGGAAAAGGGAGCACAAAGAGGCGAGCGTCCAACAGCGCTCGGTCCAACCAGCACGAAGACTTGGACATCCAGGAGGCACGGACACGAAAGGCTGAAAAGGCAGAGGAGCTTTACGCTACTCTACCACCGATTGTGGGTGTTATTGGACACTTTAATAAAGGTGTGTGCTGCCAGAAGATGATGATGACTGGAATACTTGGACAGAGATGATAGGAAAAAGTCAAATGTCACAATTTCTCTGTTCCTCTTTGCAGATTCGAATCCTACCATGCGCTTCAAATGCCCCTTTTGCACACACACAGTGAAGAGGAAAGCAGACCTGAAGCGTCACCTGCGCTGTCACACCGGGGAGAGGCCGTATCCATGCCAGGCCTGCAATAAGCGCTTTACTCGCCTGGAGCATCTACGCAGCCATTTTGAGACAGTAGGTGTTTTCACAGCAGATGGTAAATTTACACTTTCTTCTGTGTCTGTGTCGGCTTACAGCTCCAGGAAAACAAGCTGCTAAACAAATTTACTCTAATATTGAATAAATCTTTATCCGATCTTTTCTTTTTCTTTTTAATCTCCCAGATTCATCAAGCCAGGAAGCTGGTGTGCAGGAAGTGTAAGTGTCAAGTGACCGAGGAGACCGGGCATGTGGTGTGTGAGGGCACGAGACGCTACCGCATGTGCACGGCGTGCATCCAGGAAGTGGGCTGTGACGACGTCCCCATGAACAGCCTGGAGGGGCACAACGAGGAGCCGGCACTGTTACTGGGCGTGGACGGGGAGGAGGAGGGGGACACAAAGAGGAGCTGGATGGTGACTGACGACGATGACCTGGCAGAAGACTCGGGCGCCGACCTCATCATCCAGCAAGTGGACGTCAGCGACGAAGAGCTGCAGTGAAACTGGACCAAAGTGTGCGTGTGTTTGTGTGTGTGCAGATGCGTAACCATATTTGAAGTGTTTGTGTTTTAAAGTGCCCCTGGTATGCTTATTTTCAGTTTAGGGGTTTACTACAATAAGTTTACATTCATTAGTATTCAAAAATCATTTTTCTCATATTGTACTGTGCATAGTGTTACTGCTGCTTCTCTTTTCACCATCGGCCTGAAATGATCTGTTCTAGGAAAGCGAGGTATCCAGCCAGAGTTACAAGTACCCCAGAGAGTACTTTAGCAAGAGCAGTTAATTAAATTACAATTTCATTAAAGAATTGATTGAACTTAAAGAATTTTTGGCAGATAATTAATTGAAAGTAATGGTTAAAAAGAAGAATTGGGCGAAAATAGTCATGCATAAATGATTCAAACATATAAGAAATGATCAAAAATGAAATATCCTGCTAAAAGCACAGCTAAACTCTTTAGCTAAGAGAATATGCAGTTCAAATGGTTCAATAGTGGATGAATATAACAGTTATATAACAGTTACAATTAAAACACAACAGAAAAATAAAACCTGTTTTCTAGGCTGTATTATAACACAACTAAAGATGGTTAGCCGTGCAGCATTTTTGTGATTTCTACTGTCATTAGTTTTTTTTTTTTTTTTTAATTAAAAATGGAATAAAAGAAATTCACCAGGTCTTCAGTTCATCAGCCGGAGGGCACAAAAGCTTGTTTTCATTCTTCCAGCCTCGCAGAATACTTGGTTTGCTGACATGTTTTACATTTCGTTTGTAGAAAAGAGAAAAATGGCAGACTTTTAGGCAGTTGGTGCAACTGGATGTAGCTGAGGCATTCTTTGTTTAGCTGCTAAACTGGCATTTTACATGGTGACATAGAGAAGTAACGGAAGAACAGCCAGTTTCACAGGCAGTTTCACTTCAGTGTTTTGTGTGGGTGGGTGAAACTTTACTTTTAATAAAGGTGTGAAGAATAGGGAAAAACCCCAAAAGCTTAACAGGGGCACTTTAAAGCCATGCAGGAGAGTTTATGCATAAAATGTGGGATTCACTCATGTAAAAACATACGTTTATGATATGTTGTGTATTAGTTTAGTCTTTTCTTATCAGTTTGTTGAGCTTTGTCAGAAAAAAATGAAGGTTTTCTGTTAAGCTTCATAAAGATATGCAGTATCTGAAGCATGCATATTATGTGTTTCCTTTGCTTCAATCATAATATGATATTATAATCTTTTCAATAAGCTTTTTTTTCTCTCGTGCATGAAAAGCTTTGGTCCTTTTGGCTGCTTTCTGCCAGCCTTTCAGCAAAAAGGTGAAGAACAGAATGATCACCTGTATCCTGTAGGGACAGTCTTTTTAAATGTTTTGTTATGATATGCAGTATGATACAAATGCATAATTTATTTGTTTGTTTGTTTGTTTTTTACTTTTGGACACATTAAAGATATTTTTATAAATTTGTTTCTGGGTCTTTAACTTTAATCACGAACAACCGAACGACTTCTCATTCAAAGGAGGCTCTGTTTTTTATTATTCTTATAGGAGTATTAAATGGTGTAAAGTAAGATAGAAGTAAAGTCATAGAAAAATAAATAAGATAAAGGACAACGATTGTGGGAAAACTGGTAACAGTGAAAAAGTGCAATAAACTAAACCTGAAAAAATTATAAAATTTTGTACATAGTTTTGTCATCTTGGAACAAATACATCAGTATATACAAAAACTTTACAACTCTGAATGCAAATTGCATGTTACCAATAAAATCAATTCTGGAGTCATTACGGCATCTGTGATGGAAAAGTTTAAATAATAAACGACAAAATATTACAACAATGTTGAATATAACCTATTTAAACAGGGGAAAATTGGATCAAGATGAAAAATTCAGTCATCTTCCAGTTAATTATCTCACTTTCTTGTACCTCGATGTAAACTTTCTATAGTTTGCTTTCATAATGGTGTGTTTTGTAGACGCTGACAATGATTTTCTTACATCTTCAAGAATGTTCTTGGTTCGATGTTGTGGGGAGGTTTTTCTTAACCATGGAAATAATTCTGTGATCATTCACTTTAGTTGTCTGCTGAATTTCTTGCTATTCCTCTGATACACCTACTTTTGTTCTTTAAACCTTATTCTGAAAGTTCCTGTCGTGGAATTTTTTAGTAATAAAGTCTGCAACACGGTCAGCTGTGGTCAGGCTATTTTAATTACTGCATGCAGGAGAGCCAACACACATCAAACATCACAGTTCACAGTCATGCGAGCTCTGCCCTTAAGATGTTGCAGGTCTCTTTTATACCCACACACAGCTCTCGGTATCTTTTCCGTTACAACAGGTTTTTTGTCCCATGGGCTGTTGCTGGGCAGAGAGCAGTTTCCCATGAAGATCCCGGCACTGGTCTTCTTGGGAGTTTCGTCCTTGTACGCCCTTACAGTTAGCAGATAACACAGTGAAACATTGTTTCACAAGGTCATATTGACACATAATGTGAAAACTAGAATTTTCCCCATTACATTACAGATAAAAGCTACCAAACACAAGTTCAACACTTCGACAATAAATCAACTCTATATGTTTTATCTGGTTAAACTGCCTTGCCATTTACCACTGAAGCTCTGAAAATGAAGGACCACGAACACATAGTCTTTCATCCATAGTTTGCCACTGTAATAGTGTACAGATGCAAAATTACAAATATTGTGGACCTAATTATATTTTAAAAGGAAAGGAAACATATCTGGCCACAAGGAAAACCAAAAGTGAGCTAAATTAAAAATTAAAAGATAATAATTAATAATCTGGTTTTGCTTGAAGTTTCTTCCTGCTAACATTGAGTTTTCTCGTTCCACTGTCCACAAGTGCTTGCTCACAGTGGGTCGTTTGATTTTGAGTGTATTGTAGAGGATACAAAGCGCCTGGAGGAAACTATTATTGTGATTTGGCGCGTCATAAATCATAAACAATTCTTTCAGTTCCACCCTTTCGCCCATAGATGGCGTCCACGCGGTGCTTTCGTGAGCCTGTGAGGACTCCGCGCCTGGAAGGGACGTCGTGACGTCAAACCGGAGGCTGGACCATCATGGCGACTGTCATGAAGCTCGTCCACAGGAACGCTTTAACGTCGCTTATGGGGCAGCACTGCCTGTCGTTCAGCTCCGCGGCGGCGCACAGAGCAGTGAGTTTGAATTGTGTGTGATATGACGCGCTGCTTAGATGCACGGCCGTGTTTGTCCGCTAGCTGTTAGCGTCCCCTGCTGTTATGCTAATTGTCGTTACATGTTCGAGGCCCCTAACCCTAGCTGATGGTAATTTAACACCACTTGTTTCTTCTGTTCGTGTTTTAGGCTGGAGTAAGAGCGGCCCAGGCTTTTCCAGGGAAGGTGAAAATAGTGGAGGTGGGACCAAGAGACGGCCTTCAGAATGAGAAGGTAGCGTGTGTTTACGATGGCGCAGGCGCATAGTTCGTGCTTTGCGTCACCAGGTGATAACAGAGTTACCCGAGTTAGTTATGTCGATCCTTACATAACCAACTCTTTGCACTTTCAGACTCTTGTACCAACAGAGGCCAAAATTAAATTAATTAACATGCTGTCAGAGTCGGGGCTGTCCGTCATTGAGGCTACCAGCTTCGTCTCCCCAAAGTGGGTTCCACAGGTGAGTATGCACACGCACACACAGTGCTGGCACATCCGGCTAAGGGCAATACACAAACTGCATGACTTCTTTCTGTCACTGCTGACCGGTTTCTGTCATCCAAATGTTAGATGGCAGACCAGGTGGAGGTGATGAAGGGTATCAGCAGGAAGCCCGGGGTGACTTATCAAGTCCTCACCCCCAATCTCCAGGGTTTCCAGGCTGCTGTGAGTGTCAAGCATCCAATCTCATCAACCGTCACTACATAAACATCCTCCATCGCCATCTTCACACACAATCGTTGGTGCTTCAGTTTAATTCCTCACAAGAAATGCTCTTATTTACTTCAGGTCAAGGCAGGAGCCCCAGAAGTAGCCATATTTGGTGCTGCGTCTGAGCTCTTCAGCAAGAAGAACATAAACTGCTCAGTAGATGAGAGTTTACAGCGCTTTGACGAGGTTATGAAAGCGGCTAAAGAGGCCGGTGTGCCAGTTAGAGGGTAAGAATAGTGGCCTCCCCTCAACTGTCAGCAGATCTTTAAATCACTTCAATTGCCCTCTAATTCTTGCTTATGTGCTTCTTGTCATCAGTTATGTCTCCTGTGTCGTCGGATGCCCGTATGAAGGCAAGGTGGCACCTGAAAAAGTGGCACATGTGAGTTATGGCTTGTTTTAAAAAAAAAAAAAAAAAAAAGCAAAACTATTTTGCATTAATTGATGTTGCCGCTCAATCTGTCCTCTGCCTCACAGGTAGCTAAGCGGCTATACTCCATGGGCTGCTACGAGATTTCTCTGGGTGACACCATCGGAGTGGGAACTCCAGGCAGCATGACTAAAATGTTGGAGGCAGTGATTAAAGAGGTGCCCGTCAGTGCGTTGGCGGTGCACTGTCATGACACCTATGGCCAGGCTCTGGCTAACATCCTTGTAGCTTTACAGGTCAGGCTGGTTTGAGACTATTTTGTTTACACACACATATTTTAGGGCTGCCACAAACGATTATTTTGATAGTCGACTTGTCAGATCATGCATCCATTGGACCTGAAATGTACAGCTTATTGCTCCAGCATGTATCTGCTCTTACATAACTATCATTAGCTTACAGCTTAAAGTGTTTAAGGTATGTGCTCCCTAAAAATAAAGATATGATGACAGTTTATTAAAGATTAGATTAGGTAAAACTTTATTAAAAAATTGTTCTTGAATTCAACCATTTCTAAGACACGTGGGTGAAAATCACCTGACGTTAGTGTTCTAGGGTTAATCTTTGAGTAATGCAGAAGGATAATTGGGTGTCCTTTTAGCTGATCTGTTGTTTGCAGGATTGTACTCAAATATTTGATTTCTTTAGGCGGGGTTTGTATCATCAGGCTTGCCTCACTGTTGCCAGCTTGGGCGCTACTTTTTAACCTTCTTTAAAAAAATACAGAGGAAAAACATTATTTGTGGTTCTGCTTTTCGGAGCAGGAGAGTGAGGAACACCTCTCTGTACACCGAGTGAGCTGCAGCAAGGCTGACGCTTTTATTGTTTGTAAAGGGGGGAAAAGGAAGAGTTGTTCTGTTGCTTCCAATTTTCTTTCTGTGTGATTATATAGAGGAAGTCACATGACAGCCATTAACTTCCAGCTGGTGGTGCCATGTTGTTTGTGTGTATTTTTTCTTAATCACCCCATTTTGCTGTTGATTACCACTCAGTCTCTTTAAAAGAGAACCTGGTATTTTTGAATAGCTGCAGCTGGTCACTGTTGTCTGTTTTCCTGATTTCTATGCTTTGTGTTTGTTTGTTTTTCAGATGGGAATCAGTGTGGTGGATTCATCAGTAGCTGGACTGGGAGGCTGTCCCTATGCCCAGGGGGCTTCTGGGAATGTTTCAACTGAAGATGTAGTTTATATGCTGCACGGACTTGGAATTCAGACGGTAGGAGGACTTCAGACTTTGTCTGCGTCGATGCTGCTCGATCTGCTACCTGGCTGCTTGAAGATAATTACGACTTCCGTGCTTAAGTGCTCTAATATGACCTCTTAAATTTTGTCTGTACCCCAGGGAGTCGACCTCTCTAAGCTGATGGATGCTGGAGCTTTCATCTGTCGAACCCTCAACAGGAAAACCAGCTCCAAGGTGGCACAGGCAGCCTGCAAACTGTAGAGGAACGACAAACCAGAGGCTCTCTCTCTCTCAGACTGAACACTAAAGCGTGATTATGTAACCTGGAGCTGTCTGTGTTTTTTGTTGGGTTTTTTTTTTTTGGGGGGGGGGGGGCGGCGTTAATTTATCTTCTATGGAAGATCGGGATCAGCAGGCTATGCCAGTCAAATCGGAGTAAAATATCTAATTGGATATTAATATGACAGCATTGCTGGAACGGTGCCTTATGTAAAGTAAGTGTAATCACATCATGACCTGTGTGCCTGTGTTTTAATAGTGTGCTTGCATTAGTTTCCAGGCACTGGCGAAGCCGACATGATCGCCAGACTTTGTTTATAACAATAAATTATCCAGTAAGCATCTTGTGGGCATGGATGACATCACCGTTTGAGTTTCCATCATTCTCCATCCTCGACTCAGGCATTGAGCTGGCTGGTGAAAAACTGTATTGACACAGGTTATTTTTATTTTAAATGTATTTATTTTCAAATCTAAAATGCAAATGTTTCTGTAGACTTTGTTTTAAAAATAAAGATTGATAAATTGTCTTGAATCTTAAGGATCACCTGTGTCTTATTTGGTATGATTCGTGGCCTGAAAGGTAGCTATACCTATACTCACATTTATTTTGTGCTTTTTAACCGTACCTCACACCCACAGCCAATTTAGAGTCATCGGTTAACATGACATGTACGTCTCTGGGCACCAGAGAACATGCAAACTCCTCCAGAAAGGCCCCAGCTGGGTTTCAAACTAGTACCTTGTAACGATGAGTTTGCAATGCAAGTCAATGGAGGTGAGAGTGCATCTTCACCATTTCTATAGTAATTTTCCAGCTTGCGTAAATGACTCAGGATAAAAACGGTTCCTGCTACACCTTTTAAAACCGGCTTTGTGAGCCTGACAGGCAGATTGAGATTCCAGAAATGTCCGCTAAAGATCTTAGACAAACAAAGCCCGTAGGAATGAGTCGGTGACCAAAATCTAAGTTATGTAGTTATCTAAATTCTAACTTGTTTACAAATGTGAAAGTTGTCAAACGTATGTTGATTTTTCAAATCAACGTATGTTTTTGAAACAACTTGAACATAATATAATGACAAGCAGACGTCCCACCTGATCACAGATCGGCCTAAAAAAAAAATTAATCAAGGGGATTAAAGGCAGCTCTTAATAGCAACAAAGTAGAGGATGAAGCTAGGGCTGTTTTTAGACATTTTAGGCATTTGAACTGGCATGGAGTGACGCTCTGATAAAAGAACAAACAGAAACATATTCCAAACATTTAACATCTTTACAATTATAAAAATGAAATAATAACAAGGACAGGAAATACAATTCCTCAGAGCTTCCACAGTCGCCAATGAATGACTCACAAAAATACTTGAATACAGTTCCGTGAGCCGTGTGTGTGTCCACAGTCTTCCAGCACTGAATTAAACAGCAGCATTCCTTTCACCTTTAAAATCAACAGTGGTCTTGGATCAGACGGCGTTGTGTACAAGTACGTCAAAACACAGCGTGTCTACAGCATAAACTGAGACCAAGCAACATGTCTACCAAGGATTCAGAAGGAACAATGCAACAACAATAAATGCATTTTTTGTTACCATAGTTGATCCTAAATGCAATAGAAAACTCATTTTTTAAGCCAGTTTGCACAATTTCTACTATTCCTCAAACATACGTATCACCAAACGAGCCTCCACACTCTGCTGCACAACACTTTACTATAAAACTGGGAAAGGAAATCCATGATTTAAGTTCAAATTAAAATAAAGGGATCACAGAAGCAAAACGGGAAGTAGGGTGCTCAGACATGTGGATACTGGCAGGGAGGATTCATTACCACCACCAACCCCTCACCGCGCAGTGAACCTTTATTAAAAAATTCAAACCGCATATCACTAAAAGACCAATTTTGCTTCAAGCCAAAACAAAAGTTCATGTGCTCCTTAAGTGTTGCATGTGGACACAAGGGTCCACAGGATGAATCCAGTACTGATGACTCAACTTCCAGGCTCTGACAGAATGTAGTTTGGCTCATTGTTCTGAGTCTCTCATTTTTTTAGTTCTGTCTTTGGATTGCAGCCCAAACTCTGCAGAGCTTTTGCTCTTTGGCCTGGTTTCAGCTCTGATCATGAGATAGATAGGTTAGGAGCAGAGGCTCGTATCTTCTCCTCAAGTCTGATTGCAGATGGTCTGTATGGAGGAGACTTGTATGAAGATTTGAGGAATGAAGGCTTTTCCTTTAGATCATGCTTCGACCCAACACGGTTGGAGTTGTTAAAGGGGTCCTCAAAGTCGTCATGTTGGATGTCCATGGCGCGGTTGCGTCTTTTAACCTTTTTTGCACACTGTACAATGCGCTTGTAGATGAGATAAAAGATCTCACAGATATTCAGGACGATGCAGAGGGCTGAAGCTCCGACCATGAAGTATGTAAAGACTTTTTTTTCCGTGGGGTGACCAATGTAGCAGTCCACAATGTTCGGGCAAGGCGACACTTCACACTTGACCAGCCTTGGCAGGTAGAAGCTGTTGTATATTCGGTGGAGGATATAGAGGAAAGCGATTTCAATGCCCGTCTTAGCAAAGAGGCTGATCAGGTAAGTCCACCATAAGCCGCCATGTTTCTTGCCCGTGTTGTTGTACAGCTTGGTGTTCTCACCATGCTTGGCCTTGTACTTGCGCTCACGGTCATCACGATACGCCACATGCATGACCACCATTAATGATGGACAGGTGACAAAGATGAGCTGCAAGGCCCATAGGCGGATGTGGGAGATGGGGAAGAAGTGATCATAGCAGACGTTGGCACAGCCGGGCTGCTTGGTGTTGCAGTCAAAGTCCTTCTGCTCGTCACCCCACACTCGTTCTGCTGCCACCACATACACCAACACCCTGAACACAAACACCACTGACAGCCAAAGACGCCCAAATGCCGTGGAGTATTTGTTCACCCCACTGAGGAGGGCTTGAAAGGTTTTCCAGTCCATGGTCTAGTCTGGCAGTTAAGTATCTTGGTAGCAGTTTCTCTTCAGACCTGGATGTGGTAAAATGAAGAATGGTTGAGCATATATTCACTATCACCTGAATTATCTGCTTTGAGACTCTGAACGTTAGTGTTTGTGAGCTCTTACATACGAGGCTTTCTTTAAAAATAAAAACATTTTCTTACTTAAAAGGAAAAAAATGGCACTGGATCTTGTAAAGCTGATTTTTTATTTAAAAACAGCTCCCACTTCTAATCTATCAGTGCTACCAGAAACACCCACAAACGCAATTATGAGGCGGCTTCGTGCCAGCTTGATCAAAAAGGAAATAGCTGAGCCAACACTAACACACCCAACCTTATACACATAAAATGTACTTTTTGGAACTTTATAGTTAAACAGTTAAACATTAAAAGGAGATATATAAGCACCAGTCCTATCATGTTAATTTGTTTATGAGTAGACGCGGGTTCTTGGAATCTTTACAGGTCGTTAAAAAAGCCTTTTACGCACGGGCTGTCTTGGGTTTTGTTTAGTTTTTTGACTTTTTGGACACCGCGGTACGTACATGGCTCTTCTCATTCACCAGAGATAAATTACAGTTACGTAAATTGCTCCACAAAAGTCCGCGAATCGATCACTCAGCCTGCGATCATTTCCAGCTTGCGCAAACGCGAAGTACATTTACGAAGTTTAAATGTCAAAATCAAGAGGAGGAAGAAAAAGGTTTTCACTAACCCAAGAAGGTTAATCCATAATTGTTCCAAACCGATGCAAGCACGTGTTTATTCCCCGATGATCTGTCGTTTCTTTTAGTTCGTTTGACTCCTTTAGTGCACAGACTTGGCTCTGCTCGCCAGGTAAGGGAGCGCAGTGCTGAGAAATGTCTTTGTGGGTGTGGTTAATACGAAAGACTAGAACTTACCCCCAGATTTTCCTCATCTCCCTCTCTCCATGTGCCTCTTGTTCGCCAAGACAGTATAAAAACTATCACAGCAACGAACTGCGTTGTTTCCGGGTAATTCTGGTAGGATTTGAAAATACGGGAGCAATCACCACACTTGGTTCAAATGTACTGGTGGCAATCTGGGGACCACCAGGAATCATTGTGAGGGTCTGAAGATCAGACTTATCATCACTTCACAATGAATAAGAGTTTTCTTCCCCACACATGTACCTTCTGAGGTGTACCAATATTAATCTGACTGATTAAATCTCATCGAACAGCGTTAACGGGCATTAAACCCCTTCAATATATTACTTATTTATTTTTCAAAGGGTTAAAAGGCAAAGCACTTAGCTTCATTTTTTATGTTTGAGGATTCCAAGAACAGGGTTTGCTGCCTTGCCTCAACTTGTTTCTGAGTGCTTAACAGAGTAGACTAAAAGGAGGACACACCCTAAGGTGAATACATTTTTTGTTGTTATGTGTGACTCTTCCTCTTCATGTTGAAACTTTCCCTACACTACTTTTTTTTTTCTTCTTTTAACGAGGTTAAAGCAAAAGATTAGACTTTTGTTAGCGGGGAGATCAGTTTATATATTTGTTTGATTTGTGTTCTTTTCTTTGTAAATGAATCCGTTTTCTTCTTTCAAGGCTGAATATTGTATTTCCTTTATGCTTTTTGAAACGTCTACTCGTCTCAGATAACAACTCACAAACTCCCAGAACGCTCAAGCTCCTCTTCATTGTAAGATCATAAGCTGCAGCTTTTGTCTCCTCTTTATCATCTGTAGGTTAAAAACTATTGTATTATTTTGCAGATGAAGATCCTGTCTGGAACATCCAATGTCTGTTTGTTTGAAATTCCAGGGCCTTGCTACAACTTGCCAGCTCTTGTGCTGAAAGCATTTCTATTCAGTCTTTGAATACAAATAATATAATGCAATAACATAAGTCAGGTTTGTTTGTACTGTTTAGTATCACAAACACAATGCCCTAATGGGTTTGATACAGGCTCATAATAGCCATGTCTCCCCACCAAACACAAAAGTTAAAATAAGTCCAGGAAAAGTTCGCAGAAATCACAGAAGTTCCTGTTCAGGTGTCACATGCACGGTGCAAAACCAAACCTGATCATCAAGTTAAGTTACTGTTACTCTTTGCACCTTGTAAACCGCTTAAAAGACAAAGATATAATAAGAACTGTGAACCAGAACCAGGTGAAAATGTGCACAACCACAATTAATTCAACTGTATATCTTTAAATGCTTTAGAAAGAACTTCCTTTACATATTCCAGTCTTGCATTCAAACAACAAACACCTTTGTGTCATTTTGTAAATGTAAAAGCAACACTAGATGCAGATTGTTGGAGTGGTGCTCTCTTTAAATGACATGGCTGAACTTGAAGCTTCAGCTGTAGCTGAGCTTTTCAGGAAATCCTCTGAGGGCAGGGCAGCACAACATCAGCAATTCACAACTTAGATCAATTCAGTGGACAGAAATTACATTCAATTCGGGGAGGGGTTAAAAAAAAGAGTCTTCTAGACTTTAAATGAAGAACTAGTCAAGGCAGATGAGGCACGCCTGGAAAAATGCAGTCTGTGACTCAACCGTGGCAAGTCTTTACGTGAGAGGCCAAAACGACAGGATAAACACTTCTCTGGTTGTGATGAAAGTAAGGAAACAGAACAGAGGAAGTTGGTGCAAGATGAGAAGATACACCAGGGAAGGTCTGATGATGAGGCTCATTAAAGAAAAGACCCACACAAACAGACCACATAGAACAAGCACAGAACAGAGCTGAACATAAAGCTGCTCTAAATTTCAGTGCCAGTTTATATTACACAATACTTTATGTGACGAAGGTTAATAAAGTTATTATTGGGTTATTGTCATCACCAGAAAATATCAACTATCAAAGGTCCACGTTCGTCTTGTGCCTTTTCCCTTGTGGAAGGATCCTCTAAAAAATCTTGGACTAATTTATGTTAATAAGCCAAATCATGACTGGTCACACTGCTTCAGGAAAACCTGCATTGTTCCATGACAGGAAAACATTATGGCCTTAACTACAGTTATTCTCATTTCTAATGCATCTAATTGTGCTGGACCTGGTGGGAAACAACCACCTATTCCAAAGTTTCTCCTACCAAAAGCCCCAAACTCAACAACAGCGAGTTAAATATATAAGACAATGTAAACTTGCAAATATTCTCATTTGTGGCAGACGGTACCAGTGAGTTTTGGGGGCATTAGTCAAATAATCTCAACTACTTAAGATTCTCTCAATCAATATTTAATTCATCTCTAGATGGGCCCAACAAGGACCTCTGGCAGCCTGGAGAATATTTCTGAAAGTTCAGGTAATTTTAAGGATCGCTTGACCTAAGTCATGTACACACATACCAAAACAAAATTTTCTGCTTAGTGCACATCTGTCATATTTCTGATGGCATTCCACAGTGAAGGTGAAAGTGGCTTTCCTGAATGTTATTACGATAATCTACAGACCTCAGGGGTAATTTTTGAAAAGAGTGTCTACTAAAATATACTTTAACACTTCCAGTTGAACATTCACGTCTACATGTCTCAATGAGAGCAAAAAACTCTCTCCTTAGATCTACTTCATTTCTCTTACAGTGTAAATACTGAAGCTGTCCATTCAGAATAGCAAATTCCTGTGCTGGGTGGATCCACACGTCAGCAGGGATGAAACAAACCGAGGAGTGGGAGGTTCCTGCTCTGCCCGTTTTAAAGTACCAATCAACTGTAAAAAGTTATGAGGGCGCTGCTCATGGCAACAAAGCAATTTGTGCAGCCAATGAGAGAGGGCCTTATGAAACACACGGATGAAGGAAGAAAACAAGAGAAGAAAGTCTGACGCCTTAGTCCAACCACAGAACCTCTAATCCTTTTCTGGACAGGCCGCCTGCTTTACATTGTTCTGCATGGGAAGATTATCTGTTTACTGGAACTACAGCTCTCATTCTGAAGTTAATACAGTATATGCTGCAGTGTGTGGACCTCTAGGACTCAACCCTGCACTAATAAAAACACACTCAAAATGCAAAATTATAATCTTTAATGAAAAATAATCACAACAAAACTGCATCTCAGTGCAGTGAAATATAAACACCCTGATATCACTGACTGCTCTTTGTTCTCTACTGCATGTACACAGGAAATACAGAAAGTAAAATGCAGCAACTTTCCAACCTTTTGATAAATAATGAAAAATACAGTTCACCAAGAGTCTGACACACTGAGTGTCTGAGTCAGAGGGAAAGACTGCACACAGTTTGAACCAAACATCTTGAGGCTGGGCAAGAGCAGAAGGAAAATCTTACACACAAACCACATGTGTTTGTAAAACCTTACTCGCCAAACCAGCGAGTGACTCATGTATTTGATCTCAAGGCTCAGTTGGACACCGCTTTGCACAAATTGTTTTTTATTCTCTGCAAGGGCTAAAGAAATGTAAACTGTAAAATAAGTCCCTACAGCAGAGAGGAGTGCAGAATTTAAACTTTTAAAACCATATAGAATAAACTACACTGCAGTTCAGTCTCTGAGAAGAAGAAAAATCTTCTGTCAAGTCTTTTAAGGAAGTTGCTGTAGAATGGCGAGAGACAGCTTTGCTTTCCCATGTCTTTTTCATAAAGTCTGTGTAATGTTCTCAGTATCTCAAGATACGACGACATAGTACGACTTCTTTTCAGTGGTGCCTTGTTCCGCTGACTTTAGAGCGTTTGCCTCCATCAGTTTGCTTCCACTGGACATTGAGTGGGTGATGACCTGACGAGAGTGATGGGCTGAGCTGAGAAACTCATGGCAGCGTTTTCCGACTAGGTAGAGGATTTCAAAAAAGGAGAGGAGGATGCAGGCCAAGCTGGTGACCACCATGAAGATGGTGAAGATTCTTTTCTCAGTAGGCCGAGAGATGAAGCAATCCACCGTGTTGGGGCAGGGAACCTGTGCACACTTAATGAGACTGGGGAAGCTGTAGCCCTCGTACATGTGGTAAACGAGGAAGACGAAGGTGGCGTCCACGCCTATTTTGAAGACCAAAGTCAGGATATAGGTCCACCACAGGCCTCCACGCTTCTTGCCCGTGTTTGGGTAGAGACGCTTGCAGTTCTCGCCATACTTTAGCTGATTTTTCCGTTCTCGGTCCTCCCTGTAGGCGACGTGCATCACCACCAGGAATGAGGGGCAGGTGACGAAGATAAGCTGGAGGGCCCACAGGCGCACATGGGAGACGGGGAAGAAGTGGTCAAAGCAGACATTATGGCAGCCGGGCTGATTTGTGTTGCATGTGAAGTCTTTCTGTTCATCTCCCCACACCTTTTCTGCTGCCACCACAAACACCATAATTCTGAAGAGAAAAACAACCGAGAGCCAAACTCTGCCGAAGGCTGTGGAGTATTTGTTCACTCCGCTGAGGAGGCCCTGGAGAACTACCCAATTCATGATGACTTTTGTTCACAGTCTGTCTTCTCTTGCTGCTGATGGAAGAGAGAGGCAGCCGTTGGTGGAACAGACCAACGTGAGGGATGAACTAGCCTGAAACAAGAAGAAAACGCAGTCGAATCACAAATGCATAAAAAGGGAGAAGAAACAAAGTGTGGAGGAGCTGGGTCATAAGCGTACACGTTTGCGTGTTTACACGGATTTGGGGCGACAGTGAAATACACAAATCCGTGTAACGCGAGCAGAAAAGAGACTAAAAACGTATACAGTGTGTTTTCAGTTGCAAAATGTCTGACTTTGGCAATCATCTGCGTGCGGAGTCTCAATCCGTCAAGTCAAACCAGCCTTTCCACTTCACACAGTTTTAACAGTTAACGCGTAATAGCGCAAACCAAAGTAGACAACAAGCACTAAAAATCCACTGAAACAAACTCGCTTTAATATCTGAGCAACTCCTTTACACATGTCTGTGAATACTCACAGTTTAAACCCAGATGTCGCGGTTCAAAGTCGGAGCGGAGTTTGGACGAACCTCTCCGATGACACTCTCGGAACATTTCCCGACAGGATGGGAGTGGAAGGGGCGGAGTCGCTCGTCTGCCTCGAGCTCAGTGTGTTCAGGTGAAATAACTGCTCCACCTAGAACGTGTTCAGTCATGGGGAGTTATTTTGGCTGCTTTGAAATATGCAACAATAATTCCGATGCAACTTTTTTTCCTCCTCGCTGTTATTTTTTAGAAGACTAATTAAAAATCAATGATGTGGTGGATCCTGTTCAGCTGGGAAACAACAAGCTTAAGCAGAGACAGGCAACAGGCACAAGTTAAGGTAAACTGAAAGAATGCATATGTCTATTTACACTGTCTGCTGCACGTTTGTGCTAATTTGCAGTTTTTTTTATCTGCATATTCGCTAAATAACGTTTCCCGAACAAAAGTCATTTCAACATTAAAATTTTCTGTAACGCCAAACGTCTACTTTCATTCTTGTTCTAAATGTCTTTACATTAGAGTTAGATTTATTTAAGTATATTATGCCTAATTTGCATATTACTCTTTGCTTTATATTTTGCAGTTCACATTAGATATTCCTGGATTGGAACCGGCCCCTCTCTACTTTTGTGAGGGGCAGCCAAACGGAGGAAGCGAGCTTTAAAGGGAGGATGGTCTTTAAGTGAGTTGCACTAAAACCCAGGTTAAGATTAATTGGGATTATTTGAATCATGCAAGAATAAAATTACGAAGCATATTAGGTCCCTGTAACCTTGCAAAACCATACAACAGTAAATATGTGCAAAAAATGGCCTTCACTGTGGAGCTTTGAATAGGTAAGCAGATAAGACAATCAAAGAAACATGTTTCATTATAAAATGAGTTTATTGAAATATTTACATGGCAGAAGATCTGGTTTCAAAGTACAAAACAGCAAAAGGTCATCTTGCTCTCAGACATGTGCCGCTTACACACACACACACACACGCACACACACACACACAGTGCTTTTTATTCACACATACTCTCCACAGTCCGAGATGATCACTTTCTGCTTCGGCTTTCCGTCTTTGGTTCCCTGAGCCTGCAGAGAGAAAACAACAACAAGTTATCTGACATGACACGATCGTTCACTGTCAGTCCTTTAAATGGTAAATGGCCTGTATTTGTATAGCGCTTTACTAGTCCCTAAGGACCCCAAAGTGCTTCACACATTCAGTCATCCAGCCATTCACACACTGGTGATGGCAGCTACATTGTAGCCACAGCCACCCTGGGACGCACTGACAGAGGCGAGACTGCCGGACACTGGTGCCACCGGGCCCTCTGACCACCACCAGTAAGCAACGGGTGAAGTGTCTTGCCCAAGGACACAACGACCGAGAGTGTCCAAGCCGGGACTTGAACCGGCAACCTTCCGATTACAAGGCGAACTCCCAACTCTTGAGCCACGATTTAAAAGTGACATCTACAGGGCCACAGTAGTCCAAGCTGTCTCTGCAGATCATTCCAGAAACAGGGAGCCACGCGTTTGAAAGCGTTGTTGTCCGATTCTGTTCTGAATGTTGTGAGAGCTTTTATACTAGTATACTGAACATTCCACCCCCATATTCAACATCCTTTGCTCTCCACCATCTCTCTTCTGCACATGTCCAAAACATCTCAGCATCGCTTCCTTAACTTTGTCTCCAAGCTGCACAACCTGGGCTGTTCCTGAGAATTTTCTAAACAGAAGGTCCACCACTGAAACGCTCCAGATGCAAAATGAAGGCGTGAAAAGGCGAAACAAAACTGTGCTGGAGAGGTCTGTGCACCCATCCGGTGCATTCCCAGGTTATTGAGCACAAATACTGGTGTATATTGAAAAAGAACAGTTTTTTCTTAACAAAAACCTTTACAAAGTGAAACAGCCAACACCATTATAAAGAAAACTCCTACTGCAGCTTTGACCCTTACCTCCATTGCCCTGAGTACATCCATCCCCTCCACCAGCTCTCCAAACACCACATGTTTGCCATCCAACCAGTCCGTTTTGTCAGTGGTGAGGAAGAACTGAGAGCCGTTTGTGTTTGACCCAGAGTTCGCCATGGAGAGTTGCCCTGTGTGCATAGGAGACAACAGTTAGTCAGTCAGCCCTGCCTGAGTCTAGTTCTGCTCGAGGTTGCTTCCTATTAAAAAGTAGTTATTCCTTTCCACTTTCATCAGGTGCTGCACATAGGGGATCATCAGATTTTGGGGGTTTAGATCAAATACCGTAGACCATAAACGATCTGCTTTAGTGAATTGGCAGCATTTCAATAAAACTAGCTTCAACTCTTTCCATCCATTCGCTTCCGCTTGTCCTTTTTCAGGGTCACGGGAGCCTATCCCAGCTGTCGCAGGGCTAACACACAGGGACAGACAACCATTCGCACTCACATTCACACCTTTGGGCAATTTAAATTAATCAATTAACCTATCCCCAATAAGTGCATGTCTTTGGTGGGAGGAAGCCTGAGTACCCAGAGAGAACCCACGCAAACACGGGGAGAACATACAAACTCCACACAGAAAGCCCCCGGCCTGATGGTGGAATTGAACTCAGGACCTTCTTGCTGTGCGGCAACAGTGCTAACCACCATGCCACCCACCACATTCAACTGAATGTGGAAAATATGTTGTTACAATATGTCTGCACAAAGTCTGTGATAACATTACCAGTATTGCAATGATAAAACGTGTGTATTAGCTATACAGGCCTATTGTTCTTCTTTATCAGGTCCAGTCTGCTCGCATAAGCACCAAACGCTGAATAGCCTCGATCCACTCAATCAACAAAAGTAAAAGAATTCAAACATGCTTTTACTGAGGTCAAAAATCTGAGGGTAAATACATGCCACGAGTAAATAAAATAGCTTTTCTTATTCACTGTGGATTTTGCAATGTTCGTTCTGCACGTTCATATAACAATGATGAAGAAATTATGATTTATCAGTCATCTCTATGTCATGAGTCTAAAATCATGCCTTCTGTGCAGAACCTGCCTACATATAGCAGTGCTGATAACCCAAACAAAAACCTAGAGCACCATGATAGCTGGGTAACGTTCTTTGTGTTATGACAGGGAATGCGCACGTTAACACGCTAATAAAAATATAAGACTCTTGAAGTTACATTTTTAGCCTCTCAGCAGGTAACAAAAAGTTATAGATTAGAAGTGGCACTACGAATATTACAGTAACACACCTGCCAGGTTTCAAGTGATCACAGATCGAGTTTGTCACTGAGATGAGTCTTCCATGTAGGATTTGTTACTGCAAACTGTGAGCTATTCCAGTATTTACTTTCCTTTAGTCAGTTTGTTGAGTGGGTTGTGCCTACATAGTTAATCATGTAGCCTGCAAACTACTTTAAAAAGAACTCAATTTCATCTATAACGCTAATTTTAAAAAAGCCTTTGCGTCAGTAAAGTTCAAAAAATCCACCACTAAGGTTCATTCTTTGTTAAGGCATTACTGTAGTTTTCAGGCTAATAATCCTGAAGTGCCAGAATTACACTTAGTGCCATTTATGTTAAATAGTAATTGACAGTAGTGTTAGTTTAAATAAGTGTTAATTAAAAGTCAGATAAAAAGATTATTATAGCAGCTCTTAGTTACGATGGTATGAGAAAAGTGGTGAGAAAAGTAAGTTTGTCATGAAAAATCCCACTTGTTTGACTCGTGTGAATGCGATTGGAGGATGGACTGATCTGTTACACTCGCTAACCTGTGACTGAATTCTTGACACAAGTCTGTCAGCGAGTTATTTGTGTTTCCTCACTTGATTTACGAGTTTTCAGCTACATATGCAAAGAATTCCAAATGTCAGCAACAGCTCTTCAGTCATGCCACGTTGCTTTTCAACGCTTTAGCAATCACAGGTTTGAAACAAAAATGCTGGCGTGTCCAATCTGGTCGTAGGAACAGGAAGTACGAGCCAACACACCTTTGTCTTTTGTTGCGCTTCTGACGTAAATCACAAAAGAAATGATTCACACTGAAAGACCCATTTTTCCAGTGTTAACAAATCTGGAGACTCTCACCGGATGCTCCTAATTTTATTCTTGGTGATTTTAACAATTGTAATCTTAAGAAATCACTGAACAATTTCTTTCAATATGTCACTTGTCCTACAAGGAATAACAAAACGCTGGATTTGTGTTATGGACCAATTAAGGGGGCATATAAGTCTGTGGCCGGACCTGCGCTAGGTTCTTCGGATCACAATGTTATTCATCTCCTCCCTGCTTACAGATCTGTGATTAGGAGGGAGAAGGCCTGTGTGAAGCGGACTAATGTCTGAACAAAAGACAGTTGTGTTGCCCTTCAGGGGTGTTTTGATTGCACTGACTGGTCCTTGTTTCAAGAGAGCACTTCTGATTTGGATGAACTCACCGATGTGGTGTTTAGCTACATCTCTTTTTGCAAAGACTCTGTGGTTCCAGTCAGAGAATTTAAGACTTTCCCTAATAACAAACCGTGGCTCTCTAAAGATATTAAGGATCTGATTCTTAAAAGGAAAATTGCTTTCAACGAGGGAGACGTTCCCACTATGAGAATATTAAGGAAGGAGGTGAGGGCTGCAATAAAGATTGCCAAGATGAGGTATAGAAATAAGATTGAGGCAGAACTCAGCAGTAACAACCTCAAAAGAGCTTGGCTTGGTATGAAAACAATGGCAGGGCTACACACGAAAGGTAAAAGTAATATTACCTTAGAGGGGTTTACCTCTGACAAACATCTGGCAGACAGTCTTAACAGTTTTTACCTTCGTTTTGAGAACTTTGACTGTTCTAGGCAGACCAGCACACTGAGGGAAAAGACTATCACTCCCCCATCAATTTGTATTGATGAGAGGGGGGTAGATAATCTTTTTAGACACACTAAAAGCAAGAGTCCTGGACCTGACAACATCTGTGGACAGGTACTGAGAACTTGTGCTGATCAGCTGAGTGGGATTTTTCACTATATCTTCTCACTTTCTTTAGAGCTACAGACGGTACCTAAGATTTGGAAACATGCTATGATTGTTCCTGTTGCTAAGGGCAGTTCTCCTAAGGCACTGAATGATTTTAGGCCTGTGGCTCTGACTTCTTTAGTGATGAAGACATTTGAGAAGATAATTAAGAAGGAGATTTTAATGCAGGTTGAACACCATCTTGACCCCTTCCAGTTCGCCTATAGAGCAGGAAGAGGTGTGGAGGATGCTGTTGTCACACTCCTGCATCTCTTGTATAAGCATCTTGAGGCCCCTCACACCCATGCAAGATTATTATTTGCTGACTTTTCATCAGCATTTAATACAATTCAACCCCTCTTACTTGCTGACAGGCTTTACAATCATTTCAAGCTTGACACTAGTCTGGTCGGCTGGGTGACAGACTTTCTGACTAATAGGTCACAGTGCGTGAGGGTAAATCATGTCTTTTCTGATGTGCTCTCCTCCTCTACTGGATCACCCCAGGGTTGTTGCCTCTCTCCCCTTCTGTTCATTCTGTACACGAATGAGTGTCGCAGCAATTTCACGAACAGACATATCCTGAAGTTTGCTGACGACACAGTGATCGTCAGTCTTCTAGTGGGGGACGAGTCAGGCCATGGACAGGTTGTAGATGATTTTGTGAATTGGTGTGATGAGTCCTTCCTGTCACTTAATATGTCAAAAACTAAAGACATGATTATTGATTTTAGGAAGTCCTCTTATAGCTCATCACCCACTATCATTAAAACTGCCGTTATTGGGATTGTTGAGAGTTATAAATATCTAGGTGTGGTACTTGACCATAAACTGTGTTTTGAATCTCATGCTGATGCCACTACTAAAAAAGTTCAACAAAGACTGTTCTTTTTAAGGAAAATGAGATCTTTTAATGTCTCATCCGAGATGTTGTCTTTGTTTTATAGAAGTTTTATCAAATCTGTGATGTCTTTTTGTATCGCTGCCTGGTTTGGTAACCTGACGGTGAAGAATAAGAATCGGTTGGGACTTCTGGTAAAAACTGCTAGCAAAATTTCAGGGCGCTGGCAAGATGGACTTTTGGCCATTTACAATAGAAATGTGCTTAGAAAGGCTCATTCTATTATTAATTGTTTGAACCAACCACTTCACAGTGAGTTTGAGTTGTTGCTTTCCGGCCGTCGTTTTAGAGTACCTCCGAGGAGGACTAAAGGACTCCAGGTCTCTTTTATCCCCACTGCATCTTCTCTCCTCAATGGCAAATAACTGTCCTTGGACTTTCTATCACTATTATTGTCATTATTATTTTATAGTATTGTTCTGTTTATTTATATCCTGCTGCTAAACTAATTTCCCCTTGTGGGACAATAAAGAAATTGAATTGAATTGAATCAGCTAAAAACCAGGAGCCTTGTTGACATGCTTCACTGCACCTTCTCAGAACAGTATAAACGACTGCTCACCTGGAGCTGTGTGTTTAAGGACAAAGTTTTCATCATCAAACTTCCGGCCATAGATGGACTTCCCGCCGGTGCCGTTGTGGTTGGTGAAGTCGCCTCCTTGGCACATAAACTGAGGGATGATGCGGTGGAAGCTGCTGCCCTTGTAGCCGAAGCCCTTTTCGTGAGTGCACAAGCAGCGGAAGTTCTCTAAAATTAAAGAGAAGACTTGTTCTAACAGATAACACAGGTTTCTTTCTACACACATGGAGACCAGTTCAAAAAAAGAGGAAAAATTTGGGATTTGTAGCATATACACATACACACCTGCTGTCATGGGAACAATGTCAGCCCGGAGCAGGAAGCGCAGTCTCCCTGCTGGCTTGTTGCCGATCTTTATGTCCATGTAGACCTGAGGATTTACTCTGCCCTTTTTAGCCGGAGGCTCACCCTGCAAGAACAAATTACCGCCTCACATCTTAACAGATTTATAAAGGGAAGACCTCACAGAGACACAGATTAGAAGTGAAATCCTCTCACCTCCTGAGCTGTAGTTTGGGGTGTTTCTCCAGCTGCTGCCTCTGCCTCAGCTTCTTCAACGGTCTTCCCAGAAAACTTTTTCAACCAGTCATCATCCGACCACACTGCAGGAAAGGAAGACTTAAAGTTTGAACCGCTATTGTTTTTTTTAAAGAGACAAACAAAATGTATGAAATGTTTGTTATTCACCTGGTCGAGAAGAACCTTCTTTGATTCTCATGGGTTTGGCAATATTGACGCGGACAGTCCTTCCAAAAAGTTCAGACTCATTCTAGAGGGATAAAAAAAACATTTTAACAATAATCAAGCAGATTAAGGTTTTTAACAGAGTGACGTTATCTGTGAGTGTCTGCATAACAACCATACTAAGAGCTGCTCCAGATCTCAGACTACTAAGGAAACCTGCTTCAGTGCTTCCTTTAATACCTAATTTAGCAGATGATACGCTAGACTGTCCTTTATGACACTTAATGAAAACAAATGATCAGGTGACTGCTGTGTTTTCAATCATGTGCCACGACTTTCTAATATTTAGGGTCGTGGTGGGGTTGGGGACTATCCCCGTTGTCATAGGGCGGGAGGCGGGGTACACCCCGGACAGGTAAAAGGGTTCTTTTGATGCTGTTTTTTGGCTATTCAATGGGAATAACGTCTCTGGTCTAGCAGTTATATGAGAAACTTACCATGTTATCAATAGCTGCTGCAGCATCCTGCAGAAGATGAGAAAGAAGCCGTAAATAGGTTATGAGGACAGAAATATGTTTCTCCTGAAGTCACCAATAACCATTCAAATGACTCACTTTGGTAAATTCCCAGCTCTTAAAACGGCAAGATGCAGATGAACGCTAATTAATGACGAATACCCAAGTTAATACTAAGTGATGATGCCACGCCAGAGAACAAACAAAACTACTTCAACAAGGAAGTGGAAGATCATATTAAGATTTAATACATTGTCATTTTTAATTTAAATAAAAGTATACAGAGCAAGATCATCATGTGCATAAAATAATCTGTGATTGGGTCATTTTACCTCAGTTCATCAAATTAAAACAACAACAACAAAAAAAGATGGATATTTCAAAAACGAGAGAGAACATCAACCTTTTTTGATATAATATGAACACAAACTTCCTCTTCCTAAAAGCGATGACTTGGATTTGGTAGGTAGTGTCATACCTGTGGAATTACACACTCGAGATGAATGAAAAGGTGTTTTTGTAATATGTGTAAAACCATTCACCTAATGTGAACCCTGGCCTTAAAGATACTATGTGCCTTACTGGGGATTTATGCTTCAGTGAGAAATATTATAACTGCAAACCCCTTTGAAACCCTACATCCTAACCTACAGCATAACATGATGTCCAGCTCCCACAAAATCTAACTACATGTGGGGTCGATGCAGCCCACAGCTACTGTGAGTGGCCTGCCGCCGTCAAGCAAATTCCTGGAGGATGATGGCTGAAACTATCAGAGTGGATGTGAGAGAATGTACAAAGAAGTGGAAGAACTGGAGGGACAAGTATGTTTGACCCTTAAAAAAACTGATCATACAAGCACAAGGACCCAGGAGGAAAAAAAAGTAGCAGTGTTTTATTTGTTTCTATCATAACTCACAGCATATAAAGCACCAGGACATGACTGTTATCTAGCTTTGTAGATAACAGGTTTTTTAAATGACATCGGAGGAATATCCAAACAGCTGCCTATCTTCATCCCCATTAAGTATTTTTAGTAAGATTTTTAATGACAGCAGGGACCTGACATTTTGCATAATCATTATTAAAAAGAAATTTTTGCCTGGAATTTTTTTTCAGGAAAATCTGACCTGACATAGAATGACCCAACGATACTTGTTCCACTGCTGTATCATTTACATAATACCGTTAATAGGCTAATATTAGCACACTGTAGGCTGTATACGCCGGACTCACCTCTGCAAGCTCAAATTCGATGAATGCAAAACCTCTGTGCTTCTCTGAAAATGTAAAGCACAAGACAAAGCCAACACTTTCATCTTGTGCTGCTGCAGGGTTTATTGTTAATCGTGGTTAAAACGGTCCTGATCTTACCCGTTTCATAGTCCAGCGGGATCTGGATGTCGATGATGTCTCCAAAGGGAATAAAGGCAGCATGGAGCACCTTCTCATCCACCTCTTCTGCTAAACCACCTGACGTAAACACGCATTTTTAAGATCCGCATTCCAAAAAAGGGAAAAACACTTTCAACAAATACAGTGTAGAGAGCTGGGATAACGGACAGTATTTACATGCCGGGTTAAACGTGAGCTCATTTTTCGGGCTAAACTTCGCTTTCGCGCGTCTTTGTCGTGTTCCTGACATGCGCAGAATTACTGTTACGATACAGATTTATAATACAGTCGTAAACTCGTAAGCTACATACACTCAAACAGCGAAAATTTAACAAAAACGGCCATAACGTACCCACATACAACACCCGCTTGTTAGCCGCCATATTGGATTTAACCCTTCAACTTTGAACCCAGCAGCTTCCTATTGGTGGAGAGAACCAGAACTAAAACAGGCAGCCTCGGATTACTGAACTCTACCGCCCCCTGTCGGAGGAATCTCCCATTATTACAATAAACTCTGAATTTTACTTCAATTTGGATTTAAATATTTGTAGTTTTAAAGCCACGATGCAATCTGATCTTTGCTTTGATTTTTTTTAAATTAATCTATTTTTGTCCAAGACCGTCCCACTTAGTTATCAAGCCTATGTAATCAAATTACAGGAAATAAGTAACTTTTATCAGCCTGGGTCACACTTGAAAAGTGCCATTAAATCATAGTTACATTGCCATGGATTACTTTTTTGTTTCTCTTTAAACTGCCACTTTAAATTGGTGTAGAGGGAAGATGTTAAACCATTTTATCACTGGGTTCCTCGAAACAAGTGAAGAAACCCTTACAGGCAAGCTTCCATGTTAGTAAGCCAAAAATAAAAATCATTTGATGTGGGTACAGATTTGATTAAATAAAGGCACGAGCAACAACTTACAGTTCACAGTGTAAAAACAATGGAGCATAACTTGGTAAGATTGCTTAGTGGCAAAAACAAGAGCAAAGCAGAAATTTAATGGCAGCATCCAACGTGAAGGCAGAGTTAAAACATACTCCGAGGTTTCCAATAGAAGACTTAGCAAAAATGGCAGGAGGACCTAGAGTTTCCATTACTTTGGGCATAAAATTCGTAAAGGCTCCTGTTTTCTCTTTATTAACTTTTAATAGAGTCAAACTAATTTCCACATGTCTCTCCTAAATCAAATATTTTCTCTCTGCCTGAAACCAGTCCTTTAATCCGTCAGAGAAATTAATCACAAATAGTAGAAAACAATTGCAAACTTCACAATTCCTCAAAACTGTTAATAGGACAAGCTAAAGATAGAGTTTAACATTTTACTACAACCTTTTAATTCTTTGCAAAATTTGCATTTTCAGAAGTAATGTGTAAGCACTGCAAAGCCACTTTGACAGTTTCCACACTGGATCATTTGAATATAGGGAAACGTTTCCTAACTTTTTTCCTTCTTTTTGATTAAATGCTAAAAAAGAAACACCCTAAATAACACCAAACACAACTTATAAGTACGTTATCATGTTTCAGTATTACTTTGTACCAAAGTGTTTATCAGACACACACTTAAGTGTGTTTGGTCAATAACAGGCTTTGCAATTTTGCCTCTGCACACCACCACCATGGATTTTATGTCAAACAGTCAAGATGTGACTGGAGTGACTTTAACCATTTTTAAAAACATAGTTCCCCATTTTCAGAGGTTTAATAGCAGCTGGACAAATTAACTTAATAATTTTTCTTGTTTTTAATATTTGGATGAAAAATCAATGACTGCTGAAAGACTAGAGCCCATGAATATCATCGGGTGCTTCGTTTCATCACTTGAGATGCTCGGCCAGGCTGTCACTGCAGTCACCTTCAGTTGCTGCTTGGTTTGTGGGTCTGTGCCTTCAGTTTTATCTTCAGTAATGAGAAAAGGCTGCTCTATTGGGCTGAGATCAGATGCCTGACTTGGCCACTGAAGATTATCTAGATTTATTTACCTGGAGTAAACTCTTGCTTTTGCAGCTCTGTGTAATTCTCCATTTGCACGTTGTAGTGCTCTCTGTGCGGCTTTATTACAGTTGTCTGAACCTGAGCAGAGTCTATAGCTCTGCACACTCCACATCACATCCTGCTGCTTCCATCAACAGTCACATGATCATTAAAGCTGGTGGTCCAGTTCCACTGCTCGTGCCATAACATTACCTCCATCACGTTTCACAGATTACTTGATATGCTTCTCCGCTTCTGCACACTTTCCTTCTCAATTAAAATAACACAAGGTGAGTCGCCTGGACATATCATCCCTTTATTGAAATTACCACACACCCATTGATAACGTGTTAGGATGGAGGAGTCATCTCACACCAACATGAAGCTTTCAAGCAAAGACAGAGAACAAGGCTCTTTTTACTTCCTCTCCTTTGCCACAAAATAAAGGGCCTTTGTTCAAGATTCATTTGCATCACTGCATCTGGCGTGCAGCGTTAAAAGTATTACAGAACTACAAAATTATGCATTATGTAATATTTTTTCAAAGTGTACATTTAAAATAATGTTTTCCTTTTTTTTCTTGATTTTTGTTTTTGTGCGATTGTTCAGAAGACTCTGGGCTTTCCAGCGTAGTGCGTCTCTTCCCATCTCCTCTCAGTTTTCTATGCTCTGAAACAACGCAATGTCTTCCCATTAGTGCCGCACAATCTTTATTATAGCCTAATGAACCTGATTGATTAGCTTGACTAAACATGGATTTCCATACCAAGTTAGAATAGCTCAGAGTCTTCAGGATGTGGCAGCAGCAGCAGTAGGAGCCATGCCACCTACTTTCTGGGTGGCGTCTTTCTTCGCCTGGTGAGCCTGTAGAACTGCAACAGCTTCTTCTACCTGTACAAACACAAACATGAGCATGACGCAGCTTAGAAAATGGATACAGGACTATTTAGTGTGCTTGAGGTAGCGAGGTACCTTTGAACGTAGAGACTCATGGGACTCAAGCATGTGTAGTAATTCAGAGTTGTCGATCTCCAGCAACATGCCAGTGATCTTTCCTGCTAGGTTGGCATGCATGGCCTGAATCAGTGGGAACAGACGCTCCCCTACGGAGGAAAAAAAAAAAAAAAAAAAATTGTGAGTGAGTATAAATTTGCCCAAAAACCAAAACCCTGAACAGCATTTGTTTGTATCTGTCAGTCTTACCCAGCATCTGTTTCTGCTCCTGAGGAGGTGCAGCAGCCAGCATGGAGGCCGTGAGGGGCTCTTGGCCCTGAACGTGCACAGCTGGCTGAGTCTGGAAGGCACAGTTAAGACTTAATGAGGAACAATGTGTCAACATTTGGATGCTTAATGTGGGAGAAGTTAATGTGATACCTGCTGTAAGGCAATAGGTTGCACCACCTGGGGGTTGGGGTTACGGACACCAGTGGCGTATTTGTAAGGAGGCATGGCCCGAGGACCGGGGACTCCAACTGAAGGACGAGGACCCATGCTCTGACCACCAGCTAGCAACCACGAGGAAGAAATTACAGTTTTAATAACACGGAAAACATTTGTATAACATCAATATCATTGATTTCAAATTCCAAACCCATAGTCAACGAATTGATGCTATTTTTTTGTGAATGCACCTCGTGGGCCTTGTGTGCTGCTGCTAGGACTCATGTGTCTGAGGTTGGCACGGGGCCCTGGCTGACGCAGCGAGCTGGGCATTGCTTGGAAACCCCCTGGAAGTGATGAAAGAACAGATAAAAACAATGTGAGTATGGGCATAATGTTCAATATATCACAGACATGTGCTCCATCATGGTCCACAGGCTCACCTTGACCTCGTCCACCTTGTTGCTGCCATCGGGGATTTGGTCGCATTTGAGCGATCTGATTGGGTGCATAGTATGTAGTCCTATTCTGAGCCTGATGAATGCAAGAAAGTCAAATGTGTGATCAATACAAACTTATTATTTTGGGTCCTTGGAGACAATCAGAACAACCCTGACAGCACCATACTCTCTCCATGTTGAGCCCAGCCTCAGGCCGTAGTAGCTAGTCCTCATAAATCAACTCTTTCCCCCATAAAAACGACATTCGAGGACACCCCAGCACCCTCAATGATCAGTTTTGACACCTCAGTATATATATCAATAAAAATGCGGTGGGACGACCATTAGAATAGTTTCTGAGTTTTTCCAAGGATAGCTTCATAGCCAGAGACCACCCTCACTAACCTCTGATGCACACCCAGTCATTTTGTTCTTCAAGCAGGCCTGAATTATGACAGAAACCACCCTGAACATGCATGCGTTCCTACTTGTAGGCTTTCAAGGGGAGAAGAATTAAGTTGCTGCTGCTTCTGCAATGCACTTTGCAACCGATCTCCACTTTGCATGGCATTACTGCCTGCTCTGTCCTGTAACAGGTGTCGCTGCTGCTCATCCAGCTTCTGTCTTTTCTTTGTTTTTGCAAAAGAAGTCATCTTTTAACCAAGTGGTCATGACTGAAATCACTTTTTGGAGCTTTTTCACAATAACACCTGCACTACAGCTCTAAACAAAAATAGTAAAGTTGAACAAAGAAGGTGAAAAGCATCTGTGCATTTGTGATTGTAATATAGCCCTTTCATATTAAACACAGTAATACAATCAGTTTTAAAATGCACATCAAGCCTGAATTTGATTCTCACACCTGCGGCACAGCTGGCATGAAGTATCCACTAGTGGGCTGGAACTGATTAATGATGGCATTAGCTGGCATGGCTCTCATGCCAGCTATTCGCTGCATGTACTGGTTGGTGAGATGGGCTTTGCGCTCCTCTTTGCGCTGAGCAAGAGCCACGTAGAGAGGTTTAGAGCCAACAATACGCCCGTTCATTTCAGTCACAGCCTTGGTAGCCTCTTCAGGGGAGGAAAAGCAGACAAAGCCAAAGCCCTTGGAGCGCCCCTCCTCTAGCATCACCTAAAATACAGACAGCGGAGGTAACTTATGTGTTGAAGTCTCTTATTTATTCAGTGTATTGAGCCATTTTTACCTTAGCACTTGTAATTGAGCCAAATGGAGAGAACTCCTTGCGCAGTTTCTCATCATCTATTGTGTCATCCAAGTTTTTAATATAAAGATTAACTCCCTGAAACAAAAGGTACGATTTATCCAGAACCATCAGCTTACTTACTGACATTGAAATATAAATGTTTATAAAATTAATTGATTTTTATTTTGACAGACAACCAGTAGTTTCGGCAGACCTGATAACGACTGATCCTCTCTTGTTTCAGCTGCTCAAACTTCCTCTTCAGCTCCGCCTGCCTCTCCATTTTCTTCTGAGCTCGGCCCACGAACACAGTCTTGCCGTTGAGTTCAGTGCCATTCATCTCCTCTACAGCCTTAAAATGAAGCCACATTTGTCAGAGAAAACAGACAAACGCACACTTGACACATTTCCAAAAGTACAAAGTACCTTGTTGGCATCCTCATGTTTTTCGTAACTAACAAATCCAAACCCTCTGGATTTGCCGCTGGGGTCTGTCATCACCTTCACACTGAGTGTTTTACCTGCAAAGGCCAAAAAAAGTGGATGGAAAATGAAACAATGTGGCTGCACAGGAATATCAGTGAAGCACAACACTTTTCAACTTCATCCATTAAAAGTACAATTCACAAATTGCTCCCAGTGCACCGGCCAAGACCAGATCTGCCCCCCCCCCCCAGGAAGTTCTGTTCTGGATTTCTGCATCTGCAGTGTGCACTGGATTATCTTTACTATTTCCAAACAGTGACCCTTCAAGTTGGATTTACTTCTGGGTGAGAGGTCAAAGTCAAAGGGAGCCAAGTCTGGAAAGACTGTGGAGCAATAAACCACACTTTAGGTCTTTTTGGTTGATTGATCACTCCCAGGTCTTCCCCTGGAGGACAAATTCACAGTACACGATGCGCATGCTCCTCAGTGCCCCACTAATCAGATGCACCACCTTCAGGCTTGCGCTACTGCTCATAATGATCCTAATCAAGAAGGATGAGCAGTTTTGACACAGAAGTTTTGTTTTGCAGTCCTTCCAAGTTTCAGGTCTACAGTGAAACTGCAAGTACCAGTGGTCAGAGCGATCTAAAAGTAGCAGGAGCGCTGCAAATGCTGCAGCTCTTCATCTGGAAATGATCAGGAAACAAATTTAGATTTACCGTATTTGTCAAAAATCTCCTTCAGGCGTTCATCATCCATGTCGTCCCCAAAGTTCTTGATGTAAACGTTAGTAAACTCCTTAGCTTTGGCACCGAGTTCAGCCTCCCGTTCTTTGCGAGATTTGAAACGACCCACAAACCTGAAGACAGAGGGAGAGTAGCACAGGCACACTCTTGGAAAACAGGCTTGACAAAAGAGAAAAAAGCAAAAAACAACAAACCAGACTCCATCTCTTTTGACTTCCACTTTCCAGTCTACAAAAACACTGGCTGTCCGGGGTTCCACGTTAAGAATGATCAGCAAAAACCTAACCCCGCAAACACAAGAACAGGGACAACATCCACAACACAAATTCACAGCTACGTTTCATCATGGGACTCATCATTCCTGGGGTGAACAACGTGTACAATCCATTCAACTGCTGTTAATACCACCAGACGCAGGCAGATATGTCGGCATGCTAGACAACACAGTGGCAACCATCTTAATTCTTGGTCCAAAACTTGATGTGGAGGTAGATGGAGAGGGATGGAGGAACAGTACAAACGAAAGCTGAGGAGGACCAAATGATCTTATATACCTTGCCATGATGACCTCTCCCCTTCTGCCATCCAGTATTGCATTCCTGCATTCGATCCATCACTAAAACACACAAGCATGGTCATACACACACACACAAACACTCCAAGATGGGTGACCAGCAAGTGAACTGAGGCAACAGAAAATGCAACTGGTAGGAAGGAAAGGTAAGAGGTTTTTAGTCTGTTGTCTCTTAGTTTAGAGGCTATCGTCAGACTGGCGGCAGTAAGAGATGAGTGTATTAGTCATATTATTCACACACAAGCTCACCAACTGAAAAAAAGACACAAAAAGTCAGTTGACGCAACACAAACGTAGAACACACAAGTCAGATTTATACATTAGACACAGAAAACAACACGATCTGATGCACATAAGCTGCGGTTTTCAATATCATGATAACTTTTATATTATATCAAAGTCATCTTGAAATTCAGGCAAATTCTTCAAAAGTCTTCCAACAACATTAAACATCCACACCTCCAGTTCAGAGATTATCAGACACTCACACCTTGCGGTCATTCAGAAGCATGCCGTTCATCTTCTCGATGGCGCGATCAGCCGCGTCCTGGGTCTCAAAATGGACAAAGGCGTACCCCTTGGAGCCGTTTTCATCACACACCACCTACAGTGCAGGGAGACGCACATAGACACGACTATGAATGAAGGCAGTTCTTTCATTTTGAAGCAAGTTCGACATTTGGAGAGTGGCGTAAGGCGACTCAAATCGGTTTTATCACTTCTCTGGATGTGTCCAGTGAAGAAATTATGTTTTGCTGTTTTAAATGGATTTATTGTTAAACTCCTTTAATGTAATTGTAATTTTTCATATATTTTTTCACTGATTTTAATTAAAGTTTCCTTTCTTTTCTTTTTTTCCCCCTTAAAGATACAATAACAGATTCTAGGCTGCTGCTATCGGCTACAAGCTTAAACAGCAATACTGTTTAAGTATTGCTCAAAAGGATCCATTATGCTTTTTTCCTAGAGTAGCTTTGCATGATTGCCTGTCTGGAACAAGCCAGTCTATCTCCTCAATAAATCCATTTTCCAAATGGAATACCTTCACAAACAGAAAGTTTGAGGGGTGCTTATAAACTATCTGAAATCAAACATTTGGAGTGAATCCTGAGGTTTTGGCTTTAAAGGATTATTTGTACATAAACTGACGTCATTACTGGAAACACTTTTCATGTGTAATGTGAGCATCCACCACAGGAAGAGTAATCTTGCACCAAATACACCAAATCTGTCAGGAGTTCAGCAACCAACATGCACATCTCAGACCTCTGAAGGTTCTTATCTATATCAGATATTTTGATCACGTTGCCTAACAACCACCCACCAACAGCTAAAGCTGCCACAGGTTTCATATTTATGCACCTTTAACACCATATAAAGGCACTTTATCGTTCTTATTTTATGACAAAAAACATCAAATGTATATATCCTCTCTGAATATAATGATATATGATCTATTATTATACCATCATGTTGCCCGGTGTTTGTTAGTTTGTTGCCTGGGAGTCACCTATCCACAACAATAATTTACTGGCTATAAAATTTAATGTGTGATAAATAACTAGTAAGTAAGTAAAGTAAGTAAACTTTATTTATTAAGCGCTTTTCACAGACAGGCAATCACAAAGCGCTGTACACAAATATTAAAATATTAAAATAAACAATAAAATCAATAGACATTATATACAATGTAAAAGATAAAAAGTAAATAATGTAAAAAAAATAAAATAAAATATGTAGATCAACAAAAGGCTTGTTTGAACAGAAGAGTTTTTAACTGTTTTTTAAAAGAATCCACAGAGTCAAGCAAACGTAATTGTAGTGGTAAACTGTTCCACAGCCTTGGTGCAACAGACTGAAAGGCTCTGTCCCCTTTTGTCTTCAATCGTGTACGGGGAACAACTAAGAGACTCTGAGTCTGTGAGCGGAGATGACGAGCAGCAGTGTATTTTAAAAGAAGCTTGGATAAGTAATCTGGAGCCTGGCCATTTAGTGCTCTGTATGTTAAAACAAGAATTTTAAAGCGAATTCTAAACTCTATTGGGAGCCAATGTAAAGAATATAAGATGGGAGTGATGTGAACACGCTTGGTAGAGCGAGTTAGTAATCTGGCTGCTGCGTTTTGTATTGTCTGGAGGCAAGAGAGAGATGATCTATCCAAGCTAGTAAACAGGGAATTACAGTAATCTAAGCGTGATGACACAAATGCATGAATGAGTTTTTCCAGTTCAGCTGAGGAAACCATATGTCGTAGCTTAGATATGTTTCTTAAATGATAGAAACAGGAACGAGACAAAGATTTTACATGAGAGTCAAGGCCCAGGGAAGAGTCAAATATTACTCCAAGATTTCGAATATTTGACTTGACAGATGGACAGAAAGAGGCAAGAACCTGACTGATTTTAGAATGTAGCTCAGGAGGAGCTATGATCATGGTCTCGGTCTTGTTAGTATTTAGAACAAGGTAGTTGCTTGAAAGCCAATCAGAAACCTGGGTTAAGCACTGGACTAGGGTGGACAGCCTATCCAGCTGATGAGGCTTAAAGGACATATGGAGCTGAATGTCATCAGCATAAAAATGATAAGACAGGTTGCTAAAAGATTGAATGATACTAGCTAAAGGAAGCATATAAAAAGAAAATAGTAATGGACCTAAAACTGAGCCCTGTGGGACACCACAGGTCAGGGCAGCAGTGTTAGAGGAGAACCTATCAGTCCTAACAGAGAAGGTCCTGTCTGATAAGTAGGAAGAAAACCAGTCTAGGGCAGAGCCAGATACACCAGCCAAAACCTTCAGCCTGTTAAGTAGGATTTTGTGGTTGATGGTGTCAAAGGCTGCACTAAGATCAAGCAAAATGATCACAGAACAGTTCCCTGCGTCAGATGCCATTAACAGATCATTATAGACTCTTAAGAGAGCGGTCTCTGTAGAGTGCTGCTTTTGAAAGCCAGACTGAAAAGGGTCAAGAATCTGTAATTTACATAATAGAGACCTGAACTGATTTTCAACAATTTTTTCAAGTAATTTACTGACAAATGGCAATTTTGAAATAGGTCGGTAATTACTAGCAGAGCTAGGATCGAGATTCTGTTTTTTTAACAGAGGAGTTACCTCAGCATGTTTAAAATAAGATGGAACACAGCCTTGCCTCAGTGAACTGTTGATGATGGATAGTAATGTGGGACCAATGCTGGTGATAGACCCAGACAGGACAGAGTGAGGTAATATATCTACAGAGCATGACGAGGATTTCATTTTACCTAAAACTATAATTAAGTCATTTAGTGTGATTGGAAAAAAGGAGGTAAATGATCCAGGACAGCAAGGGGTATCTTCATAAGGGGAGGCACTTGAGGAAATTTTAGATTTCAAGTCCATCACCTTATTTACAAAGTAATTAAGGAAAGTATTACAATCTTCATCGGAAAGCAACAGAGCATGCTGGGTTGGAGGAGAAACAATACTGTTGATGGTATCAAATAGAATTCTGTGCTAAAGGTGCTAATTTGTCAATCTTACAAAATAATAATTTACCAAAGCATCTCATTTTGGTTTTTCCCTCAGGTGCATGTTATTCACCCACAAAAGTATAGCATGAAGCATTAAAATATGCAACAATGAGAAAAGTTAATTTATGACATCAATATGGGGGTATATTGGATAGAACCTATTCTTCACCATCAGACCAGAAAAACTAAAGAAAGGCCTAACAGGTCCAAATGAAGAAACAGGTGTGGGGACATTCCTGTTCCCTTTTCTTGTTTTGAACGTGTGCAACTACCAAAAAGTTGCAAACTTGGTGCATTTTACAGAAACTGAGGCAAAAAGCAGTTGAGGCGTTGTTTTTTTACATTTGTCCTCTAAAAGGCTTCTGTTAAACTTGATCACTTTATTTATGTATGTGTTAAATTTCAAACCAGCAAATAAATTAATACATAAATAAATCAGTGTTATGTCAACTGTACCTTGCAGGAGAGGATGTTGCCAAAGGCAGAGAAGGTGTCGTACAGGGCTTTGTTGTCAATGGACTTGTCGAGGTTCTTGATAAAAACATTGCCCACACCCGACTTCCTGAGGGAGGGATCTCTTTGGGACCACATGATTCTGATTGGCTTCCCTTTCACCACGTCAAAATTCATGGTGTCCAGGGCTCTTTCAGCTGCCGGAGGAAGAGCAGAGAGGTCACAGGAAAGGTCACTGGTGGTTATTTACATGTCAGAAAACATATCAGTCACCTTTATGTGTCATGCTTCAGTCTGTTATCTGCTGATACCATGCAACAATAATAATGCAGCCATTTTTAATGCATGCACTATAATAATAAAAGAGAGAAACTGCTTAAATGCATTAAAACAGGCCGCTAACATGTTCAAAGGGGTGAAGGTACTGCAGCAGACAATAAGGCTGATGAGCTTTCTGCAAGCAGCTGGTAAAAGTGTGGGGGGCAGCTGCAGTGGGCTAGCTTGGAGCACATGTCTCCCTGTTCTGATTAACCACATGCTGCTGAGCCACATGCCACTTAGCAATGCAGCAGGCCTTCATTTAAACACTATCAGAATATCAGCTCATGTGGTAGAGATGAGCAGTAATATGTTTGCATTGACCTTTATTCTGTGATCTGTAGGCCCAGGCGAACAAATGTACCCCCCCCACACACACACACACACACACCATGTGGGCACATGCCAAACGTCCTTTTGTTCACACACACACACACACACACACACACACACACACACACACACACACACACACACACACAGCTTTCCAGCTGAAAGTGTCTGGTAAACAAAGCGGAGCTGCCTTGCGTCTGCTGGCATCAGCAGTTTGGTTTGCAATTGTACTTCACAACCTGTGCGCTCAGGGAAGATGTGTGGTCACCGTCAAAAAAAAACAAAAAACGGGACTTCAGGAAGGTTCAGAGTTGGGAACTTTATTCAAAAAAGGCCAAAGTGACCTCTGTTGACCTCATATATCAGATGTGTTGTTTAGAAGAGAAAATGGAGCCATTAACGGTCTTGAATTACCCATTATTGTTAACCACTTTTTATTTAAGCATTACGGAGCAGGCACGTTTTGGGCTGCACAGGGGAAAGCTATATTTAGAGAGGGGTCCTGAGAGGTATGTGCTGGCATGGAGTGCGAGTAGGGCATTCTCTACCACTGATGGGGAAGAGACATGTTTAAAAAGAATGCTCAGAAGAGCGACACCCGGGTTTGTGTTTGTTTACAGATACAACTGTGAGATTAAGAAATGCAGCAGGGAACACAGTGAAGCATGAAGACCGCTGTTTCATATGAAACGCTCTTTACTGACAACTGCTTTGTTATAGTTTTGCATTAGTAGCTGTATTATTCAGGCACAAAGCTACTGCCCCACAGACACGTGCTCAGGACTCCATATAAATGCCCAGCAGCCAACACCCCCTCCCCCCTGGTGTCTACACCTCTTGTAACAAATGGTGTCTTCTAACTTTTGGCTCTTCTCACATTTGTAACGGAACGATATCCTGAAAGCGAGCCACTCGTAACCTCTCATTTACTTTGGCTTTTGGTAACCAACTCGAGCGCAGATAAGCTGTGACAGGTGTTTTTTGTTGATAGGACAAACAGTGTCAGCGCACCGCCAAAAAGAACCACAACACCTGCTACCTTTGCTCAGTGCTTTGATACTCCTGTATTGTAACTGGAAACAGTTTTATCACAAAAGGTACTTAACAGCACTGCTGATACGGTTACATATACATTCACTTTTGTGTATCATGACAGATTAACAGCATTGAGTGGTGAGGATATAACAGATAACCCAACAGTGTGAGTGAACTAATCCCAGCTATTAAAGCTGGGATTCAATTCAAATAGAAACAGGATCAGGTTTTTCCATTTGCAGTGAATATACAGACAAGCAGCAGCACAAACAAGCAACAAGCAGTGCAGCGGGCTCAGCTGTGCTTGTCTCTTTCATGCTTTCAGTGAACATGCCAGCAGAGGGCAATGGGAGTTAGTTTCACTCAACTCATTGGCCCTTTAAATAGGCACAGAAATGGGTCATTTTGGTTTTTAAAAAGGTGTAGGAAAAGACTCCATTTACCCAAATCTAGGCCTGTGATTTATGGGGATGGTTTGTTGATTTTGGCCAACTTTTAAGGACAGTTTAAATTCTGCATGTTCTGGGGGCTTGAATTACATCAGAGACACACACAGGCTGCTATATTCCCAACCATACACGAGAACTGGGACGTGCTTATGTAGGTCAAATAACTGATACAGTCTAAAGAACTGCTTTGAACATTTCACACTGCAAAATTAACCACATTTATTTGCGTTTAATTCAGGCTCTGTACACAGTTTCAATGGCAGGCTGGAAATGTCAACATGTTCACGCCTTGTGGAGGCAACGTGCTCACACAGCACAGCTATCCCATCCCTGCTTACCGTCAGCCGGCTGTGAGAAGTTCACATAAGCGTATCCCAGGGACCGCCGGGTGATCATGTCTCGGCAGACCCGAATGGAGAGCACCGGTCCGGCTGGGCTGAATTTCTCGTACAGCATAGCCTCCGTGATGTCGGGGTGCAGGTCGCCAACATAGAGAGAAGCCATCGGATAACTCCCCGTCGCTGTGTTCATATCGCTGATTTCAGAGGATGAACGCAAGGCTTCGTTTTAAAAAACGCCAGAAAAATGTCGGTATGGTCTCTAATCCGGATCCAAACTGCGCTTTGGTTTAAAGACACGCTGCACAAACAGCTGATCGGGCGTTTTGAAAATGCCAAACCTGGAAAAAGCAGCGCGATAAAGACGTGTGTCTTCTGAAGTGTTTCCTTTAAAAAAGACGACAACTTCGAGTTAAGCCGGAGGCCTGATGTTTGTTTGTTTTTAAATAATATTTTGCTATTTTTTTAAAGGTTTCTATTTCTTTAAGTAGATCTGCACTTTTTAAGATTTTGTGGATTTTATATTTTTTATATTATTTTTATTTTAAGTTTTTCAGGAACAGTGAGTTGGACACTCACGGTTGTTTTGTGGCCGGGGAAAGAGACTGCGTGGGGGGAAGCATGGGCACTTTATAGAGAGTGACGGTGCGGAGGAAATAGTGGCCCGGGTCAAACTTGGGGTGGAAAAAACACTGAGCATGCGGCGTAAAAGGGAGAGCGCACATGGTACTGTCCCAACTACAGCGCCCAGCTCCCCACAGCGACATCTGGGTGGGAATAAAAGCCTTTCACTGTAGCCAGGATGGGGCGTTTCATAAACAGGCTAATAATGTGATGCACTATTGAGCACCGGTGGAGAAATGTTGTGAATGAGTATGACTGCCTTATTTAGTCGACAGTGTCATTTAAAAATGCAGCTTGTATTTCAGACTTGCTGCTATGATGCCAGGTTTCTCTTGGAAATGAGATTTTTACCTGGATAAATAAAGGACTAATACAATTTTTTTTTTTTTTTTTTTTTTTTTTTAAATAAAAGAAGTGTAATGAGACCAGATAAGTGCACATCAGTTTTATTTATCTCAAGTACAAGTTTAAAGTCTTTTAAAGCCGTGGTTATTCTGCATTCTTCATCCTCCTGAGGAAAAACAAAAACCAAATTAAATCAGCCATCTTCACATGCATTAAACAGTCTGCCAGCTAACTGCAAACAAGTCATTTACCTCAACAGATTCAAGAAAGTTGAGTGCAGCCCCTTTAGTTTCAACTGTTTTCTTTCCACTGGACTTGTCTTGTGTACCACTGCCTCTTCCTCATAACTCAGTGTCTGCGACCCATCAGCAGCTTTGGAAAAGGAGAGTTTGGAGCGCGTTATTGGTGGGATTTCATCTGTTCCTTCAGGCATCATAGCACCATCTGTCAGCATCTGGGGCAGGTCATCATGGTTTGGGTCCTTAATCTCATTCTGCAGCCATTTTTCACTTTGGGATTCCTCTACAGCAGCTGTGTTGTCCAATTCTGCTGAATTTGGCCGTTCAACCAGCATAAGGTACTTTACACTAATCTCAGCTGGCAAAGAAAAGTTAACCGGTTCCTCTTTGCTGTCAAAGTTACCAGATCTTCCAGACCGGCTTTTTCTTTTGAAGTCCTCTGGAACAGCTGGGTGTGGAGGACTCTTCCATCCGTTAACCATAGTTGGCAAATTCATAGTTGACGGAGAAACACTACTGAAACTTTGACCTTTGATCTCATTGGTCGGATTCGGATGAGGTTCTTGATTTGTGGTTGAAGAATGCAGTTTGGTAATGTCATTTGAGTCAGACTGAGGAGGCACCTGTTCAGGTAGCCAGAGCGTCAGCCTGGTGGCAGGGTCCTGACTTACAGCCACTACACCCTCTGGGCCAGCATTGAACTTGCTTCTTGGAACAGAAGAAACTATCACATCAGCAAGATCTGGAAGAGCAGACTGCATGGAGTTTGGGACGTTAGCGCTTTCTTCTTCGGCGATTGAAGGCAGAGTTCTCTCACCATCTTCATCCACAATGACAAAGGGACCAGTGCTGACCACAGCTTTGGCATCTGAAATGACACGCAGCAAGTCTGTTATAAAGTTTCTGTCTTCCATCACCTTCAGACAGAAAACCAAAGCACTTACCACCAGGAAGGTTTTTGCCTTTACACCTTGAGCTACAGCACTCACATGCCTCCAAATCACCACTTAGTTCCTCCCATCTGAAAGGAAAGTTTCATTTATAGGACATTGGTAAAAGAAACAAACACATACATTATGTGAATATTGATACCTTGATTCAATCACATTGTAGTTGCAGGATTTAGAGCCTGGGGTGACACCTTGGCCTGAGATCAGCACGCTACAGTGGATATACAACTTGTAGAGAAGAGTACACAACTCAGTTCAGAGAAGATTCAGAGCTGCACATTAGTGCAATCCGTTTATAGAGACTTACCTCAGAAATGAGATAAGACGTGTTCAGAACAAAATTAACCGCATCTGCGCTGTTGGAGGCCACAAACGTCACTCTAGTAGTGGAGGAACCCAGTGGGGTTACGCACCTGCAGTAAGCAGTGATATCACAGGCAATCAGAAGGTTAGACATAACAAAAACAGTTGAGATAGACACCCAACTGAAAACTCACCCTTTGTTAAATATGACTGTTTGCCTTGGTTTGGCCCGAGGCTCAGGGAACACAGAGACAAAGCAGGACTGGATGAAAGCCTCTTGATTTATTCTGGTTTTAGCCAAAACCTGAAGATTGACAAGCTGGCCTCTTTTGTAGATATTTGACTCTGCTGCGCTCGTCCAGGACGCTGCAGGAAAGAACTGTGTTTACAAATTAAGCTGCAGCTAAAACTTGTTGTTGGATGTGTTTTATTACTTACGACTCATGGCTTTGATGCTAATGTCATCATTCTCAGGAAGTGCTGTGTCGCTAAACTTTGGAATCTTGTTCAACCTGTAAATACATGGACCTACTGTAAGTATGGTTGGTGACTAGCTGCAGACACTGAAGTAAGAACATACCATTTTGCAACACAGAACACGTGGACTGCAGAGGGAGTTTCCCACCAGGTGGGAGAAATTCTTCTCAGATTCAAGAACAGGGTGTTGGTGAACACCTCCAAGTCATCCTCCACCTGTAAGATGGTGCAGTTTTGGTAAAGGCTTCATAAAAAGATGCAGAACTGCAACAGAACTTTATGCTCACCATAGGTGTAGTTCCACATTCACCAAAACCATAAGTGAAGACAAATTCATTTGCAAGCTCTCCATTGCTGAAGCAGCCATTGCCCAGCTGTATTTCCTCTCCAGTCAGTTTGAGACCACTGACACTCTTATCAACCAGCACGGTTAGTGTAGATGCGTCACAATACACCTGTACTCTGGGAACATTGAGGAAGGGAGAGAGTCCAGCTAGCCTGTGAAAGTCAGGGGTCCAGGATCGCCAGGAGCTGAAGATTGTGCCTTGCGGAGTAAAATCAAAGTTTCTTCCAAATGAAAAAGGCACTCGATTTTCATAAACTCCCACAACATCCTGGGTGAATCTGCCATTGTGATACAGAACAGACTGAACAGCAATAACACAACCAAGAAACACACATAAAGATATCTGCGTGGTCCCCATCATGAGCCCCAAACAGGACCAACAATTCAGCTCATTCTCTTTGACAAGTGCATCATTAATAAGGTGCAGCGATAGTGGAGACAGGTGCTGGCAATCAAGCCAATGAAGCTGACTGGAAATGATTCTTTATTCAGTGTTAACACCACGGCAGGTGGATGGGACACATCTAAGATGCTGTTAGTGAAAAATGCAAAAATAAATGAAGCAAAATGTGTATCTTGTTCACATTTGTGGTTTTTCAGAACTTGGTTTTAGAAATCACTCCGTTGAAGGCCCAACCAGCTGCCGTTTAAACCTGTTCTTGAGAACTATTCTAACCAGAAGGCATAAAGACAGGATGGCTTTATATGGAGACGAGCTGAAAAAAGCTAGTTTCAGACAGAGGGACACTGAAGGGCTGCACCAAGGCCCAGTTTAAGATAAGTCAGGATTATTTGGAACTATAAATTATACAAAACTGTTTTAGTAGACTCCAAACACAAAAAATATGGTGCTGGATATAAGAATTATGCCTGTTTGTAAGGTGTTTGTGGGCTTGGCGATAACATGAAAACTTGTAGGTTAAGTCATCTGGCAGGCCATTCCTCGGCTACAATCTGAACAAACCAAAAGTTGTGAAAACTTGGTTAGTTTGGGTTAATCTAATGTCTATAACACCAAAAAACTTGTATTTATGTTACAGAATTTTCTTAGGCAAAAATATTCAAAATTATATATTTCTATTAAGTAGATGAAAGACATGTAATTTAACTCTGGCTTTTCTTCTGTGTTGAGCGAACCTCGAGATTTAAGATTTAAGATTACATGTGTTAGATGTGTGTCGGCACACATGGCAGAAAACAAAATCACACTATAATTCTGGAATACTTTCAAGGAATGAAAGGAGTTGAAGGATAGCACGTAAGAGGAAACTGGTTATAAAAGATTAAAGAAAGACATAAACTGAGAGCACACCACCTTCTGCCTCATCTAGGTGGAGCCATTGTCAAAAAGCTGACTAAGGCTACGTTCACACTGCAGGTCTTAATGCTCAATTCCGATTTTTTGATCAAATCCGATTTTTTTTTCTGCTCGTTCACACTACAAATAAAACGCGACAGCAAACGCGCTCTAGTGTGAACGCTCAAAGCGCAAAAGATGTCACACACAAGGCGCTCTGTTTAGACCCAGAGCAAACAGTATTGTTTGATTGATGGCCCTTAATATAAAGACTTCGGACTTTACGTTTCCCAATTTTTGCTTTAAGTTATTTTGTTATTTGATAATGTAAATAACCTAATAATTATCCTTATTGCTGTTTTAGAGGAGCGGTGCTTCAAAGGATAGTTGCAGATTTTGAATTTGGGGCACTGAATGTGGTTTTTAATCTGCTTTTTTTTTTAGCAGCTGACTAATCGATTAAGACCCGATGAATACAGATCATTTGCCCAACACTTTCTTCTTTTATTTGACACTGGTATTGTTGTGATGGATTGTGCAAAGTCAGGAAAATTTTATATCTCCCCAGCAATATAAGGCTTGAGCAGGCAAATGCAGTGCTGTGCAAAAGTCTTGAGCCTCCCTCATTTCTTTACATTTAGCTTCCAAACAGACATTTTTTTCCACTGGGTTTTCTGGAGGTCTTTCAAAGGTTTTCTTTGAACATTGGCCACATTTTCACTCATTTTAAGTCCCGTCCTTGTACCTGACAATTTTTGGAAGAGTGTTTGGTTGTTTTTGTTATGTTTTTTACATTCGTTAAGACACTTAACACTGACATATGAGTCACTTAAGCATTAAAAAGGGATCTAACTCATAGGAACCAGTTTTTTGTCTACACATAATAGACACGTTAGAACAAAAAACAAATTTAAATTGTAACTTTTGGCTCTTTGTCTTAAAGAATTTTACAGATTGTTCCCATTTCTTTAGTAGAATCTTTGTCAGAGATAAAATATATTCACAGGCATGAAATATTACTTTTGCACAAAGGGATTCCCAGAAAGCTATCAGCTGAAACCTTGGCATATATCATGCAGTCCTTAAAAACTGAGGAAACTGGACAAGAGGAGGACGAAACAGTATCTGAAAGCTATCTGTAAAACACAGTGGAGGTGCTGTCATGTTTGGGGCTCCATTTCAAACATGGTGTGTTTCCCATTAATGGGATTATTAATGTAGAAAAACTTTTTGATATCTGGAAAGCATCTGATTGGCCACAGCTTCATTTTTTTTAGCATGACAATGATCCCAAGCGCACTAACAATGCAGTATAGCATTATAGCATACCTGAATATAAAAACACACAAAGGAATACTCCCCGGCCCCTCAAGGCTTGTTAGACTTGTACAAACTCTGCTTGTGCCTTATCTGTTTCCATATAGTGTAGTCTACACGTTTTAAGAAGTAGCTGCACTAATTCCCAATTTCCTTGCAAAATATAAAGAAATGAGGGGTGATTCAAGACTTTTGGTCTTGTAAATAACAATTGGCCTATATTCTCATTCTGGGAGAATAGGAAGGTTAAATCCAGGTTTAGTTTTATACTTTTTGCAGAGAATATGTAAGCTACAGTCAACAGCATTCATAAGTATAAGAGTATTTCCCAGCAACAGACAAGGTTTGTCTGAGTCCACTTAAACCTGCCGTTGTGGTAAATAAATTACACAATCATGAAGCACGGTGACATGGGGATTAGCACTGTTGCCTCACAGCAAGAAGGTCCTGAATCCATCAGGGTGTTTCTGTGTGGAGTTCTCCCCGGGTACTCCGGCTCCCTCCCTCCAAAGACATGCAGTTAGTGGGGTTGGGTTAATTGGTAACTCTAAATTGCCCACAGGTGTGCGTGAAGGTCAGTGGAAATGGTTGTGTGTCTCTAGGTGTTAGCCCTGCGACACACTGGCGACCTGTCCAGAGTGTACCCTGCCTCTCCCCCTAAGACAGCCGGGATAGGCTCCAGTCCCCCTGCGACCCTGACAAGGAGGTTAATGGATGGGATCACGATCATGACACTTTTTTAAAATCTAAAAACAATCTAATAAACTATAACAATAGCGTATGTGAATAAAGCTGTATTGTTTGTAAACATATGAATACTTGTTATTGTCTCCGACCGACACTGGAGTGTTTTTTTTGTTTTGTTTTGTTTTTTTAAGGTATCGTGGGCGGAGCTTCCGCTCAGGTAGAGCCCGTGTGTTCCCAGGTGTGCGGCGTTTAGAAGAAACCGACAACCCGCCGAAAAACGGTCGAGTCAGAAAGCTGTCGAGAATGAATTTACAAACGACAATAATATGAAAAACAAAGGAAACAGAAAGACGGGCACAGGTGAGTTAACCTTTCACGTAGTCTGGCAGGTACCGAGCAGGGGAATGTACGTGCTAAAGTTTCTAGGCGTGGTCTGTGCTTTTGAACATGGAGCTCAGTGAGGAAGAGACATAATCAAACCACAGTGTTATTGTTCTATTATAACTTAATATTTTAGTGTTTTTCTCGCCGTTTATACCAGTTAAGAATAATCCACCCATCGTATGGTTGGGTTTTACTATCAGTGATATTTCTTTAGACTTTCCTTGATATACAAGTGAATCTTTTAGATAGCTGTGAATTATTGGATGCTAACAGTTTGGATAGGATAGTACGGTATGGAGCCTGTACCCCTCTAAGCATCCTTTAAAAGTATGGAGCCAAACAAAGGTGAAAGGATTAGCTTATACTTTATCTATTCACACTGGGAATTCAGTACTGTTACTGCTACTTCACACTGTGGTGGGAAAATGTGTGGCAACAAAGGACAAACTGCCAATATTATGACTGAAAACAAGTATTTCAACAGCACCCACCTGTGCGTGAGAGCAGCGGACCATTGGGCCACCTCTGTGTGCTGATAAATGTTTGAACACCCCACCCTGAGCTTTGTCTTGTTTGGTTCAGGATTTTCTTACATGGTCTCTAAACATGTGTGCTTCACTCTTAAAACGAGGGACACAGAATAGTGCAGCGTGAGCCTGCTGAGACCTGCAGTCTTACCACAGCTGCAGTATTTTCTGCAAGCAGTGGAAGACATCTTCAGGCCTCTCTGCAGGGGGCTGGGGATAATTGTGGTTACTGCCTTGTTCTCATATTGTGCTAACCGCTGCCCCGCTTCCTTTTTAACTCTGCATAAGTCACGGTAAAGTCTGCACTAACTTCACACAAGGTCTCAGTGTTTCACATTGAGATCGTATTTCAGTTCACATTTAATAAACTTGTATGCACACGCGTCAAGCTGATGTGCACACAGCTGTCAGAAAGTATGAACTGCTGCACACACAATGCAATGATGATGTAGCTGTTTATCCGTTTCCCCCCGGCAGAGATCATCATGTTCAAAGCTAAGTTAAGCTCATGATTTCAAAATAACATATTTTTGGTTTTGGCTTCCCTCAGGACTATGCTGTGCCAACCTCAAGGACAACAAAGTCTTGATGAAGATGGGGTTGGCGCTGGTGCTGGTGGGCCATGTAAACTTTATTCTTGGAGCACTGGTGCACAGCACTGTGCTCAGACACATCAGTCTGCAACGCCAGGTCAAGAATTTGGTGTACCCCATCGCCAATATCATCGCTATCGTGGCAGGTCTTTTGGTAAGGGCTAGGACTGACAGCTGCGTACTGTTACATACTGCATATTAAAAGGGGAAAAAAGAGACAAAATTACAGAACATATATTTAAGGGTCATTAATGGCTTTATCCTGACCACACCAAAGGGCCAATCCCTGGATTAAACAAACAAACAAACAAACCCATTGAAAAGCTGCAGGAGAAGCAGGTTTACAGAGACAAATTTACAATCAGAAACATGATCAAACCATCACAATGGCACATTCAGTATACAGCTGGAGTGTCCTCTCTGTCACTTGAATGTTAAACTGAATGTTTGAGTCATGTTGCGTCATCTGTCTGAGTAATCATCTTCTTTTGCTGAACTTCTGGTTTTTCTTTAGGGAGGGATCTGTGGAATAACAGTTATAGTCCTATCCAGAAACAAGAAAAACAGGATCCTGGTAAATATTCACTTTGCCAAACGGCTCTTGTTTCCTGGCTGCTGTTAGAACCTGCTTTTTGTTTGTGACTCAGTGCGTGTGTGTGTGTAGATAACGATTTAAATACGTAACATACTTGCATGCAAGCGTAAGCTCCAAACAGGTTTGAAACATTGGATGTGTTTTCACTGAACAATCTGTGCCATCAGCTACATGCTAAATGTCATCTTTTCTATCATGGAGAAATATTTCTATCACTTCCCAACATACACTACAGCTCAAAAGGCTTTAGCCAACTCACACTTCTTTATATTGTGCTACCAAGGAGTGCTCTTGAGCAATACTTCAAAAGTTGACTCTGATCATCTGGACGTAGCGTTTTCAGTCCAGATGAACAGAATCAACTTTTGGAGATTTACTTACCTGGATGATTGAGCATGCATCAAGACTCTTGAGCAATAGTTCTCCAGGCATTCTAAAGCTAGCGTCCAAAGTTGTTTTGTTTTTTTGCTTTGGTTTTTTTGTATCTGTATCTGAAAATTTTCAGATTGTTTTTGAGATTTTTTTTTTTTTTTTTTTTTGTTAATCCACGTAACACTGACCTATATGAACACATTTCAAATTGCTTCTTTAGGAACTTTGTTACAAGTAGCCTGTCACAAAAATCACATAGTTTGTTCCAGTTTCTTCAACTGACTCTATGAAAAATGCTGCAGTTTAAAAATAACAGTTTGACAGGCATAAAATAGCAGTTTTACCCAGAGTGCTGTTGGCTGAAAATTTAGATCTTAGCATATCTTAGCCTGATGTGCAGTCACATCACACACTTTCCATCAGGAATGTGTCTAATTGGCCACAGCTTCATTTGATTTATTTATTTGTTAGCATGACAATAATCCCAGCGCTGTTTTGGCAGTGCAAAAAAGCATACTTGGATGGAAAAACACACAATGGGACATTTTGAGTCATGGCTTGGCCTCCCCACAGTCCCACAAAGCTTTGAATGTCGTTCAAGAAGCCTGGAGAACTTTTCCTGAATAGTACTTAAAGGTGGTCATTTCAAGTATTGACTTTCAAGATCATTCGAATTGTACCAACTCTGTTTTCGTCGTGTTGTTTTTGCAGATATGGGTCCTGCTGGTCTTCAGTTTCATAGCAGGTTTCCTGGCGTCTGCCTCCACCGTGGGCTTGTTAGCTTCTGTGATTACAGCTATTATGTCCAAAGGAAAGGCCCTGCTGTCACAATGCAACGCAGCCGTTCAGAATATTAGCTCTTTTAGCATCACAAACGAATGCCCCTTTGATCCCACCCGTATCTACGTAAGTTTAATATAAACATTCATCTAGTGACCGCACTTCTGATTTGAACTGTTGTATGGTGATCAGTTTTGCACTTTGTTTCATCAAGGCGACCACCATCATTCTGTGGCTGCCGCTCATCTTTATGTCTGTTGTGGAAGCAGTGTTCTCCTTCCATTGCTTTGCTGCCTGCACTTCATTCCTCTACCTCTGTCCATGCAGGAAGAGGCCACGTGTGAAGAACAGGGTAAGCGACAGTCAGATCATTGTCAGCAGCGTTAGCGGTACATTACTTATTAGGGTCACATCATAGTAACAAATTTCAAGATTTTGTTTCTGTGAGGAAAATGATAACGATAATTTTCTACCTGACATTCTTACAATGATATCTCTCTGTAATAAATATATATTAAAAAGGCAGACATGTAAATGCTGAATAATCATCAGCCAGACGTCACATGTCTAGATTTGGTTGAAAAATACTTTGAAAAGAAAATTTGCAAAGATGTTGAAGATGTCATATCGCCATCTGTGGGACGTCCTTCTTGGTCTCTCTAGCAAGAGAAAGTTTGTGTACAAGAATAGTTTTATTTGATCATTTTAACGACCATGTTTCCTATTCTTATCACTTGTGCCTTCTGTTTGCAGTAGTGTGAATAATATCTCTTGCTTGTCTGACTGGATAACTATCGTTGGTGGAATTAGAGTATCCATCCAGCATACATGTACAGCTATCCTTCTCTGGTTCTGTTTTTACAGTCACTGATCACTTTTGAGTGGCAGCAGAGCAAAGAAGGGAAGCGATGATTAATTTTAGGAAAAAAATGGCATAATTTTAAGAAAAAGTGAAGAAATTAAACACAGAGGTTGATGCAGAAATAGCAGCAGACTTTGAGTGTCTCTGTGCGCTAGAACAATATTAAAAACTGAACGTGTGCACTTTAAGCACTTTTATATAAGCACTTTTCCAGTGCTCATATTAATAAGGTCTCACCTATTTGAAGTAAGGAAAAAAGCCAGCTACGCAAGAAATGTATCGCTGTCATCGTAGCCCTGTAATTAATACCGAATCTGATGCATTAAAATTGTTCTTCCATTAAATTAATATTTGTGCGTAACACAGTTTTATTTATTTTTCAGCTGAAGCATCGGTGCAGCGTAATGATCTGTTTTGAACCAATTTCTGCATATATAGCTTTGCAGTAGCTCTAACCAAGAGATTAGAAGTTGACATCTTATTACCACCATGAAGTAAACCTGTGCTATTAATTCTATCCCATCCCCACTGTTGGAAAACATCATGTGAAATCATTCATATTTCAGATGCGGAGATCTGCTGAAACCACACCAGCACTGCAATACAGGGAGACGGACACTGAAGTGGGATCTACAGAGCAGGATGACCTGCTGGACAGCAACACTGCTGGGGTGCAGAGTGACTTACTCTGAAGCAGCTGAATCTAAGAGAATAGGTTACAAAGTGCTGAGCTGCACTGGCTAAAGCGTGGATTGTTACACATTTAATGTATGAAGACAAGTTGACAATAGGGCTAGCCTTTTTATATCAAAATGCATTGTATTCTTGTGTTAAAGAATTAAAACTTTTCCAAACAAAACTGAAAACTACGGGACCTTTTGTTGCTCAATAACATCTGGAAGCTGTCGTCTTTTGTGTTGAACACTTTTACTGATGTTTTTCAGAATACAAATTTATATATACACACACAACAGATGATCTCTGACATGTCTTGCCTCTCAAGTTCCTGTGAGATCTAAGCCTTACACTAAGTCTGATTCAATCTGCCAAAACGTTATCAATATCACAACCCGGGAGCCCCAGAAATCAGACAGATGTCATCGTGGCTGTAAAGGACAGAAACTAGAACCTAAAATATAAAAATATGCTTACGATGTGCCACAAAAGCTAATTGTGAATGTTATGTTCAAGCGTCTCACTGACTTTGGCAGGCAAGACCAGTGACACAACATTACAGAAAAGGATCTAGGGTACCAGCATGCTGTTCAACTACATATTCAAAGGCACAGGACAAAAGTGGGACTGAAATACCTAAAATAAAGTAGCCAAAATATCATGATTTAAATAAATTAAATCCATCAGATATATAAAAGCAGACATTTGCGAAGCCATTTTTACAATGTTGGTCACAAGAGGGGGGGAAAGCAAGTATAAGAGCATAAAAAAACGAAACCGTATACAAAAACAACACTTCAGTCCATTAACAGCAAAGTTGAAAAGGTTTTCTAGAAAAACACAGAACCCGTCTCCATTCTCATGGAGAGAGGTCTCATTGTAAAGTCAAAGTCCTTTATTTGCTTCCACTGCAGCAGTCTTATCCAAACAAAATCTCCGTTCTGATCTGTTGTATTGGCGTCACTGGGTGCTGAGGACCTCAAGGTGTCTTGGATTCCTCTTTTGGCCTAAAGAACCCAGAGTAACAGCGAGTAAGGACATTATTAGCATTCCCACTTAACCACCTCCTGGACAGCAGGGTCAATGTGTGTGTGTGCACTGTTTTCTCACTTTGATGTGTCCATTTTCTCCTCCTCTGGCACCTTCTCCTCTTCTTTGACTTCTGTTAAAAACAAAAATAGCATCAGCCACCCCGAGAGCCATAAAAATCATATTTAAGTGCTCTTGATATTACAGAACTACATGAGATAGGTGAGATGAGAATGAAAAGCATAGATACCTTTTGTTTCTCCCTCACCTTTCTTCTCCTTTTCTTCTCCCTCTTTCTCTCCTTCGGATTTAGTTCGCTTGGCCTTCTTGAAGCTGGCAGCATTTCTGCGGCCTCCTTCACCTTCATCCTCCGAATCAGAGAACTCCTCCTCACAGGCTATCCTCTTGTCACGAGAACGAACTGAGGGGTTAAATTTGAACATGTTACACTCTCCCGTCTGGCAGTTTGAACTGAACTGGGGTCTGTGTGAAGGTTCTTACTGGATACGCGCTTGTTGGGATCCTCCTCCTCCTCATCCCCGCTGTCCTCCTGCACTGCATCTTCTGGAATGGCCTGCATCTGGACACCAGGGGCATGAGGGAGCATCCGCAAGTTCTCAAACAGGCGCTGCCTAGAGGGGAGAAAGAGGATTTTTCAGTCAAAACATTTTCCACAACCTATGTGAGCTGCTCTTTTCCAGCAAGGCTGCTATAAAAACTAAAGAGCTGTTGAGGAAGAGCTTTGTGTATGCCTTTCTTCAATTCTAGCCAGGATACCAGATTTGTGTTCATTTAACAGGCCCAGGTTTCACTCTGTGTGAAACCTGGGCCTGAGTGTAAGCAAACAGACCAAATTGCTGATTTAGGTTCTGTTTTAGGCTACAATGTGTCATTTTGGAACATGTTTTGCTGGCAGGGTGCCACGGGATATTTTTGTTCTATAAAATGTGTCGTGGCTCAAAAAAGGTTAAAAAATACTAATTTAATCTATTTTCATGAGCTTACTTGATCTTCTCCAGGTAGTCGTTGGTGTTCTGATTGGTCATGTTGGAGGGGCTGATGTGCAGCTTGAAGTCTGGCCCAAAGTACTCAAAGTAGTCGTTGTATGGAAGCTCTGTGAAGCAAGTTTTATTAAAAGTATGTTAATGCTTTAAGGAGGCTGCTGGCCTCCTTTAGTGCTATGAAACCAAAGTTTGCTGCTAGTTCGTGGGACCAGCACAGAAGAATGTTACCCAACGTCTGTGTCTTAATTACAGCAAAGACATTTAAACACACCATTTGGGATGGAGGTATCTAGGGCCACGGCAGTCTCATACGTCCAGCAGCGTGCCACATTACGGATAGTATAGCCTCCTCCACCCAGCATAAGCAGTGGCAGGTTGAAGCTCTTCATATACTCCACACACTTAGCATGACCTAAAGCAAACAACATGGAAACAATCATTAAGCCTTCTTTAGAGTCTCAGTCCAATTTAGATCAAGAGAAGAGGATTTTTGTTTTAGTTAGCCAACCTTTGATGGTGAGGTTAAAGCAACCAAGCCTGTCTCCAGACAGCGAATCGGCTCCACACTGGAGAACCACCGCGCTGGGTTGGTACATCTCCATCACTTTAGCCATGATCTACACAAACAGCACAAACACTATCACGAATGTTTCGTTACAAAAATGTCAAAGTGCAAAAGTTAACAATAGTTTTTTTTACTCACAGGCTTAAATATGGCTTCATAGGACTCATCGTCAATCCCATCCCTCAGCGGGTAATTCACAGCGTAATATTTGCCCTTTCCAGCTCCGATGTCCTACAGATAACAAAGCAAATATCAACTGGCTGCATTACCACACTGACATTTTGAAATGTATTCATCAAAGACCTACCCTGAGGTCACCGGTGCCAGGGAAGTACTCTCCATACTTGTGGAAGGACACGGTCATGACACGGTCTGTAGTGTAGAAAGCCTCTTCCACACCATCTCCGTGATGGATGTCAATATCTATGTACAGAACTCTCTGGTGGTATCTGAAAATAAAAGGAAAAGTTCTTGGAATCCACATAATGTCAGAAATATCGTCATTTACTTTTGAGGCTATATCACATGTGTGCTTTGGGTCAGTGGCTTCCTTCATCTTGCAACAACACAGTTTCTTCAAAGAACAGTTTGTTATCAGCTGTGAGGTACCAAAGAAACCACAAACCACGATGCTTCTTCCAGTATGTTTTACACCCGGAATGAGGTTTTGGTATGCAGTGTTGCCTTTTCTTTTTCTGCCCTCCCAAATGTGGTCTTTTGAATCGAATTTGGATTTTGGTGGGCCTTGACTTGACTTCTACAGTGTTTTTGTCATCATTCATGCCTTTATTTACACCTCCTGGTATGACTTTTGATGGATTTATACTGAGTATAGTGAGTCTGATTTTGCCTTTTCCAATTTGTGCATACTTATAATTCTTCATCTAAGGCTGTGTGAAAGTTGTTTGTATCGTGCAACCCATCTGTCTTGCACTGATCACTGATAAGAGTGTGGGACCTCCTCAACTTTTGTTTTCAATCTACTCATCTAAAACTGTATCTTTTGGAGAAGTAATTTGCAGAGACTTTTACTTCCCTTTTCCCTGCTGTAGCATTTTTGACTTACTTCAGTAACTCCAGGATAGCCAACACGATGTCATTGACATAACAAAACCCAGAGGCCTCTGACTTCTTGGCGTGATGAAGGCCTCCAGCCCAGTTGATAGCAATGTCTGTCTGCTGTTTGTTCAACTTCACAGCACCGGCTGGAGGACCGCGAGGATGTGAGAATTGAGAATCAGATTAGGTTGAATTTAGCAGATTACTGACATTATTACTGAAAGATGCTGCATGCCTCTCTGATGAGAGTTCAAATAAAGAAAACTCACCAACGGAGCCCCCGCCTGACAGCTGGCAGAACTCAAATAATCCATCAAACACTGGACAGTCCTCCCCCACATTAACTGTAAAGAAAAGCACAAAATTAGTCAACGTACACAATCAGTTTAATTGACTTTAGCTAAACAGCAAGTCTCTTACATCTCTGCATTTGTTTGCTGTATTCTGACATGTTATCGGGCCGGATTGAACGCAGGAACTTGATGTAATCGTCACTGTGATACTTGGTCATCTCCTCTCCACTCGCTTTGTGTGGACGCTGCAACAAAAAGGGCAAATTACTTACAGCTACTAAAACCAAACTTACACATCCAGACTGTAACTTTCACATACATATATTTCCATCTTTCTGTAGAGGCCATAGTTCAGTAACAGGTTGTGTGTCATGCGGATTCGGTGGGGCTTCATGGGATGCCCCTGTCCATAATAATAGTTTCCAACATCACCTGAAATGAGAACAAATAAAAACACACTGGATTACTATTTTACTCTACAGGCACGACCTCAGTTAGGAGAAGCAGAGCTGAAGTACAGAGGTTTGCACGTATGAAACATCCATGCAGCGGAAAAGGTTGTGAAGGTATCCAGCTGTAACTTCACGCAGGTCTGTTAAGGACCTCAAGCCAAGACACGCAGATCAAAGAGTCTCTGTTAAAGTCCAAAGTCGTGGCGTACACGGAGGATTTAGTGCACTGTGGGTCAATATCGATGAAAAGTGTTTTTTTTTTTAACCAGAACCACCGACATCTGAAGGAAGTAAGACGACCTAACCAAGTGTTAGCCTACTATTAACCAACTGTATTAACAATGAAGTACCCATTGTTAGCCTGCTAGCTAGTAACATTAACTAGTCCAGTTAAAGTAACAAGGTCCGGAAGAAAACGCTTTTAAGCAACATCTGAAAAGAAACCCTAGTATTTAGACAGTCTGAGCAAATATTATTGGAACATTAAGGCTCTGCTCGGACACAGCGGGACTGTGAGCGGCTCAGATGCTGCAAAGCCGCCTGCGACTCGAGCTAGCTACGTTAGCAACAGTGCCAGGTTAGCAGGAGGTTAAAAAAAAAAGAAACGGTAACCTTTGTTAGTGCAGAGAGGCGGGTTTGATTCATCAACACGCCAGCGGTTTAGAGTGCAGCCACCCCAGTACTCACCATCATAGTAGTAGCAAACTTTTTTCTTTGTTCCTTGAGAAGTAAGCGCCATTTTTAGTCCGTTTTTAGCTGAATTTCACCGCCGCCGCACACACACCGCAGGAGACAACGGCGACAAGAGGCGGAGAGTTTGTGCCACGGCCAATCAATGGAGTGTGATGCTACAGTCTCGCCACAGGGGGCGACAGAGGGAGAGGCTGACAGAATCCACAACATGAACATGAACTACAGCGCGGATGAAATTATTTCTGTAGTTTACCTCATTAAAGACAGCAATATCATAATTGTTTTTAGTTAGAAGAGATTTTGCTTCATCCAAATCTCAACATTAACATAGAAGCAGAAGTATAATAAAGATAAAGATCCCTTTAGGGGTCGCCAAAGTGGATCATCTGCCTCCATCTCAGCCGATCTGTCAGCATCCTGTCAGCCTCACCTCTCCAACTTTGTCTCTATTTGTCTCTGTCCTTCTGATGTAGGCATTCCTTATCTTTTCTATCAATGAAAATCTTCAGCTTGACCACCTGACTTTTTTGTTACTATCATTATCTCCATTTTCCATCTTTTTCTATCATAGAAAAAGATGGACTATGGACTATGATTCATAGCCCTCAGAGCCTGCTGTCTGATCGTGTGGGTCAACTGTTCCATCACCATTGCTTCTCTCCATCATACCAGCAGCTCTCCTCCGTTACCTGTCAGTCTTTAAATTTAACGTACATACTCTCACCTCTGCCCTGCCTTTCATTCTCTCTCTGCTGCCTAACACACCTTCTCTTTTCTTTTTCATTTGTCTTCAGCCGACCTTTGCACAGTTTCCACCTTCACCCTGTTGCCCAACAGCACCAAAGGAAGTCATTGTTAAACTGGGATCTGACTGAAAAGGTATGAAGATCTAATTTTTGGTTTGGCAAAAAATTTACTGTGTTCTTCCTGATACAACTCTCTCGATTTATCCAGGACTGGAACCAGCACTACAGGTATGCTGGCTTTTGTCTGGTCAAAAAGCAAAGCAATTAGTATATTTAACTATAAGTAAAGTCAAAGCTAAAACTCAGATTGATTTTGTTTTATTTAACTTACAAAAATAAATTGTTTAGGGAAAAAAAATTACAGTACTTGGGGAAAGCCTCCCTATATTATTATTATTATTATTATGAAAAACTGAGCTAGAACTGATGCTTTAATTAGTATAAACTAAACTAAAAGCAGTAAACCTACTCAAGCAAACCCACTCGGGAAAAGAAAACTAAATGGAAAACAAAAATTAAAAAGAAATAATAAATATATAGAAAAAACAAAAAATGACTGTGTTGTAAACAGCATTTTAATGATGCAGCTGCTTTCTCCATATTTAATCAGAGGCAAATTTCTCAAATATAAACGTCTGTGTTATGTAAATAAAATCCTACAATAAGCAAGTAGCGCTGCCCCTAAAATAAATACAGCATTGTAAAAATATTATTTGCCTTTAAAACGAAATGCAGTACAAGTTTAAAGAACCCAAGATCAATGGAAGATTCAGAAGTTACCCCAAAACTTACAGTACTCGAGCAATAGCAATAGTTTGACGGCTCTCATGATTTTAGGGTAACGCACTGCAACATCAGCAATGATAAACTAAAATAATGCACATGTCATCTGGTAACAAACAACATTCATGAACAGCTTCTCTTTTTTTTACTGAAATTAAAACACTTTCAAAAACATTTATTAAACAGCAGAGGTAAAACACAGCTGAAGCAGTGAACAGTATTTACACGTTAACAACAAGCACCAGGAGAGCAGCTGGTTATCCAGCTACATCAGTCAGTCCCCAGTTAATTCAAGCAGCTTGGCGATCACGCTCCCCTCTGCTGCTGGCTCTGATCCAGCTGGTTCATATTCATAGTTCCATAGGTAATAGTATCATATCTAAGTGGTCATGTCAGAATATATTTGATGCAGAAACTTGGAAAATGTCTGTTTATCCCTATCAGTAGAAAGGCATGCATTCTTCTAAAGAAAAAAATCAAAATCCAGCATCCACTGTCACAGGCTGTGCCTTAGTTTGAATCTGTTTATTGTATGTGTCTATTCCTAGCTATTCCTGGTATTGCCTCTCTGTGGATGTGAAGAAATCCTCCAGAACATTCCTCAGGTACTCGAACGTAGGTCTCTCCTCCGGATTCTCCTTCCAGCAGTGACACATGATGCTATAAAGAGCATCGGAGCAGTTGTCAGGCTGTGGCATTCTGTAGCTCCGCTCCAGGTTCTGGATTACCTCTGGGTTGGACATACCTGATAAAAAATAAATAAACAAATAAGAAATCAAATGTTTTTACAATTATTATTATTACTAGAATGAGTAATACGAGTGTGATCATTTACCAGGGTAAGGAATGCGTCCATATGTCACTATTTCTGTAAGGAGGATCCCAAATGACCACACATCAGATTTTATGGAGAAGGTGCCATAATTAATAGCTTCAGGGGCCGTCCATTTGATGGGGAACTTTGCACCTAGAAACAATGGAGAAGATTAAACAAGAATCTATGAAATGCTTTGAAATAGAGCCGAAGAGATGATATAGGTAAAGCTGTTGCTACCCTCTCTCGCTGTGTATTCGTTGTCCTCTATGAGTCGTGCGAGTCCAAAGTCGGCAACCTTGCAGATGAGCTCATGAGAGACGAGAATATTGGCAGCTCGCAGATCTCGATGAATGTAATTTTTCTGCTCAATAAATGCCATGCCGTCAGCCACCTGCAGGGGACAGCACAAGACAAAAGAAGCATGAGTGTGTGTGTGTGTGTGTGTGTTCAAGCACAAAATAAATGGCTGTGTACGGCCTGTGTGTATTTTAGCACTGTGCAATGTTTGTGTGTTAGACACATGAACCAGACAGATTCCCAAAGTAGGGAGTTGACTACTTCCTCGGGTCAGTTCTCTCTACCCTTTCACCTCTGTGCTCCACCCAGGTGCACAACACCAGCTCTACTTCCCAAAACAAAATGCTGCAGTCCTTGCTTTGCCTTCCCACAGACTGAGAGTTTATTACAGTGGCAGTCTGTGACTCATTCAGGTACAACACAGCTCATTTTGAAAGACGTGAACCTACAAGGGACTCTGATAGTGCACTCCGATGAATAAGGAAATTGATGCTAAGGATTTCCACAGAATTCACCACTCCACAAACACAAATTATCTGATACATTTATGGCGATCTGTTCATTTCTCTAGTTTTATCTAGTTTTTCTGAAGCTGCGGTGCATATTTCAGGCGTGAGAATGTGTCACATAGGCGGGGAGAAACCTGAGATGTACGTATGTTTGCGTCTTTCACAAAGTGGCAGTGTGACCTCCACCTCTACCTCTTTATACCTCTTTACACCTTTGTTCCATTCATTTGATTGTGGCATGAAAGAAATAATGGAAAGCATTTAAAAAGTTCTTAAAACCACACTTAGATTTGTGGTTGCCACTCTCAAAATATTATGAGTAAAATCTCTAATTCCTCTAACTGCATGCATGTACTTTGATTTAAACATAAGGTAGGGTTGTGACCACAGCAATAAATCACATTTGTCTCTATGGTCCACTGCATGGTGGTTACAGTTACCACAAAATCTATCAGTGCATAACTGGCTTGAAAACGTTGATTCTGTAAAAATGCGTTCACTGCTGTGCACAAACTCCAGCCCTCTGCAGCGAGCTCTGAGGCATTCGAGAATTTGCCTCTTGCACATCGAGAATCTCGTCAGGTTAGACTTTGAAGCTTCAGCCTGCCTTCCTGTGGTTTTGTTTTCCATTCCCAAACCTACACATTTAACTTCTTTGACAGGTTATATTTCACAAAGTAGGAGTGGGTACAAATAGTAATGTATGCTTAAAATTTTGCAGCTGAAGCCAGTGTGAAGTCAGCAGTTGGCTGGTTTAGCTTTGCTTTGCATTAAGACTGGAAAGATAAGGAAGCAGTGGGTCTGACTTGAAAGAAGTTTCAACTACACTTTTTCGTTTTCGACCTAAGCTTATTATAATACTTTCACTGCCACATGTATTCGGTGGCAAAGGCCATACTTTTAAAATTTTAGATACGTTGGCATCTTTGTGCAAATGTGTGATTAAAAAAAACACAAGATAAAATGTTCAGGCAATAGCCCCCTTGTTCGGTGGTAATAAGCCTCTGTGGTATATGTGCCACAGTGTCTAGACCAGCCTGCATTCATCAACATGGTTTCACATCTGCACGCACACACACACACACGGTTCTGATATTATCACCAGATTAAACTAAGCCTCAACAGTGGGTACTTTACTGCGTGGAAGTGCTGTGCTAGAATAATAGGAAGTGAAAAACGAAATCTTGTAAATAACTTGAAGAGAGGATGGAGATAAGTGGGCAGATATATTCACTGTAACAATAAATGTCTTGCCTGAGATGACATCTCTATCAGGACGTTCATGGGCAAATTGCTCCCCTCTGTTGTTTTCAGGTAATCCACCAGGCTACCTGTAAGAAAAATATACAACTTAAGTTTTCATTCATTCAAAAAGAATAACAGGTTGCATAATGGCGCGTCCACATTACTGACTGTTATGCAACAAAGATTAGGCAACAATGAATGCTAAAATGAATTGGAAAAAACCATGCACTGTCCACAAGACTAATTATATTTCCCTTTATCCACAACAAAAGCCCTCGCGATTCTCCGCAGCCATAAATACAGCGAGCTGGACCAGAATAGCACCTCAAATCAGTGAACATTTTACTTGGAGGAAGCAGAGACCATCAGATATGTTTCTGATAGCTGACTTTGTGTTGACTTTGATTAGCAGAGAACAATACCTCTGTGCACCACCCAACCAAGTCAGACCAAAGGAAATAGTTTCAGAGGAATGACTGTGCCAGGAAAGAAGAGGCAGTTACTCCTCTGCTTAAGTCCGGAGGACAGTTTTTGAAGTATGAGAACCAGGGTAAAGCTCTTTGTCAAGGTCACAAAGGGAAGCTAGGATGGCACGCCTGTTATTTTCCATCTTTGTTGTCTCTGATAATAAAAAAAAGGGAGAAGCGGAAAAGATGGGAACTCCAGAGCCGTCCTTTCTTTTCACAACAGAAGCGACAATTGTGTCCCGTTAACATGTGGATCCCAGACAAAGACACGGCCTCACATAGAACCAGTGCTGGTGGTTTGCAAGCTACTCACAGACGACTATACAAAGGCACGCCATTCATTTCAGCTGTAGGCCCGTTGTTGTGTTTGTGACAGCATCTCTCTGTGCATTTTGCGATTGTTCCTCTCAGTGAAAGATTTGTGGGCAGTAAACCTTTATTGAGAGTACTGAAACTGCTAACATGATTTGTGATTCACTGCAATTCCTCATATGTTATGTAAGAGGAGAGGGGAAAAGAGGAAGACACAGTGGCGAGATGCTGAACAAACTGTTATTCAAAGCGCTGCGGCATGTTTGTTTACGGCCGCAGCGGTGCAGTGTGCCGACATTTGTGTAAATGTGTCCCTGGAAAAGAGCCAGGCACCATCAGGGGTCTGTGTGAACAATAACACAGTGATTCATCCTCTCCTAATTTAACACCCTTCGTCTCAGACGGGCCGGAGAGACTTCCCCTCGATGCGTAAACACCAGTAACCTGTCTGGAAGGGGCCCAGCAAAGAAGTGAAAGTTCATGTTTGCTTTGAAACATTTTAGCAGCCAGCAGTGAAGGCCACGAGGAGAAGCCGAAAATGGCCTATCAGAGCTTGGCCGCTTCATCAAAGCAGCAAGTTTTGAAGGAAAGGGCCCGTGAGTTACTGTGGCTGCCTCATTCAGATTTCCTCACACGACTCGATTCATGTAAAAATTACAGAGCTTCATCTCTTATCAAAGATCAAAGTCAAACAAACAGAAGGGCAGCTGTGGATGTACCATCAAAACCTATTCTACTGATTCAACAGGCTCACTGAGGTGGAGCAGGTGTATGACGACATTATGACTCAGGGAAAAGAAGAAACGCATTGGGCTGCCCGCTCTTTTGTTCGAGCATGTGCTTTCACCCAAAGTCTGATAGGAGATCAACATGTTTAATCCTGAGCGTCTATAACAGCGCGAGAACTTACAACAGAAATTCTTTTGTCTTTGCTGCAGGCTGCAGGCACAGAGCTCACCCTGACACGGCAGGAGATGTCAGACAGGCTTAGACATATTTTAGATTACTTAATTGAATGGAAAGGAGCTGGTGTGATTACAAACGCATATCTCTTTAATTTACCTTCAAATAGGAACTGCTCAGAAACACTGATTTATTTTCCTTTAATGCTTCAGCTGACATGTGGAATTCCCTCTTGAGTGTTGGGCGCTACTAGCTCATTAGTAAAATTCTCCAGGTTGTGACACATGTTGTGTTTCTGCCTACCATTTTCCATGTACTCGGTGACAATATAGATCGGCTCCTGGGTAACCACAGCGAAGAGGCGGACGAGGCGAGGATGCTGCAGGTTCTTCATCATGTTGGCTTCTGCCAAGAAAGCTTCCACTGACATAGTGCCCATTTTCAGATTCTTGATTGCCACTTTCCTGTCGTTGTTGTAGACACCTGAAAACATATGGGCATATAGATATCACAGGGTGAACTCATGCTGGTGTTTACCACTTAGCACTTTTTACTTTAGTATGTCAGAGCTGAAAAAATTGAGCTAACAAGCAAGTGTCAAAAAATGGCAAGTGTTTGAATGGCCACTAGTGGCTGGTTTAACCTTCCCATAGTTAACAACCTTCCCATAGTCTGGTGCAAAAACAGGTTTCTAACTGTTTCACTGTTTAAATCGTGGCAAGAGGACATGCAAACGCATGACTGTGGGTTGAAGTTTGAAAAAGACAAAAGAAGTGTTATATAAATACACATCCATTTAGCCTTTTGGAGTTACACATTACAAGGGTGTGTCTGCCTTGAGTGTCTTAATATTTAATCTGTTACCCACCACCAGTCCAGTATTTGTGCAGTGCACCAGCACAGACTATGACTGTAACTTGCTGAGCGGTTTGTCAGTGAGATGGCTAAAATGAAGTGGGTGACTCCACGTTTGCCGTTGATTAAATAACATTGAATGCTAAATCATTACTTTTGTGTGCGGTCATGACTAACCAAGTCAAGTCAAATGTTAGAGTGCTGCTTGAAACAAGTCACCCAGTACTTTATATAGTGTAAGGTAAAGACCCTAGAATAATACAGAGAAAACCCAAGAATCCGATGACCTCCTATGAGCAAGTACTTGGTGGCTCGAAGGAAAAGCTCAGCTTTAACAGGAAGAAGCCTCTGACAGAACCTCAGGGCAGCCATCTGCCGTGTCTGGGGTTGAGGGTGAGGGGAGGAGCATTTAAAGCTGAATGGTGAAATGCGGTGTATAAAAATGTTTGCAGGCTCCGTGCTTCTGAAAATGAAATCATTGTGGGTGTAACAACAGAAGATTTATTATCGCACAGCACGAATCCCAGCTATGGAGACATTTGGTAAAGCTGTCTTTTAATAAGATGTTTTATCTTTATTTTATTGTCTTTTTTTTCCTTCCCTGTAATGAAGGCCGATTGATATCATATCGTGCCAAATATGTCAAACAAAGCAAAGTCAGCAGGACTCCACTCTACTCATTTTTAGAAAATGTAACAACTTTTATCCACAATCAAATGTTAGATTATAACCCTGAACTGATTGCCAAACAAAGCTATGCCTCTACTCCAACTAAGAATGTCCTGTTCTGTCCACACGAGTAATTAAGCCCGTCTAGTTGCCGGCTGGTGATTTGATGACTCTAAACACAGCTCTTTTGTCACCAGTGGAGCGATTCAACGTGGGCCAGGCGAGCAACAGTTTTTGAATGGCTTTCATGCAAACAGGTTCTCATTCCAGCTCTGGAACACTGACACCCTCCTCATGCCAACTAAAGCCACAACCGAGCAGTTTCACTTTCAGTTACACAAAGCGCTGAACAATTCACACCAAACATGAAGTGCAGCGACACTGTGAGCAAATTATTTTTACTATTCAAAGCATCTCTCTGCCCCTTTTATCTACTATGGAAATCTCGTTAGAAGACGTAGTTGTGTATTTTCATGTGCATGCGAATAAACATTTCAAAGCCAGGGACAGTCGCACCCACAATTCAAGAATGTCACTGAACCAATGTTTGGATGAGGATGAAGAAACAAACAGAGCTCTGGCTACATGGGAGCAAACATTGTAAGTATAAAGTGGCAGTGAGTGGAGAAGTTCCATTGTTGGTAATGTTTAGCTCTTAAAGAGAGGTTTGTTTGGGATGTTAAATTGTGCTGGCAAATGAGGATGGGGAATAGAGGGAAAGTTACCCCTGCAATTCAGTAATAATGGGGTTGTGGTACAGATTAGTTCAACTGATACCCATGTGATCCAAACACTTTGTGTCTTGTTTACCTTAATCCTTCACAGGAAAGCCAGATTTATGCTGCTTGAGCGATGTTGTGTAACACGGTTAATACCTCCCATCACTCTTCAGTTAACCAGCTCAAACAAGCCTACAATTAAGACTGCATGGAGGAAACGCTTCTGCATACACTGCAGAAAAACCCTGGCGAAAACTTTCTGGCAGCCACGCAGTCAAGGCCACAGCCAGATTGAGCAACTGGGCTTTGTACACACGATCTTTTTCTGCAAAATTCTGCAAACCTTTAAAAGTCATGCAAATGGAAATGCACTTACCCATCCAGACTTCTCCAAACTGCCCAGCTCCGAGCCTGCGTTCCAGTTTCAGAGACTCACGAGGAATCTCCCACTCGTCCTGCCACCAGGGCTTCTGCGGTGCCCTAGACTGACATGGTTTCACCAGCTTTGTGCACAGCCCGTCTGCATCACCTGAATGACAAAGAAAAGAAACGTATAAAATTATTAGAATGAAGACTCCACAGTAACCAGCAATATCGATAATCCCCTCAAGAGGCTGTACGCACGTGAGTGATGATGGACGAGCTCCTTCAGCGAGTTGAAGGATATCTTCGCTGTGATGTAGAAGCCACCATTGTCCATGTTGCGGATCCTGTAGTGCTTCACTCCTTCACCTGTGTTATGGTCCAGATCTCTCACTGATAACGAGTATGATCCTGGAACAGGAAGTTAGAACCATGATGATTTACTCTAAAATGTCCTAACTAAGCTTTTCACTGTCAGACACTTAAGGCTTTCCAAAATACATAATCCACTACAACGCATGAAATTAGTAGCTAATGTATTGGAAATGTCAATATTAATACATCAGTACATTAGTACTATTAAAAAATTTTAATTTTCTCATAATATAGACAAAGTTTAATGCTAAAATGGCCTTTGAAGCAGAAATAATGTTGTGGGCTGATTCGCTCTGCGTAGATTTGCAACATCGTGACAGCTTTAATGCTTAAAGTTGCTAATCTGATCATTTTTACCAACCAGGAGCATTGAAAATCCTTTCCACCTGACAAACCTGAGATACATGCACTATCTACTCCCATGTAACATAATAATGTTTGCTTTGTTTCCCATAATGCTTTAAACAGGAAGCATATTGGTGTCATGGAGTTGTTATAGCTTGAACACACGTGGTAACCTCTGGGGCTTGAAAATTAAGAAAAGGCTTTGATGAGGCAGTATTAGGGTCTCAGCTGTTGTGAGTGACAGGTTGATAATACGTGTAGCTTCTAGCTGTCTTCCAGGTGTCACCTCACCCGCTTCCTGTCACCGAAATGGACTTTTTGAGCATGTTTGCTGCCATGTTAACAGACTGTCCAGCAAACTCTTCCAGTTTTTTGGTGAGTGACTTACTAACAGCGAGTAGCTGTGTGTGCATCTGGATGCATCTTGGCAATTAAGCTAGCTAATATAGCACTCACTGACCATATCAAAGATGGCCAACGTGATGGGGTGATAGTGGTGTTTGCAAACAGACTACAGTTTTCTCAGTGAGAAACAGCCCCAGCCCTGGTCTCTGTTAACAGTTTCCTGGTGGTTTTATGGGTTTAGTCGCTGGTTTTTGGTGAGATTTTCGATTTGTTGAGTAAAACGTTACCGTAAGTCCATTTTGTAAAGTTTTATCATTCTAAGTGTCAGAGAGCGGGTTTATCGAGAGGATGCTCACTGGCTAACGACTTGTGGTTTTCATATTAGCACTCAACCATCTGGTCCAAGTATTATCACTCATTGCTCCACAATAGTGAAGGCCATAATGCCAAACTTCAAGCTGAAAAACATAGTTGTGCAATCATCTATCTTTTATACACAGCTTATGTTTTATTCAGCTGAAGGTAAGAGTTTGAATCCTGTTACATTTCTGAAAATTTACCGCTTCAAAAGTAAGAGGAAAAAAAAGGATTTACAAGCAACCAAATGATGCAACCATCACTCGATTAAGCTGGCAATGAAGAAAGCATGACAATGATTCTCAGACAGGTTTTGGTTTACGTGGCTGGGGTCCTCTTGTAAAGCTTAATGCACATATGGGAACACCCCTCAGTAACCAGCCTACATTGTAGAGACGCTGGTGTGGTCGTCTTTTTGTTGGAAAACGATTTGGGTGGGTTTTTTAATCTGTTTTTATTGTTTTATGTGTTATGAGGTTTATCTTGTTTTTATGGACTATGAGTCTGGGATAAATAAAGATTGATTGATTGTAATAATTTATATTTTATAGTCATTTTACTACAATGCATAGAAACATCACTTTTCTCACAAAATGTGAGTCACCGTGTGTTCCAGTGTGTTATGAGTCAGAGTTAAATATCTGTGGTAATCACACTGTACTGCGTTGTTCTGTGAGGCTGTACGTGGGCACAGTCGAATACTTTAACAATTATAAGGTTCATTCGACGATGTTAAAAAAGCACAGTGTAGACCGCCGTACAGAACTGTGTGCCAGTGGCTAAAATAATGAATCGTGGCACACTTCAGGGGGGTGAGCATTTAGCAGTCGTGGCTTCATTTCCAGTGAAATTAATGCAGCATGTAAGTCATATTTTTATTTTAAGCAAGGAGCAGGAAAACAAAACTGAAACAAAACAGATGAGACAAATTGGGAAACAGGTAGTGGGATTACGGGAAATGCACGTAATAACAAAACTGACTGCTACTGAGGAAACCAGTCATATTGTTCATGAGCTCACTTGTTCCATTTAGGTTATTAAAGGTTTAAAATGTGACATATAGCATTTAAGTGCATCTCAATGTGAAGTAAAACAGACTGCTGAGAAGCCGCCTGTTGATCTGCGCAGTCGGTTTTCTGTAGAGCATTTTACCTTTGGCGGTCTCACTCTCTCGAATCAGGAAGGAACCCTGCGTATTCCCAGGAGCGAGGAGCAGCCTCATGGCTTCGTTTCTCGAAATGTTCCTGAAGAACCACCTGCAGCGCAAACACACCATATGCTTCACACTTTGAGCTAACCACTTCCCTTCCCTCAGGGACAGATAATGCATTGCATGACATGAGATGGTGTTGAGGTTGAATGACATGGCTTTGAAAGGCGTGTCAGCGTGCTTCCTGTGTGACGTACGGTTCGGTCTCCACGGTGGACAATGCGACAAAGTTGTAGGGGATGTAGCCCTGCTGGCCTGTGGTGAGAGACTCTGCCAGATACCATTCTGGATCATCCCTGCATGTCAGAAGAGGCAGCAACAATACTCTGAGTTAGTTATCATAGCCGTGATGTGTGTCACACAGCTTCAGAAAACAGGTTCAGTTCAACCCCAAAAAGGCCTCAATAGTCTTTACATGAATAAAATGAAGCGCATCGCTGGGAGGGAGAAAAATGTGTTGCTCTGTGTAAAAGAAGAAGACGCTGAAGGGAAAGAAGGATGCTCAGCACAGACTTAATTGTAAACGGCCCTAAAAATTAAAGATTTAAGATCTTGAGCTACATAAATTAATCTTGTTATGTCGTTGGAGTTCTGCCTAAAATCATTAACAATTGTCACACGTTTTAATACAATATTAGCTAGCAGTCGTTCCAGGAAGTTATGTTTTCTATGTCACAAACATATTTTTTTACTAAAAAACTGGTAAATCTTGCTACATTAAGTGTGCATGCAGAACACTAGCTTTTTATATTTTGATATATTAACTTTAACTTTCAAGCAAAAGATTATTTTCTTTTCTGCGTACATACACATATTCGAATGAGTTTCTATTGCACATTTTTATATTTACCCACATATATATAGCACAGTATGTCATATGGCTTTATTTCCTTTGCTGTTATATGTATGTTTTTCTCTTGTTAAAGTTTGTGTTTCCTCTTTCAAACCCGCAAAATCACACGTCTGAATTTTTTGGGGGCATTTTTTTACATTTATTCAATTTTCAACAGCACACATTGACAGGAAGTGTTGGGTGAGATCATGTAGTCATAACATCTCCCATCTGAAAATACATTCTAAAACATATGGCGTGTATTTACAGTGGGTGCTCGGCAGTCCAGCAGACCCACAGCTGTGTGCAAGTATGATTAAAAGCTGAATTTAAGTCATTTGCAAATAAGTTAATCCCAATATTTAACTGAAAACGTACAAAGACAATATAGCAAAAAATGTGCTCAATTTAAATTTGGCGTCAACAATACATTAAAAGAAAATGTGGGGACAGAGCAGTTAGAGACTGGAAAAACTGTGTAATACGCAAAAAAAGCAGTTGGTGGAACATGAAGCTAGAAATGTTAATTAGAAACACGATCGTTTTTATAACGAGCGTCGCGCAGATGTTTTCTAATTTAAGTCTTTATCTGAGTCTTTCGTATTTAACCCTAGGGCGAGGCTGAGCACTTGAAATATCGATACCCATGATCTAAAAACACCACAGCCATCTTTTGGTGTAGTAAACAATGCGTACTGCCATGCAGGTGACAGACATTCTTGCTTATTTTAGCAAAACACTGCTACTCTGTATTATTATTACAGCAGCTTGGCTTCACTTGTGGTCCAGATGTGTCAGCCATCCCAAAAACAAGATTACCCCAGCTGTTCCAATCAACAAACAAAAAAGAGATTTCACTTTCAAAACTGCAACGATTGATTTTCTCGTTTTCCTAACATACACAGGGTCACGATACACAGTGGAAAGTGTGTCAGTCCCAACTTTTTCAAACATATTTCTGGTATTAAAGTCAAAATGAGTGTATATATAATTAAAAACAAAACAATGCAGTTTCTCAGTTTGGGTTGTCTTTGTACAATCATCAGTTAAATGTCCTGGTGTTAAGGTTTTATAGCTTATGCTCCACTATTTATGGGGTGAGTGGATAATGGACCAGATTAGTTCTTGGTTTCGTTGCAAGACATTGCTGTGTGTTTAAAAGCAGATTACTTGTTGAGGATCTTGAGTTTGTCTCCTTTGTCGAAGCCGAGGTCGCCGTCATGAGTGGGCTCATAGCTGTAAATGGCCACCACAACGTTGACTGCAAGACAAAATTTGTAGTTTTAGATACAATTTTACTTACAATTAACATGAAAAGCTTATGTCAAGCTTATTTCAACCTATTCCATTTTACATATCTGACAAAGACATGTGGGGCCCTTTCACGGCGGCACATTGTAATGCATTACATTACACAGAAAAAGCAAACGATCCCCTGTGAGCGTGAGCTGGCGATGGCGAATAATCCCCTCTCGTCAGAGTGTACGAGAACAGCAAGTAGACATTTACAGGTGAATAATTAAAGATTTATTTATAGGGCAAGATAATGGCATTATAAATTGTTGTCTTTTCATTATTTATAGAACTAACTCCAACTTAGAGGCTAAAAATATAATAGATAAACTAGCGGAAGCTGTTTCCTGCATGGGGAAGTGAATCATCATAAAAAATGTGTCACTACATGATTTACTGTAACTACTTGCTGCAACTGATCCTGGATCACATTCATTATTACACAAAGGACCCAGGAAACAAAGTGTGGCTGTGGTACTTGAGTACACAATAAGCCCAAAGTTACTTGAATAATTTCATGCATACTTGGTCATATTTGTGTAAACAGCAAGAGGAACCACCGCGGAAACCAGAGAATGGAAAGCAAATGGAAAACTTTGTGTTCATAAACAATGAAATGGAAATATTTATAATGTGATGGGATGAGGGAAAAGTCCAGATGTACTGACACTGACACAATAAAAAAAACTATATTACATAATTATGTATACAGTTATTTTCAAATTGTACTCATGCAGTGCATCTATTAGCCCGCAGGAAAATGTCTGAAGTGCTAAACTGAGGCTGTCGTGTGTAACTAAGCGAAATAATTAAAAATGGATTTAACTCCATCAGGATAAGTTTATAGACAAAATTTACTTTTTCTAAAACTTATTACCTGGTAAAGGTGATGTAGGAGGTGTCATCTGCGATGGATATGGAATCAGCTGCTCTGTGTACTGGGAAGAAATAAACAAGATTAGATTTCCATTTTATACTTTGTAAGATTTATGCGGTCAAACAAGACACCATCGCACGTCACATTCACTGTAAGACCGTGAAGTTCTACGGTTTCATACGTGGATCGTGACGGTAAATCGTAAGACATGTGGTTTTCTCCTTTATTTCTGTCATTTCCAGTCTAATGGGAAATCTAATTCTCAGAGAGGAAACAAACAACATTGGACGGATAGTTACGCCCGCATTTAGTTACACAACCAAAAGGAAACTTTCCTCACAGTTATGTAAGTTATACAGAAATATATGACAATAATCAACAACAATCCACACAACACAAAATACACTGTGGGTTTACAGCTTATGTGTTTGTCCCCCAAGTGGTCATTCTCACACACACCACAAACCAGAAGCTTTTCATGTATGGACGCTCATTCATGTGCACCAACACACTCACACTAATGTGCACATACTACACACAAGATGAACACTTACTGGGTTGCATGATTGTGGCGGTATGGGACAGTTGCAGTGTTCGCAGATTTCATCCAAGTTCTCGATCCACTCACTGTCTGAATAGTCCGAACTGCAGTTGCAGCCCATCTTTTCTGCACGGCGGAAACTTGTGGTTATTTTCAAAAAAATCTGATGCTCATAAAATGGGAACAACAAATTAGCAGTGGAAGAAATGGCATCTTAGATTCACCAACGAATGATTCCACGTCGCTTTACAACCACATATTATAATCACTATTTAAAATTATGTAAGTCGAATTCTCTTGGAAAATCTAAAGAAAAACAGTTTGAGTAAATCTTTTTTGGCTAAATTTGAAATTGTGTGCTCTTAAAAAGCTTTTGCTTCCGAAAACTGCTTCAGTCGGATGTGACTGAGGGCCTCGCCTCAAAATGGAGCCTCAGAGGGAAATCGGGCTCAGAAATAAGAGTCTGAGACCTGAAGGGACTTTTTTTAAATGCTACCCTGCGTCAATTAAACAAAATCACATCCAGAACTGACACAGTTTTGCTATAATGTTCAGCAATGTTCAGTCACATCGGGGCGTTTCCTGCTCTCATTCTGGAGAAAGTAAAGCAGGCCCTGCAGAAGTGTACCAGTGTTAATCTGGTATAATCCAGCATCTGCACGTGCTCTGTATATTGTGTTTTAGACTGGTACTCTGTATGAACCGGCTTTCTCAGGCTCGCTTGGCTCCCACCAGACCATTCATGGAAGAAGGTCAGTGGGCCAATCGCAGCAGCCGTCTGTCCCAAAGGCTCAAAGCCGTGAGAAAAATCTGGAGAGTAACAGCCCACTACTGCCCTGAGACCCCAAGAAAGGAATCACAGAGGGATCATAAAGATGTTTTTATTTTATCATCAGCACTCCTACACTTACTGACACACACTCGGGGAGTAATACAAGTCAGCATTTTCCACTGAGGGGTTACCCTCTGCTTTTTATCATCGACATCTGAAGGCTTTTCCAAAATCATACTGATGGTTGTTGTTATTGTTTCCAATGTAACCAAGGCTACTTCAGATATTAAGTGTACCAGAAATGATGTGATGAACCAAGATTTTAAGACTTTTGACTTCAGTCACTCATTGTCAGTTCAGAAGCTTGAAGAAACAAACCATAAAAAAATCATATTTTTGTAAAAAAAGAATAGATTTTAATAGAGTGGAATAGATATTCGATTGATTTAAGTTTTTATGTAAATTGCTGGTACACCATTTTAACAGCATACTGTTAAATTTATTTACCGTTTTAACAGTTGTCATTGTCGACATTGTTTTCATATACAGACAAACTTGTATAGGAAGTGTCAACTTTGTATCAAAATACTTTAATACCCAAACTTTTTTTTTTTGAAAATGTTATTTAAAGACAGATTAATAAAGTAGATTTACAGAAGCGTTGGTATTTCATTACAAGAAAACGGTTTGTTCTTTTGTGGTCACATCTTCCTTGTAATGCAGATTTATATCAACAGAGGAGATAACCAGTAGCTGAATGCGCTTTGGTACTGTTGTGAAGCAGGCTGAACATTATTCATTTATTTATGGATTTATTTTGCGTTGCTGCTATTTGTTATTTTTTTAAGTTCAGTAAACTTCATAGAAAAGACCAAATTTGAAAACAAGCCCCAGATTTATGTAGAATATTTGCTTTAAGACAAGAAAGATGTTTAAATCCTTTCCTGTTACACCTTTATCACAGTTTCACTTTACTTCTTTGACCTAATCTTAAAGTAAGAAGAATCACACGTGTGAAACTCACCTCTTTGGATATGAAACGTCTCCTCAAGCGTCCAATAATGTCCAATAATGTCAGATTTCAGGTGCCGCCATTGGGAAATCTTATTTAAATCTTCTTTTTTTTAAAAAGAGCTGTTTAAGTGCAGCAAGCAAGTTTTTCAGCACTTGAGCCTAGGTGTGAAGATGTCATCATCCGCTTCTCTTATTATAACACTATCACAGGAGCACTTGTGCGGCGCCTGCATGCACACATGCGCACTATGGAGGGGAGCAACCCAGAGAGTTTCCTGTCGTTGAAAGGTTGAGGGTTGCTCTGCAGGCTTTTAACAGGTGCTTACTGTGCAGCTGTGTGAGAGCAAGGGGGAACGTTATGGGCTCTACGGTAAAGGGGTCAGGACAGCACCTTTCCCAAACACGGAACAAGACATGAATTTTCCAAAACAGTTTAGAGACGGGGGGCTTTTGTAGGCCGCGCTTTTGTGTCGCTCGCTGTTTGCATTTAACGTGCGACTTGCTGACCTTTAAAGTAAAGAACATCTTCAGTGTGCAGCTGAGGTGTTGGTCCAGAGCGGTTCAAAAGATATTTGAATATCTTGCAGCACTCGGGACAGTTGCATTAAGTCAACAAGACTACAAAGTTTTCTTTTTTAGTCAAACATGTGGTTTGAGGATATTTTTGTCTGTGGCCAAAAAAGGCTTTAAAATTAACCTTTGGTCTTGGTTTACTCAGCTTACTATTAAAAAATGTGAAAATATGAAGAGAAAAGCCTCGTCACAAGCTCCACGTCTCCTTTAAAGAACATTTTGTAACATAGAATCATAATTTTAGCTCTAGCAGGCTGTCTCATGGTCACATTTCTACTCGAGAGAAGGCATAAAGTAAAAACCTCTCTGCCTGTTAACACCCTCTAAGCCTGTGCTGTCGCATTTTCGACATTTCATACAACTCTAGCCGTGGACCGCATCTCTTCTCTTGTGGTGAACGGCTGCTGCTACATAGCGTGCACTAGCAGGAAGTCAGTCCAAACATTACAGGAAGTGCACAGAAATATGTGCTTAGAAGACTGCCACAGCATAGATTAAGTCTCACTCATGATGAAACCACCTGAGTTCACTCTTTTTTCCGTTAAAGTGCAGAGTATAAATCTAGGAGGATGTGTGAAACGTGCTTCATTTTTTTTATTTTTTTTACTTTGAGAGTGATGTAAATAGGTAGGTGCATGTGACAGAAGATAAAGTCTAATCATCCAAGAACTCTTCTTTGATACGTGCTGGGAGAAAAAGTGTCCCGCCATGTTTGGAGATCAGCTTTGTCCAGGCCTTCTGGAGCTTTAAGGGTATTCCTTTCTTCCTCTCGACCACAGTTGTCACTACTTCCAAATGTGGTTGGAAATCACATTCTGTTACGCAATCAAACTGCGATGCTATCAGTGTGCAGAAAGTTTTCCAGACCTCCTACCTCCTGCTACATGATGCAGGTGCTGGCCTCTTTCGTGAATGTAAATGAGGGCTCTTTTTTTTTGCCTCTAGTGCTTACTCATGTGCATCATGTAGGCTTACTTGGCTTTATGATAAACAGATGGATTACTATTCTTTATTTACACTGTAATATCTTCTGCTGGTTTGATGGCAAGCAGAAAGATACGGGCGAAAAAGGGTCACGGGAAAGTATCTACAGGGCAAAGAATGAGCAGCCTGAGAAACACAAGTCTGCAGCCCTTTATTCTGAAAGCATTCACTCAAGAATACGGCCTCAAGCCGTAGTACTTAATCCTCTGTGTCTTCCATATGATACTCATTTCCATGTGTCTAACTATTGAGGTCCCGCGACCCACATGAGATCACACAACTCCTGAAGTATGCCACTTGTGATCATTTCAACAGTCTTAGTTGCGCTCTCATTTAACACGGCGTCCGCGCTCTGCCAAGGCATATTTGGTGTCGAGCTTGACTATGTCTGCTTCTGCACATCCCTCCAGGGCCCCTTTCATACGTCTGAGTGTTATAGCAGGTCATGGCTGTCTCTTGGGAAGGAAAGAAGATACCGTTGTGCCTGGGTGGCTTTAGGACCGAGGGTGGATGATGGAGATGGATGTGCTGGAACATGTGGGGATGTTTTCCCTCACTTACACCGACAGAAATCATACAATCATCAGCATTTCATATCTCTGTTCATCCATACACATGTCTGCTCCTCCCATCTCAGAACAAGCCTAACTCTAATTCTAACTTCAACCAAAACTACTTACAAAAAGGCTGTTTAAAAAAAGAAAGAAAAGAGATATCTAACCAAAACTTTCAAGCTTTTACAAAATATCATGACTCTAAACGCTTGAAACCTCAACCTGTTTCTGAAAAAGATGGCTGGGAATGTTTTCATTTCACTCTATTCGCTGTGTGGTTTCCTGAGACACTTACGTTGCTCAGATGAGAGGTTTTTTTGAGAAAGCTGTGACCCATTCTGAACAGGCAGGTGTAACACTGTCTCCCATCATATAGTAATTATAACTGATTCAAATATGATAAATAAAACCTCTTTAATATGTCTTTTATGTGAAAGAAAAAGATTTAGGAATTTACACTTTAAGGCGTTTTTTATATATATTCATTCAGTTAAGTCATTACATTCATATTACAACTTGATTTAACAATCTGCATAGAATAATACATTTAATAGATGTTTTACACTTTTAAACATCTGAATGAATTTAACCAAAGTTAAATTCATTCATTCTTTAAAAAACTAAACTAAAGACAAAATCATTTAAAACATAAAATATACTTGGTCACTGGCCAGCCACATATAGTCTAAAATCAGTGCTCTGCAGCATCCTGACGTGCTAATGAAAAACAAAGAACATCGGACACGAGCTCCTGGTTTGTGTCACTGCAGCTGCTAGGTTGCAGAGATATTTTTGGTTTGTGAAGAAGAGGTGTAAAAAATGCTGGAGTGTGACCTGCCTGTGGCTGCTGTAAGTGTCTGCATTAAAGGACTTTGTTTACTTCAACGTGTTGCTGAACATTTCTGTATCGGCCCAGACCAGACAGGAGCAGCTGCCTTCATGCATCAGTTTCAGTAAAGCTGTGTTTCCCAAACTTTTTGGCTCGTGACCTTTTAAAAGGGTCGTTAATGGCTTTGCCTAAATCTTACTTGACATTCAAAGTGCCGAAAAATATATTTGATGGGAATACATCTGACTCTTTTCAGAGGTCATGACCCAGTTACTTAAAAAATAAATGAATAAAAATCTGCAGACGTGAACATCATCTATCTAATCATGATGCTTGTAAAAGCATGATGGCAAATAAGAAGTAAAGAGGCTTTAACCTTGCTTAACTGCAGTCCTCACATGGCAGATCACGGTAGATTAAAAATAAAACTTGAGTCATGATTTCAGAGAAGAGACGTTGCTGCTGAGGTATTTAAATGTATTTTAGGGGAACGCTATTAGATTCCATTTTATTGAAGAGAAGCCAGGCAAAGTGAGAAACTCACAGCCAGAGAGATGAGTAGCATGAGTAGCACTGCAGGCCACAGGGGAAATATGTGATATTTTTTTTTCATTCAAGCTTGAAAACAGCTTCAATATGTTTTGTCTTTATTTCATTTTCTAAATTGTAACATCTCACTTTTGTTCCAAGACCTATTTAGGCTGGCAGCATAATTTCTGAGGTGATGTAAGGTAGTGTGACCTGAACACGTGGGAGGGCTACTTTCATTTCTGTATAACCTTAAAGTTGACCTAACATTTCCTCATTTTCTGTCAAATGAATAAGATCAGAAATGATTTAGAAATCTGTAAAAAAAAAAAAAAAAAAAAAGAAGAAGATTTTCTGTTGTTTTTTTTATCAGGCAAATTGTTGCTTCTGTTCAGGAATGCAAGTAAATGACTGTAATTCTCAGATAACATTAATTATATTTTTCATTTTATTTTCATTGCAAATATGAATTTGATTAAAGCGCCTGCACGTGCTGACAGATTTCAGAAAATTAAAAGTTCATTTGGTAATTTTCGAAGGCATGCTCTAATGCATGTGTTAATCACTGTATATATAAGTTATATCTGTTCTAGGCACATGACAATGGAGAACAGTCATATTAAACATGAATTAAGTTCCCAATAATGAGGTCAGTGTATGCAAAGTAATCCCCGTGAGCCAAAAGCTCAGGCACAGACTGCTCCAAACACAGTTTCCGACAGTTTTTTCTAATGACCTCAATGAGAGGGGATAACCTTAACAAAATCGCCTCACCTCTTCTCAAGAGGGGCAGCCAATCACAATAAAGGTGGCTTCGGGGAGCTCGTTTCTAACAGTGGGTGGAGTGAACTCAGTAGAAGGTAAATAAGGCATATTTGAAATGTGAATTTCTACTGCACTCCTGCAGAGTCCAAGAATATGAACAGATTTATAAATGAGTTATTGTCCCGCTTAAACTTCTTTGTTCAATATGAATTTGCATCACCAAATCACCTTGGTTTCTGATATTAAAAATATACTCAGTTCACTGAGTATACTTCAGTCTAGCTCTTAGTCTTCATTAATTCTCTCAGTCAACAGCAGAGCTGCCCAGACCTCATCCAGCAGGAAGCTGCGTGATGATAAAGGTGTATGCCCCTGCAGGTCTGTATGCACAGGCTTCCTCATGCATGTCATACCAAGGCACACATCAAAGTCATCAACGTTTTCATTTTCATTCACAGCTGCTAGTGGCTCATCTTTACTTTTGCCCCACTGCGCCATCAACGGAAATAACCCTTTATAACAATAATGCCTACACAAACACAGAGGAGGTGACGGAGCGTCCTCGGTGGCATGAGTGAGGCCTGCGGTCTTTAACACAGTGAGAAACGCCTGGAGTTGATATTCATCTTGGTGAGGCCCAGATGCTTTAGAGGGGTGGACAGAGCAAAGGCAGCCTTCATGGGGATATCACACAGCAGGTCCGACTCCTCTCCGCACTCCTCCAGCTCGTACGTTGCGTCGTCCAGCATCTCCTTGTGACGGTGGCACACTTGCTCCACTTTGAGCCGATGGATCTCCACCCGCAGACGGATCAGCTGACGGGCCAGTCGGTTGTCCTGAACTTGCATTTCCCTCTGAGGGTAGAGGAGGGATGGAGGGAGCGCGTTTGAGAAGAAAGTGAGTTTCAGTGTTCAGTTTAGCAGAACATATGTGGAAGTTTGGATTTGGATGGTGCCTATCTCCTCATCAAAGGGTAAAAATCATGTGGACTACATGGGTTGCAGCTTATGAGAAAACAGGCACCATATTGTTTCGCAATCTGTGTGTTTAGACTTCTTTCCCTTAAGTTAAGACAAGCAGTCATGCAAGCAAGATCACTGACACCTAAAGAGATGCCTATCTGTTTTAAAGGTGAAGTAGGAGATAGATAGCTATCTGTATTTCTCAAGAATGGATAAGGACTCTGTATTATTTATTTATTTACTTATTCATTAATTAGTTTTAATGATTGGAGATTATCAAGAAGTGCAAATTATTTCTCAGGGCGTGACGCATCTTTAGATAAAAATCAAATCAAATTTCTGGAGGAACTCACCAGCTCTTTTCTAAGATGCTCCAGGGCATCGTCCATAGTGTCAAAGCCACAGATGCTGCCCACAACCAGTTCTGACCTCCTCAAAATTGCCGGCACGGAAACGACTTGTTGTCCTCCTGATTCGGGACCGTCCGCGGAATTTCTTTCCTTCCACGCTCGGCTCTGTACGCGCTCCTGCCACTCGAGGTAGGACGGTCTGCGGGTCTGTAACTTCAGCTTCTCCGTGAGCGCTTTCACGCTGTCCAGATCCTCCGTGTCGCCCTCGGAGGACGAGCCGTCTCCAAGCTCCTTAAAATCCATCGGTGCAGCAGATTGCTGATACACGCTGAGCATTCAGGGAGCAGGCTCGCTTTCTGCGCTGGCAGCTTGGCGATTAGAGCGCAACAGGTCCATGCCTCCTCTCCTTTATAGGGAGAAATAGCGCAGTGACCGCCCATCCCGCACAGGACAGGGAGGCTGGAGAGTTTGCAAGCTTTTGTCAGGCGAGGGAAAAAGATATCCTGAAACCAAAGTCTGAGATTTTATTACTGTGCATTCACAAGTTAAATGACTTAAAACTATTTAAAATAGTTTTACATTTATATTACAGGTGAAACTGCCAAAAGAAGAAACGAATACAGATGTATGCATGTATTTCCTGGACATCAGGTTGATGTGCAGGAATCGCTTTTCTCTTTCTGCTTGCCTTGCTTTGCATTCTGGGGTAGTTTTGATCTAAAAGTGGGTCAATTAACTGCGTGCACTGAAGTACAGATTAAATTTCCATCTGCAGTATGAAAATGGAAATAATCAAGTAAAGTACAACAAACCTGCGCCTGGATGTATGAGAAAAATCTATACATACTTACATACTTACACACAGTCAGGTGAAAAACCAAGTTTTCTGTTCAGCTATGTAAAACAGTAAGTAGCCTACAGGCTTACTGTGCAATTTCCCAACAAATTCCCCTCAAGGTCAGACTGAGCAATGCTCAGAAAAACTGCAAAAACCCAGGAGCTCCATCTCAGACTCTACAGGCCCCAGTTAGCATGTTAAAGGTTAAAGTTCATGACAATAAAATTAGAAAAAGACAGAACACGTTGGCTTCTTTGGAAGGGTTGCCAGGAGAAAGCCTCCTCTCTAAAAATAACATGGCAGCACAGCTTAGGTTGGCAAAGTTGCAAATGAACAGTCCATAAGACTTCTGGAACAACATCCATTTGTTTGTCCATAACGCACAGCACCATGTTTGGAGACACCCAAACATAACTTATCAGCCCAAACCAATTATGCCAACTGTGAGCATGGTGGTGGAAGTGTGCTGATTTGGGCACCTAGCAGTCACTGAGTCAACCGTGAGCTCCTCTGTATACCAATGCAGAATGAAATGTGGAGACATCTGTCCAACAGATAAAAATTGGCCAAAAAAAAAAAAAAAAAAAGCAAAAGAATTAATGTGCTGCAATGATCCAGTCAAAGTACAAAACTCAACCTGACTGAAAAGAGCTGAGCATGAATGAATTCCTGCAAACCTCAATGAGCTGAAGCAACGCTGTAAAGACGAGCGGGGCTAAAACTCTTCCACAATGATGTGACACATCGATAAAGTCAAACAGAAAACTGCCAGAGGTACTTCTACAAGCTTCTGAATCATGGAGGTGGAACCCACCATGACTGCATATAAAACTTACTGGATGCATATCTAAACTAGTTATTTTAGGCCTATGTTGGTCACTTTTTTCTTTCATTTTAAAACTTGTTTGTGGTGTGTTTTCTTGCATCAGTGTTCCTGTTTTTATTATTGTGGTTTATGCTGCATGAATTATATTCCCTGGGGCAAAATGTGTGTTTAAATGGATGGATGGGATAGGACAAAGCATCATATTTTCCACTTGGTTCAATAGCCCACACGTGGGTGCGCTGATACACTGTACTCTATTACGTTACGTTTACTCTTTACAATAAGGCTAGATACTTATTTATATATTTTACAGGTGACTTTATTTAATGCAAAACATCTCAAATTGCAAAATATAATGAAACTAGTCAAAGCTGAAAGTTGTAGGTTCAGTACCAGCTACACTTGTTCACACTGTAATGCATCGTAATACCAGCAAAGTGATACTGTGTCAATATTTTGTAGCTGACAGATTTCAATAGTTACACACAGCAAAAGCCAACTTGGCAGATGAGTTGTGATTGACGATTTTTTGTGCTTGAGTATGGCGCCATCTAGTGACAACCTAATATACTACAGGTACTTCACAGTGGCTCTCTTTCGCCCCCCCCCCCCTCTGCAGTGCGCACAAGTTGTGATAAGTGTCACTTCTCACTCACTGTCTCAGGAAACGTAGACTTCCGCCTTTTGTCGCCTAAAGCAGCACATTTTCCACTCCCACGGCAGTTAAGCTTAGCCAGCTGTGTGTGCAGAGGTGTAGCCACATAAGAGGACGACAATGTTCAGGAAAATATGAAGCTTCTTCTATTTATAGACTTCTTATCGCCAATCAAACAGAGCGCGGCTGCAACGCTGCCCAACCAGCTGTGCGTGCAGAGGAGGAAGCCCGCTTTCGTTTTCTTACAAGAGAGGCGAGGACGTGATTGAGGTGCTCGGCCACTTCTGTAGTTTAGAAAGAACAGAAACAAAGTTCTGCAGACGGACTTTGGGTGTTTGAAGGGGAGCTGATGGAGTTTGCTGAGCACATCAAGACGGCCAATGTGGAGGATGTTGTGCTCCGACAGCCGCTGCAACCCCCGAGCAGAGGAACCCTGTGCATCACCGGCCACCACCTGCTCTTCTCGGACAGGGAGGAGAGTGACTCCCGGCAGGTTTTATTGCTCCTTAGGAACATCGATGCCATTGAGAAAAGGTGAGGGAGGATTGAGATCAGAAAGGTGATAAGGAACCAGATCAAAAACGTGTCTTATAAGAAAAGTAACGAGTATCCTGCAAGAACAATGTCGCACTTTTCTCTATCTCAGTTATTTTTTAATTGATTAAATTGATGATTAAATATTTGATGGTGGACTTGTGATTCTTAGAACTTATTTATTATGATTATAACTCGCATGATCAAACCAGTAATCACACTAATCAACACGAAACGGTGTGAACTTGCCGGTAATTCCTCTGATCTCTCATTCCTTCCTCAAATCTTTTTTAACCAGTGTGGAAAACCTTACGGGCTATTCCGGCTTCTTCTCTAATGCAAGCCACAGTGAAAGGTTGGACATCCTCTGTGTTGCCATGTCATGCTGTGTGCTGCTCTTGATGCAATTCTGAAGAAGTAACATTTCCCAACAAGATTAATGCAACGTTTTTTCCGTTTGCCACCCTCCACATGCTCAGAGCTGTGTACTGCTTGCAACTAACAGCTTTTTTTCTTCGTAGCTCTCTGAAACCTTTTGTTAGGTATTGCCACCCCCCACACACACACACACACACAACCTACCTGACTCGTTTTGCCCACTTTTTCTGCTGCAAGTCGAGCCTCATGCACCGCCATAGGCAATAAATGGGGCTCTTAGAGGGGGTGCATGTTTTCTTTTGTATAAGAATCATATATTTGTGTGTGTGTGTGTGTGTGTGTGTGTGTGTGTGTGTGTGTAGGATGTCTGGTTCATCTGGAACAATTACGATGAAGTGTAAAGATCTGCGTGTGCTCCAGCTTGACATCCCAGGCATGGAACAGTGTCTCAACATTGCACACTCTATCGAGGTACACAACTAATGCAACCTGAAACACACAGGCACAAGAAAATAACTGTTGGTCTTAGAGTAGCCTGCTATTTTTCTGCATATGTTTTTCACTTCTTTGCATGTATCGGTAATCTCTCTTTAACTTTCTGCAGACACTGTCCTGTCTGGACTGCGTGTCCGCAATGTACCCTTTCTTTTACCGACCTGTTGATCTCAGCCTGCCGGAGCAGTGGGGTCTCTCATCTCCTGAAATGCACTACAGTCAGATGAAGGAACTTGTAAGCAACATATAAAACTCTGTATGCTTGTTTTCTGCTGTAGATAATTTAATACTTGTAGACACAGACATTTTTCAGGTAACATTTTCCAATAATGTCCCTACAACCACATGACAGGAAAATGCCAGGGAAGTGTAGGGGTCGGGATTCAGGATATCCTTCTTGCTTAGCTTTCATTTGTTTTCCCCTTAACTTCAGAATGTGTTGCACACAGCTTGAATTCATGTATAACACACCAACGTCTTCCCGTGGGAATGGCATGTTGCTATGGTGAAGGGTCGCAGCTGAGGGCAGCATTTTTGCATGTGTTTTACAGACACAAAATTCCCAGAACATGTAGGATATCTGTGCTTTTAACCAGACCAGCCTGAGTAGTGTTTTTCACCCATGATAAAGTGGCTGGAATTTGCAAGTCCCAATTATTTCTCTCCCACCGACTCTTTCCATCACGACAGGAGCTGAGCTGTTCTGTCTAGTTATAAACTACGAGCTTCAACCATTCTTACAGAGTTTTTAAGAATACCTTTTACAATTTAGGGAACTTGATGATTAAGTTTCTTTGATAAAATTAAGAAAAGTGAGAAAGTTGTTATAGCGGTAAGGCAAACAGAGCTATAGTGATTTAACTTAGCCTGATACATTATAGGAGAATTCTTCAACAGCAATGATGGTGAAAGAAGCGTGACACCTTACTTTGGCGCAGACCGGTGATTTGATGCACGGTTTCTATGGATTTATGTCATTGTGATGTTTCAAATAAGAGTGCAGGGATGTTTTAGGATAGTTGCTGAGTGGCTTCCAGAAGGACTTTAGTTTAGCTTAGTTTACAAAAACATTAGAAGTAGCTGTAAACAGCTGATCTGGCGCCCTGCAAGGGTAAGAATCAGTGAGCTTCAGAAGCAACATTTCTGAAGCTCACTGATTAGTATGCTGTCTTTTTTTGATTTTACCTGTTTTTATAGGCAGGCTCCTCTGGTCACCAACCTCACAGTGCCAAAAAGACTTAAAAAGACTTAAAAAGAGACATGCCCCACGTTAGGTTTTGTGCACATTAAGGAAAGCAGATATTCAGTAGAGGTCTTTGAAAAGGAGCTTTCTTTACTTGGGAGAGAGCCGAGCTACTGTTTACAGTACTTATGCTTAAGTAACCAGCTGGTTAGAGTACATTTTTATTTGTTATATTGAGGAAATGGTACCTATTCATGAGGTTAACCGATTAGAATCAAGTTCCACAATTTGGGTTTTCAGGACTGCACCTAATCAGGTGTGGGTACTACTGAGAAAACATGTCCCTAAAAGAGGCCACACAGGAGTGATCCTGCAGTCTGGACATGAAGAAAGGTTCAGATCTCCCTAAAATCATCCCTGAGTTCATCAACTGGAAAACAGTCTGTCCAGCAGTAGTCATGGTCTTTTATTTTTCTTAATCTCTTACTAAGAAATCAAATAAGCCATAATAGGGCAGTTGTTATTAATTAAAGATCCACTAAGGATTAGCTTGGAGCATAAGCACACGCTTTATGCAAAATAAAAATAATGAGACTTTCCTCACCTATGAACTGGACTACTCCCAGTCCAGCTCAGCTCAAAGTCCCCTGTGACTTTAGCAACCGGGAGGTTAGCATGAATAATAACAGGTTACTTGATACTAAAGCTCACATTTTCCTTTATCGCCTTCTCTCTCACTTTTTTTCAGTATGAGAAGTGGAGACTGAGCACCGTGAACAGAGATTACTCGGTTTGTCCCTCCTACCCTCCGGCAGTCATCGTCCCAAAAAGCATAGACGACGACACACTGAAAAAAGCAGCCAAATTCAGACAGGGAGGACGTTTCCCTGTTCTCTGCTACTACCACAAGAAGAACGGCATGGTGAGGTGATTTAGTGTTCACTTTTAGTGTCACGGTTTGTGGCAGAATGGCTAAAAGCAATATAAAATGTCCAAAAAGTCCAAACATGAACAGAAAACATCCGAGGAAACAAACAATCCAACGACTAACACAGGAGAGACAGGGGGACAATATATAGTCGAAGGAAGTGGGAACGGCTGAGGACAAGACACGGGTGAAGAGAATCAAGACACAGGATAAAATATAACTGACTACCAAAATAAAAGAACTGATTTGCTGAACATGGTGAGCTTGACACAGGAGGATAGACCAGTACTCAGAGGAAAGAGAGTGAAACTAACACTCATAAAACCAGTGAACAGAAGAAAACTGTCAGAAAACTGCAACACTTGAAACCAGGAAGCCATAGAGAAACTCATTCGATAATGATACAAAATACAAGAGAGCCAAAATCAAAGCAATCACACGAAAATAAAAGAATTTAAAGTCCCAAATTTAAAAAAACTGTTATGGTTAAGGCTACACATTTGACTGAACATTGTTAACAGGATGAAAAATGTTGTAGGTCATCATGCGCAGCAGTCAGCCGCTGCTAGGAGCCAATAGGAAGCGCTGCAAGGAAGATGAGCTGCTCCTCCAGGCTGTGATTGAGGGTTCGGACAAAGGCTACATAATTGACACTCGCTCCATGCAGCAGGCTCAACAGGCCAGGATGACAGGTGGAGGGTTTGAGTCTAAATCGTTCTACGACCGCTGGAAGAGATTTCACAGACAGATGGAAAGGTGTGTTTGCTGACTGTCTGATAATACTGATTTGTCAAACTTGCTTCGCTACACACTGCCTCATATGTGTGCAGGGGTAAAGCTCTCCAGGAGAGCCTAATTAAACTGGTGGAGGCTTGTGGTGATGAGTCCAACAACATGGACCGCTGGCTCAGTAAGCTGGAGAATTCAAAGTGGCTGTCGCACGTCCAAAATGCTCTTTCTACTGCCGGCCTGCTGGTGGAGTGTGTGGAGAGGTATGAATAACACCCACACTCTTATGACTTGGAAAACTTTATGGTAATATCTTGTGACTAATTCAATTTTATCTGGAAAGTACCAATTTACAGCAACTCCCATCTCAATGTGCTTTTTATTGTAAAGACTCTATAATATTAGAGAGAAAACCCACCGAGGATCAGCACTTTGTGACAGTGGGGAGGAAGAAATTACTTTTAACAGGAACAGAGCTCGGACATAATCAGGATCAGGGACAGGCAGCTATCTGCCTTGACTGCTCTAACTCTAAGCTTAGTCTTTAAACTTTCCTTTTTGCTAAAGCATATAGTTAGGGCTGGATCAGGTGACCCTGAATCCTCCCTTAGTTATGCTGCAATAAGTGTAAGCTGCTGGGGGATTCCCATGATGCACTGGGCTTTTCTTCTTCACTCACTGTGTTAATAGACCTCTCTGCACTGAATAATACTTGTTATTAATCTCTTTCTCTCTTCCACATTATGTCTTTATCCTGTTTTTCTTCTCTCTCCTCAACCAATCACAGCAGATGGCCCCGCCCCTCCCTCAGCCTGGTTCTGTTGGAGGTTTCTTCCTGTTAAAAGGGAGTTTTTCCTTCCCACTGTCGCCAAAGTGCTTGCTCATACGGGGTCATGTGATTGTTTGGCTTTTCTCTGTATGTATTATTGTAGGGTCTACCTTACAGTACAAAGCGCCTTGAGGTGACTGTTGTTTTGATTTGGCGCTCTATAAGTAAAATTGAATTGAATTGAATGTAGACACAAGGAAGTGAGGGCAAGTCAACAACCACTTGTTTTAAATCTTGAAGAAACAGAAAGAAGGCCATAACTGTCTTCCTTACACACAGGTTTGTTTTTCTTGTACATGTTAATGAGTGTTGTTTCTTCCAGGGATGGCCATTCTGTTCTTGTTCACGGCTCTGAAGGGACAGACTGCTCTTTGCTCATCAGCACTCTGGCTCAGCTCATCATGGATCCATGCTGCCGCACAGTGGAGGGCTTCTTGGGACTGCTGGAGAGAGAGTGGATACAGGCGCGTGCCAGGTTTTAAGTCGGGGAGGATTACAAAGAATTTTAAATGTCTTTTTTTCTTGATTTGCTCCCATAAATGTTGTCGAGAATCCAAAGAAATGCATTGTAACATCGGGGATCTCTGTCTACTTCTGACACGAGTTTCCAAACAAGCGGTGAGCTTTTAAAAATAGAAGCACACCCAGCGACTACAGGACTGAGCCTATCTGTTGCCACAAAATTAGATCCTAAAAGCTGACACGTGTTTGTGTGTTTGCAGGCAGGACACCCGTTCCAGCAGCGATGCGCTCACTCAGCTTACTCCCATGCTCGTCTCCAGCAGGAGTCTCCGGTGTTCCTGCTGCTGCTGGACTGCGTGTGGCAGCTTTGGCGGCAGTTCCCCTTGGCTCTGGGCTTCTCTGAGGCGCTGCTCCTGCGACTGGCGACTGAAGTTTATGCCTCGGATTATGGCACCTTTCTGTGTAACAGTGATCAGGAAAGGTCAGTTTTTTCTACATATTTAAAGATTGCTGCCGAGTGTCTTCATTTCAAACTAAGATTCACACTTTGTTTGCCCTTCAATCAGGTGTGCCTTGGAAGTAAAGGAAAGGACTCACTGCTTGTTCCGGGCTCTGCTAAGGCCCACGGAGAGGGATTACTACTCTAACCCCCTGTATGAACGCACTGAGCTAGCAATCTGGCCCTCAGTTCATCCTCAGTCCCTGCAGCTCTGGAAAGGTGAGCTTTGCCCTGCACTTGTTTTCAGACCTCATCTTTTTTAGCCTTTAATGTAATTGCAGTGTTGCTGTTCTGAGCTTATGTTGTTACCGCTTTAGTTTAGTTTAAGTGTTGGTGCTCACTCTGCCCCGCTGTCTAACCCTCAGGCTATTTTTTGAGGTGGACCCAGCAGGTTCGTCACCTTGAAGAGGCTCAGGAGGAAATCAGGAACATGGTCATTGAGTGGGGGAAGTTAGCACGCAGCTGATGCCTCGTTCGTGTGAATGAGGTGGGATCACATGGTTCCAAGGAGTTAAAACAAAATACCTGATTTTGATTTGACCTGTCGCCTTCAAGGTTGCCCGCTGGGCACTTCTGGACTGTTTTCGCCCTGGCTGAAACTTGTAGATCACTCTGAACCTGGAAGTCCCATTCTTATTGCACACCATGGATTTAAAAACGTCTATGCCAGTATGATCCAGCTTTTATTAAAGATACTTACCTGTGAAGAGGACAGTGTACCAGACCAAACAGCAGACTCCACAGTGTTCCAGTCAGGTGAGGAGTGTGAGTGCGTTGAAAAGGCAAGACGATCTTCATGTTCCTCCCTTAGAATGATATTCAAGTTGTAGGCTCACGATTTTAGATGTGTTCCAACACGCATCACATTCAGAAATGTGCAGGGGGCAGAAGAATTCGATGAGGATTAGACTGACTTGGACAAAACCGTTAGATTTTGGATACATGTCTAAATTCACCTGTTTCACAAAGCTGTGGATACCCATTGTTAGAGATGTTAAGCAGGAAAATGGCACACTGAATTGTAACTAAAATGTTTTTCAAAGAAGGAAAAATCACCAACAGTGAAGCTGTCCAACCACTCAGCTCTGTTTACCGCAGTGGAAAATCTTAGTCTTTTTGAAGACGTGTGAAGACTTGCCTTCAAAACGGCAGTAAAGACGTAACAGTATAGAGTATATGAAGTGTCCCTCCTACCTCAGTCAGACTCAGACCAGTTTAGCAGAACAAACAGAAATGGCTGGCGTCCTCGATGCTTTATATTTAGACAGGATCTTAAAACCGCAGCGGTCCGGAGGTGACACAAACTTGAGAGAAAGATCAGCTAAATTTAAATTAGGTGCTTTTTATTGACAGAGTTGCAGAACTTTGTGATCCTACCTTGTGTGAATTAGAGAAGATGAACCTGATGAATGTTAACAATATGCAATGCCTAATGTGTTTTAATGTACAGTATTTTTTACACTTGCATAAAAGTTTTCTTACAAAAAATGTGGTGCTTGTGTGATTTTAATACACTAGGCTTGTGTTTCGGTCTAGCATTTTCATATATATTTATCCCATATTGTGTTAAATAATGATTGATGTTACTCTGATTTCTCTTTTCTAACCTGTATGCTAAGATAGCCTGACTGCCTTATGACTATAGATTTACATTTACTAGACTGAAGCAGGAGTACCTTTACAGCTCCCCATGCATCACTATGAACAGGCATATTTCACCAACATGTCTAAGTGATTCCTTCAGAACTCTGGAGCTGTTAAATACAGAGGACAAAACTTGCCAAAGCTTTGTTATTTTTCCAGTGTTTAGCATAATTGCAAAGGGATAATGATTTCATGATATGTATTCACTCATAAATATTATGAATAGAAGTCAGCTGTATAACAGACACACCTCCCAGTCCTGTTAAGCTCAGCTAAACACTCTTCACAATGCAAATCCCTGTGCACAGCAAGTCAGCATGTTTGCACACACGTTGCTTTGCACGCTGGAGACTGTAGTCCTGCTCAGTCAGGAGCCACAAGCCCTGGTGATTACACAAAGTGGAGAAGAACCACATAGCCCAGCATGACTTAACGCACCTGCTTATTTATCCAGCTTGACTGGGTGAACTGAAACGGTGACCAATGGGCTGGTAATCTTTTTGATTCTCACCCCTAAATGCTGTCTTATCAGCTCTTATTTTATAGATTAGTTTAGTGGACTAGTTGTGAATTCACTGTTACATCTGCTGCTTGTGGAACAAGAATCATCTGCCTGGGATTCTTTTTCTAAATCATAAGGACACAGGTAATACATTTCCCCCTTTTTTAAAACATTTCGAAACATCTTGTTTGTGTCCAGGTGTCATTCGAGAGATTTTAAAGGGTTTGGTGTAATATATTTGCTCTGCTTAAGTTTGGTGTAACTTTGTCAAGGACTGCTCCTGGACATGAAACCGGGTGTGCGGGTCTGTGTGCCCTCTGCGGCGGTGCTGGGCCTGTTTTGCCGAGGCTGTCTCAGCAGGTCGCGGAGCTGGCCCGGCCGCAGCTTCAGTTCCACCTCCAGGGAGATGAGCAGGTGGAACAGCCAGGACACCAGCCCCCCATCTCCTCAGGAAAACGTGCGCGTGCTCATCACAGGTGATGCAAATTTCCATCCATCATTAACGCACAATAGTTGCTTGTGTGTGACGTCGATGTATTCAGGAAAGGACTTTTCCACAGTTGCCCAAACACTGAGCCTGGGAAGCTGCCATTGTTTTCTACCACTTTCACTGCGCTGCCTCTGTTCTGAATTGTTGTGAGAGAGAATGAGTCGGATCGTTTCCAAGCAGAGCCCCAGTTTCAGATCAAATCAAGTGTAGAAATATGATAATGAAGAATTCGTTTTACTGGAGTATCAGTGTGAAATGCTACAAACATGTGCTGCAGGGTTTTTTGAGTTGTGTTCACTTTGCTCCAACAGCGGGAGCCCATTTTGATTCATCACAATAGAGTGTGTACAGACAGTGCTAGTGAAATAAAAGGGCCAATGGGTGACTGTGGGGAGAATAATAGCCTGCTGTCACTTTTTGTCCTAGGATCAACAAACAAAAAGCTTTATTCATCTGAAAGTGAAAACCAACAACATGGATTTGACTTTTATCGATTTACCAGTCTTCCACAAATACAGATTATCTGTGTGCACAGGTAGAAAGCTAACGCCTGCCTTTGTCTGCAGGTGGGCTTGGGCAGTTAGGTGTGGGACTTGCACAGATGCTGAGGTGAGATTGTAGAAATTCCTGAGTTCTTGAAACTTGCTAAAAGGTTTGAAGTTTAAATATCATCATACTTTTGTTAATGTCTAGAAAACAGTATGGAAGGGACAATGTAATCCTGTCAGACATCAAGAAGCCTCCACCTCACGTTTACGCCAATGGTATGTAAAATCTAATTCAAGTATGCATATTACTTTAAAAGTTACCGATTACTTTACTTTTTTTCTGGCATCACTGTTGTTTTTTAGGCCCGTTTGTATACGCTGATGTTTTGGACTACAAACACCTCCGAGAACTTATTGTAAACAATCGCGTCACTTGGCTGGTCCACTACAGCGCTCTGCTTAGTGCTGTGGGTGAGGCTAATGTGGCTTTGGCACGAAAGATCAACATCACAGGTCTGCTTGAACATGCACATCCTTTACACATAACCAGGTTTTAAGGAACAATCAGGGTTGAACTCATGCTCTCTTCTTTTCTGCCCATCCAGGCCTACATAATGTGCTGGACTTGGCCTTAGAGAACTGTTTGCGCCTCTTTGTCCCCAGTACTATTGGGGCATTTGGTCCCTCTTCTCCACGTGACCCGGCCCCTGACCTCTGTGTTCAAAGACCTCGAACCATCTACGGCGTGTCTAAAGTGCATGGTGAACTGATGGGGGAGGTAAAATGTTTTTTGTACACGTGCTTACAGAGACGCCTGTGACTCCATTTCATTTTCAATCAGCTTCTCTTTCTTTAGTATCTCCATCATAAATACGGCTTGGACTTCCGCTGCCTGCGTTACCCTGGAGTGATATCAGTTAACACACCTCCTGGTGGTGGAACTACAGGTATTACCTGTGTGTGTTGTGCAAATGTACTCCAATCCATTGGATGTCATAGACTAAGTGCTCCGGACCTCTGTCTTCGCAGACTACGCTGTTCAGATCTTCCATGATGCTCTCAGCACAGGTCACCATGAGTGCTACCTGCGACCCGACACCCGTCTTCCCATGATGCATATCTCTGACTGCCACCGTGCCACGGTAGAGTTCATGCAGGCTCCAGAGTGCCAGCTGTCACTGCGCACCTACAACATAGCTGCCATGAGCTTCACCCCTGAAGAGGTGGCCCAAGAAATCCGCAAGCATCTCCCTCACCTCAAGGTCACCTACAATCCTGACACTGTCCGCCAGACCATTGGTATGGTATCTTTTTGTTTTTAAACCACTGGTTGGACTGATAATAAACCAATATAAAACTAAATTGTCCTTGATGGTTTTTGCAGCAGACAGCTGGCCTGTAAGATTTGATGACACCAATGCCAGGAGAGACTGGGGCTGGGCGCCAGCCTTCGGGCTTGAGGAGTTGGTGTCGGACATGCTCCGCTCCATCCGAGACAAGAGGACCAGCGAGGGTTTGCCAGTCAGCTAGCAAAACCTGCTGCACCAAGACTAACCAATGCCCTACCTACCACTGACTTTTCTTCAGTCTACATTTACCAACAGCACACTTTGTTTTACTTCACTTTTACAAATTGTCAACCAGTATCATCTGTTTGTCTGGAGCATTGCTGCACCGTGCCAGGGACTGATTGTAAAATGGAAATTCTCAGTCATAACCTCTTTATATTCAGTGGAAAGTGAGATGTCAAACACGTGCACACACACACACATGCACACACACAGACACACACACACTTCAGTCTTTTCAGGGAATCAGATGCTGTCAAACCTTCTCTTCATCTTTGTGGTTTTTATTGTTCTCATGGTATAAGCATCACTTTACACATGGGCATGTTGCCTCAGGTGGAACAGAAACATTTCTTAAGCTTTAAAGAGTTTCAGATGTTGATCACATGCATGAGCACACCAGCGTGTTTCAGCGTCTGTTACAATATCTAACACAATATGGACAAGTTCCACGTGTAGAACAACAAATCTGTTGGACATTTTGAATCCAGGATCATCTGGAATGACTGACTCAGTTGACTTTGGACTGTAATGAAAAATCATGTATCCTGGCTGTTTTGTAAAGCACTCTTTTATAATATAGGCTATCAAACGAAACTCACAGTATATACAACCGCACTACCTTTGCCGTGGCACAGAACAGGAAGCCTTTACTTTTTTGCCAGCGGTGTGATTACAAATATGAATGAGTAACAGTATCAAATGAGGCCGTATTTACTTAGGAAAACAATATATTAAAAATGCTGTGTACTTTGAATCAGACCTTTAATAATAAAAATGTTATTTACCCAAAGAGCATTGAATACCGTACGCTGCCAAAGTTTCTTTTTTCTGTGTCGTTTTTGCATCCAAAACACCCGATCAGCTTAAAAACAAGAACGCTATAAAATGAAAAATGTAACTTCTATTTAAGAAATAGTTAAAGTTGTCTCATATGCTTTTATTCTCTAATTTGTTTGAGTAACATATACAAAATTAAGGTATTCACCAGCCACTTTGTTAGGTACACCTGTTCTAAATATCTAACTAGCCAATCACACCGATTAAGGCATGTAGAAACAGTCCAGATAGTCTGCTGGAGTTCAAACCAAGCATCTGACTGGGGAAGAAACATGATTTAAGACACTTTAAATTGTTATTTTCAGACTGGCTAGATTTTCCAACACAGCCATTTCTAGGATTTACAGAAGTCTAAAAAAGAGAAAATATCAAGAGAGTGGCCGCTCAGGTGAAAATCTAGCGAACAGGAAGGCAACAGTAAATTAAACAAAACAAAACAAAACAAAAGAAGTTATAACCAAGGTCTGCAGACAAGCATCTCTGAATACACAACACATCAACGCTTGTAGCAGATGGGTAACAACAGCAGAAGACTACACTGAGTCCTACTGGGTGAGTTAAAAACAGGAAACTGAGGCTACAAGTCACACAAGCTCAGCAAATTTGGACAAAATAAGACTGGAAAAGCATTGCGTGGTTGACAAGTCTGGGGGATTACTGCATGTAAACACAACTGGTTCTCTTACAGAAAAAGCAATTAGTCTCAGTTTCAGAAATCTAATTTAATGATCGTCATTATGATGCATGCAAATGTTTAGTATTCTGTAGGAAATGGACCACCAGTTGACAAAAGCAAACTAAAAAAATGTTACTGAAGTTGCTTTGAAGGACAAAAAACTGATAAAAATGTTCAATTATTTCCCCAATTACCACAAGAGTGATGATATAAATGACAGATTACCTCTTATTTTTTATTCCAACATAACACTTGTTTTGCTGCACACAGAATTTTCATGGGAAGCTCTTTAATTTTATCATTTTTTGTTTTTCTCATTTGTTTATCTGAGCATTTATTCTTACTGGTGAATGGCGGTTGGTGAGGTTCAGGTTTTGACAAGCCCCTAACTGGACAATGAATAAAAACAAAATACCTTTTTAAATCCACAACATTTGAGCAAACCAGTTTAAACCAAGGTTTGGGTCTTAATAATATCTGTGCAAGCTGTCTCTGCATATTGAGGCACATTCTAGTCTGCCATATTTCGTGCATCAGGTGATGAGCGGAATCTTCTTCCTCCTCCCACTGTAACTGCAGTACCTGTTGCTTCCTGTGGGGGCACTCCATTCATCCGGCTCGTCACCCTGAATTTCACCGGCGGACCAGCACACAGCTTTCTCCACAGCACAAGTTACGATCCATTTCACCTAAAATGGACGCGGGATTCTTCCGCGTAAGTTCTTCAAACTTTTATCTTTGTATTTGGTATATTATTATTTAGCTGCATGTAGATCTATATACGTTTTATGGGATGGATGTTTCCTATGTGTCTTCAGTGAAGAGCCATGCAGCTAGCTAAACAGCGGTCAGGGCTTCGACTATCAACTGGGAGCCAACAGTCTCAGGATTTGCAATTAGTCTGCTTCACTTGGTGTATTCTGGGAGTTGTTGCGTGTTCCCTATATTGATGTTTTCTGTCTTATAATTTATGAAAGTGTGTAACTTCTTACGTTAAAACCCCGTACGTGTTATTTTACAGACAAATTTACAGGAAATAGACGAGTCAAGTTAGCTAGCTAACTAAAGATGGCGCCCGGGCGGTGCATCGCTCCTGTCTCCATGAGCTAGTCACGACTGCTGCTGTGCTGGCCTTAGCAAGCCCTCCGTGTTTGCTGAATAATGACATTAATGTGTCTTTTAATATTCTGTCAATGTCAACTCCGCTGTCAGTCAAAGTAGCCTTCGGGCTGTGCCTATTATTAGCCTGTGCGTTCGCTTTCGAGGATTAAGCAAGTGGTTAGCATGGCTAATGCTAACCGACTGGTGTCAGTGTCGCCTGCGGCTCAGTTAGATGAGCTAAAAAGAACATGAAGTGGCGCTCTAGGGAACACACGTGTCTTAAGTATTTATTTTAAGACACGTTAGCTTGAGCAACGTAATGTTTTTCCATCTTAAACTTTGACTCTCGTTAATGTTATCGGTAAGTAAGACTGCTGTAACTAACATGGGCCCAATAGTGAGGAGGCTGTGCAGCTTGAGACTAAAAACACTGTTCGAGACGGGTTTCTGTTCTTCTCTGATTTGACATCTCCGATGAAAGCTGATCATCACGAATCCGCTGATGTTGGCTGTTATTTCTGCAGGGTACGAGTGCGGAGCAGGACAACCGCTTCAGCAACAAGCAGAAGAAACTGCTGAAGCAGCTGAAATTTGCAGAATGTTTGGACAAAAAGGTAACATTTGTTTTTACATTTTATTTTCTCAAATAATTGTTAAAAAAATCATGTTAAATAGTTATCTACAAACTTGTATCAACATGAGGCAGTTTATGGCAATCTGTGTAGCCTGGACATTCATACACCACAGGTATGAGGGTGTCTGTGAGAGACATTTTAATGGCCACCACCTCACCAGGCCTGTGATTAATGAGCTTAAGTCAGGTTTTTTTTTTTTTTTTTTTTTCTTAATCCGGTAGCAAAAAATAAAAGGTAAATGTTCATTTTTCTGTTAAATAGTCATTACTTTAACTTTGGTTTATTTATATATAACCTGTTTATATTTTTAGTCTCCACCCAAATGCCGTTTTTGATCCTTTGCAGGGGACTGCCTGGTCAGTAACAGGTGGGACAACAATTAATATACAGTGGGGCAAAAAAGTATTTAGTCAGCCACCGATTGTGCAAGTTCCCCCACTTAAAATGATGACAGAGGTCAGTAATTTGCACCAGAGGTACACTTCAACTGTGAGAGACAGAATGTGGAAAAAAAAAATCCATGAATTCACATGGTAGGATTTGTAAAGAATTTATTCGTAAATCAGGGTGGAAAATAAGTATTTGGTCACCTCAAACAAGGAAAATCTCTGGCTCTCACAGACCTGTAACGTCTTCTGTAAGAAGCTTTTCTGTCCCCCACTCGTTACCTGTTTGAACTCATCATCTGTATAAAAGACACCTGTCCACAGCCTCAAACAGTCAGACTCCAAACTCCGCCATGGCCAAGACCAAAGAGCTTTCGAAGGACACCAGGAAAAGTATTGTAGACCTGCACCAGACTGGGAAGAGTGAATCTACAATAGGCAAGCAGCTTGGTGTGAAAAAATCAACTGTGGGAGCAATCATCAGAAAATGGAAGACATACAAGACCACTGATAATCTCCCTCGATCTGGGGCTCCACGCAAGATCTCATCCCGTGGGGTCAAAATGATCATGAGAACGGTGAGCAAAGATCCCAGAACCACACGGGGGGACCTGGTGAATGACCTGCAGAGAGCTGGGACCAAAGTAACAAAGGTCACCATCAGTAACACACTACAACGGCAGGGAATCAAATCCCGCAGTGCCAGATGTGTTCCGCTGCTGAAGCCAGCGCATGTCCAGGCCCATCTGAAGAGAGCACATGGATGATACAGCAGAGGATTGGGAGAATGTCATGTGGTCAGATGAAACCAAAGTAGAACTTTTTGGTATAAACTCAACTCGTCGTGTTTGGAGGAAGAAGAATACTGAGTTGCATCCCAAGAACACCATACCTACTGTGAAGCATGGGGGTGGAAACATGATGCTATGGGGCTGTTTTTCTGCCAAGGGGACAGGACGACTGATCCGTGTTAAGGACAGGATGAATGGGGCCATGTATCGTGAGATTGTGAGCCAAAACCTTCCATCAGTGAGAACTTTGAAGATGAAACGAGGCTGGGTCTTCCAACATGACAATGATCCAAAACACACCGCCCGGGCAACAAAGGAGTGGCTCCGTAAGAAGCATTTGAAAGTCCTGGAGTGGCCTAGCCAGTCTCCAGACCTCAACCCCATAGAAAATCTGTGGCGGGAGTTGAAAGTCCGTGTTGCTCGGCGACAGCCCCAAAACATCACTGCTCTCGAGAAGATCTGCATGGAGGAATGGGCCAAAATACCAGCTACTGTGTGTGCAAACCTGGTAAAGACCTATAGTAAACGTTTGACCTCTGTTATTGCCAACAAAGGTTATGTTACAAAGTATTGAGTTGTATTTTTGTTATTGACCAAATACTTATTTTCCAGCCTGATTTACGAATAAATTCTTTACAAATCCTACCATGTGGATTCATGGATTTTTTTTTTTCACATTCTGTCTCTCACAGTTGAAGTGTACCTCTGGTGCAAATTACTGACCTCTGTCATCATTTTAAGTGGGGGAACTTGCACAATCGGTGGCTGACTAAATACTTTTTTGCCCCACTGTAGTTGAGTAACATTTAAGGAAAGCCACAAAAGTTTTTGATTTAAAGTCCTTCTTTTTTTGTCACTGTAACTTCTTAAAAAGACACAAAGAAGTGACAGTGCGGTTGAGGGTAGGACGCCATCTAGAGCGCACCACATTTGAATAAAAGTGATTATTGCAACACGTTATCACTTATAAGGAAAACTTGACACATGACATTTTAAAAGCAGATCTTAAAAGAGCCAAATGTGTGATCAGTTGCTACATTAACGTTAAGCATTGTTTGTATTTGTCTTCTGTCTGTGTATTTTTATTTGTATATCACATATCAGATTCATGTTACTTGCCCAGTGGCTTCTAAAGAAAATGAGCTTTTTTTTTTTTTGATAAATTCTGGCATGTGTAAGTTTTGTATTATTTTGGATTGATGACCACTAAGTTGTTCCATGGTCCACACATGGTTACACATTGGTCTTAACAAGCAAAAGATCCCAGGTTCTTCAACATAACGACTGACCCATGACGTCCATTAATATAAAGCGTCAGAGTCAGATAAAAACAATTTACGGTGCGACGAGATAAAAATTAAACTGGATCCCAAAAGGGAACTTTTTTTGTACAACATCTAAAAGTTAAGACAAGTACAACAAACATAAAACCAGACAGCTTTATAGAGTAGAATGATACATTTGGTAAAGTAAATGTAATATGGCAAAACTAATATCTTGCGTTAAATTAAATTAAAAATAAATACAGTAAAATATAGATTTATGCAGAAATATAAAGCCGAGCTTTGTGCTACGTTTTTCCCCCCAAAGCCATCCGTGGTGAGAAAATGTTAAATCTTTTGTTTGACAAAAAGGGTTTTTAAATTTACCTTGTATGATTTTTAAATATGTAAGTCAGATCTTTTAAGGACAGTAAAGCTTTTTTTCTTCTTTATTTAAATCCTTGCCATAGATGAATCACTGTGTTTTGTCTTGTGGGATTTGTGTGTAATCTATTTAGTCGTCAGACAGAGTGAAATGGACAGGTTTTTGTCAGATAACACAATCGCTTTGTGCTCTGATTGCATTTTGTGCCCATTTTGAGCCAGGAAAATCCATGTTACATAATAATATATTTATAACAAAGCAAAAAAAATAGTTAAAAACGACTTACTAAATCTGGCTACAAAACAGAATCGCAAATATCAGATGGAATTAAAGCAGCTGTGTATAAAACAGTGTGAGCTGGCAGCGCAGGGTTGAAATAAACCGTTAAGATGAGAGAAGAGACAAAACGTTATGAAAGATATCTTGTATCTGTACAGGTGCATATAAACAGGTGCTGCTGTTTCTCATCACTAACGGTCTGTTTCACGCTCAGGTGGACATGACCAAAGTGAACCTAGAAGTCATCAAACCTTGGATTACGCAGCGAGTCACAGAGATTTTGGGGTTCGAGGATGACGTCGTCATAGAGTTCATATTTAACCAGCTTGAGGAGAAGGTAATGTCTTTAATCGTGTTTATTTTTTGTTCTTTCAGAACTGTCATATATTGAAGGGCATTGCTTAGTACTTAGTCAGTAAGAACGATATAAGCAAATAATTACACGTCCTAGTCAAACTGAGATTGAATGGGAAAAGTAACAGTTGGTGTAAGACTGATTTATAATGACATTACCATGTTTTGCTGTTATGTGACAAAGTGCCTTTATCCAGCAGTCTTCTAATGATGATGTGATTTATGATTTAAAAGGCCTGAACCAATATGGATGTTATACCTTGCATCAGAAGTATAGCACCAACACCTAATTAGCTCTCTCCTGAGCCCAAAGTCACTGAGCCCAACTCTCCCTTCATGATGCAGTGTGTGGTTTGAGGTGAGTTATATGCAGGGATCACCTATATCATGTCAGTGAAAGAAACGCCTAAAAAAAATAAATCAATTAAAAAAAATGCCATAATCATATTCTTTGTAGGTGTTGACAGCCCATCGGTAGACTGCCCAACTCTCTTTAAACGTAACAGGAGGTACAGGCTCAAAACAGGACATAAAAGGGCTGAAACAGCCTGATTTTCTGTACTTTCTACCAATTGGGTTATCACGCAAAACTGAAAAGTATTGTCTCACTGGCCACCTCTGATTGCAAGTTTTTACTGTCTTTTGCACTCTGTTGAGTGTGGTCAGAAGTGTTTTCGCTTTCACTTGTTACCACACAAAACAGTCATGTGAGGGTGTCAAGAACACAAGTGTTATAACGTCACTGCAGCAAGTTGAGAACTTCAACCTCTGGAGGTCAGCATAAACCTCGTAAGAAACAATACTTTTCAACTTGGTTTTAAGTTAGTACAAGTTCACTTATTTTCTACAAAACCCCTCTTAACAGTAAACCTGTAATATTGTAGATCCTATTTTTGTAGACTAAAGTGTACATTCACTCCAGGCTGTTTTATTTTAAGCATTATGTCCAGCTGTTTTCCTTTCCATAAACTCTACTCTGTCCCACTGATAGATCAAAGCATGTAAGATGTCTGGAACTTGGGTAACTTCCATTGCACAGACATACTTTATAAAACAGGAAACATTTCAGATAATTTATACTCTGTATTTGTAATTACCATACTGTCAGTGTACTCGTATATTTTTTGAATGCAAGTTTTGATTTCAGTGCCATTTATCTTCGTTTATGGCTCGTTATTCTAAGAAAATCCAGATGTATGTATTTTCATATTTTATGTCGCCAGCATCACACATGTGTATTATTTTTTACTTATTATTTTATCTTTTACTTGCCAGTGGGTGGGCTGTTTGAGCTAAATTTAAAGGGTACTGTTGCATAATGGAAAACAGTTGATACAGTTAATGAGATTACGCTATCTCACAATCATTCTATCAGTTGTTGAAATAAAACTCAGTTTTTGTGTAACTGTGTACTCATTATTGCTTGTTCGTCTCTTGCAATTTAGATAAATGATATAACATTAAGCTCATGGTGGTTGAGTCTCAAGCAGTAGGGAGGCGGAAGCAAGCCAAGGGAGCTCCGTGCCCACTGATCCCACGGGACTCACTGAAGACACCGGAACTGTACTTGCAGTGTTGGGTTTTAATGCACTCTGTATTGTGGCTGTTTGTTTACCTCCTGAAGTGTAGACGGTGGGGAGACTGGAAAGCAAGGGGTGGGTAGCGGCCAAGGGGATGTATGGTAGTGGGCTAGCACTGAAGAAATCAAATTATACTACAATTTCTTTGTATTATGGGAGGTTTTGTTTTCTTCTTTTTATATTTTGTTATGGTAGATTGTAAATCTAGGGCAGCAGAATTGCATGCTGTGTTTATTTTATTTCTTTAACATCATTAGATGTGTCTCCCCTCAGCTAGCTCACAATCTCAGTTTCCTGAGTTTGTGAGTACAATTTAAATCAGTCTCATTTTTGTAGGTTGAGTCTAATATTGGATCCAGGGATGTTAAATAGCCTAGTCAGTGTCTTACATGTTTTTAAGATGGTTATCTAAATAGTCTGAGGTATAAATTTATAGAGGAGTAGAAGGTAGGGAGCCCCGTTTGTGGGACCCTACCCCCCCTTGCTGTTTGGTCTTCAAGTATTTCAATGGCTACGTTTTTGTTTTTTCTCTCCTCCCTTCGTGTGTGTGTTGCAGCACCCGGATAGCAAGATGATGCAGATCAACCTGACTGGCTTTCTGAACGGGAAGAACGCCCGGGAGTTTATGAAGGACCTCTGGCCCCTGCTGCTGAGCGCCCAGGAGAACATTGCGGGCATCCCATCAGCTTTTCTGGAACAGAAGAAAGAGGAAATCAAACAGAGACAGGTGAGTTTTTCTAAATGGTGGAAGCGGGGATGGGCAAGATCACGCTGAGCTTGGTGGCTTTCCATTTATCTTTTTTTGAAAGTGTGTCATACAAGACTTTTTTTCTTTTTTTGGGTGGGGGGGTGGCTTTTGTTGTGTTTGCACAGCTGCTCCTCAACAAATTACATGTAGGAGGGGACCTGTAGCACAGACACGGGAATATAATGGTGTAAAATAAGTATTGACAAATTGCAGTAATAAGACCCCTTTTCTGTTAAAAAAAAACTCTATAAAATATATCATGTTGAACTCAGTAATTATTTAAAAATAGGAGCAAAATGATTCATCTCTCATTGATCTGTTTCTGGCAGATTGAACAGGAGAAACTTGCTTCTCTGAAGAAGGTGGATGAGGAAAAGAAGGAAAAGGACCTTAGAGAACGGGCTCAGTCAAAGAGCCCCAGGAGGTACGATTATTTTCATTTTGAGACCCATAGATGGAACTACAGCTTGTGAATTCGTTGTAGAACATGCAAACCTCTTGTATTTGCCTCTCTGGCCAGGCGGAAAACGAGGTCACCATCGCCGCGAAGGAGGTCGCCATCACCACGGAGGAGGTCACCAGCGAAGCGGGAAAGGAAACGCAGCCCCTCACGCTCACCAAGGCGCAAACAAGCTAGTCCAGTTGGTGGCAGTTCACCCCCTCCGCCCCTGATGCAGCTGTCCACAAAATCTTCAGAGGAGCCAGTAGAACCAGATACTTCAGGAAGAGCTGTGCCAGAGGCAGTCGTCCAAGAAGCTTCTACCACCTGGTTTGTGGAATTCTTGCTTTTATTTGAAGTGGGCATTTAGTTGGACTGGTATTATTTAGAACTTAAGACATTTAAATACTTTTCTTTTGCAGTGAGACAGTTGTGGAAGTAGTGAAAGCCGACTCTGTGAATGAAGTCAAAGAACAGTCGCCAGAGAAAACCCTTAAGAAAGAAGAGAGACCGAGGTCACGAGAAAGGGAGAAGGACACGAGGAGGGAAAGACACCATCGCTCACGCTCTCATTCTCGTTCTCGCAGACGCCGCTCGCGCTCTAGGTGATTTGACGTGTGGCTTTAACTTAAACTTTCATTATGAAAAATCAAAGTCTGTAAAGGAGTTTTCTATATTTGCTGATTCTCTACCCAATCAGATCGTACTCCCCTCGCAGAAGACAAAGTCCCAGAAGGAGAATGTCTCCTCGTCGTAGGAGCCCTCCTAGACGTGCGCCAGCTAGCTCCAGGCACAGACCCAGGCGTTCCCCCGTCCGCAGGTCGGCATATTTATTTATTTTTTTGTATTGGCATGGATTTAATATTTTACTTCATGTTGTCTGTGGTATACAGACGCCTTTAAGCCCTTTTTTTGTCCTACAGGAGGCGCTCCCGCTCTGCTTCATCCTCTGGTAGCAGCTCATCAGGCTCTCGCTCGCCTAAAAAAGCAGTGAAAAGAATATCTACCACACCACCCCGAAAACAGGTCCATCATCCTGATACTTCCATTAGTCCCACAGGCAAGAACAGACGATCACCGTCTCCACGAGCTAGAAGGGGCCGGGGCTCTCCTTCCCCACCCAGATCATCAGGTGTGCTTCAGTTCCTCCTTTGTACATTATATTAAAATATTTTTACCTATGAAAACATTTGAAGACTTTATGCTTCTTCTGCACAACCAATGTTGGATTCCAATGTTAAACTTAATGAGTATCTCTAAGCTCGTTGCTGTTATTTTAATAAATCTGTGACAAGTGCATATAATTTTTGCTGTGCATTGTTTTTCAGGGTTTAAGAGAAAACAAGGAGGAAGGGCTGATTCTCCCCCTGACAACGTCAAGCCCAGACCATCTGAAGGCTCCGACTCGGGTAAGTGTAAAACGTGTTAAAGAACCATGCTGCCTTTCACCTCACGGATCTCGAAATATGGTGACTGTTTAACACTTTAACTCATCACTTTGCGCCCTGTGCAGTTACTGTGGCTTTCAGCAGGATGTACATGTTCACTTGTCATGCTTGTGCACCGTATTGTGTACTTGGAGAGCTTAGTTGTAATTATTCTCATTGAGAAATTTAATTTACCAACACATAGTTGGGTACTTGTGTGAAATTCTCAGCATTCCCAAGCCTCAGCCTTTGGCTTGCTCCCACACTGAGAAGGCTGAGTCTGTGTAACCTGAAGGATCTCTTTACAGGGTGAAGCTGAGCCACCAGAACTGTTAAGAAACTGTGTGCTAATGCAAGGGGAAACTATAAATGTTGTAACATGATGACAGACCAAGCATCACAGCTATAAGTCTGTCTTCTGTAATACTTGTAGCATTTCCTTGGCAGTCTGTTTCCGGCTTTGCTAACACTGATGGGACACTCAATGCTCTGCATTTCAGAGGAGGATAAAAATGAGAAAGGGGCAACAGCAGATTCGGTGCAACAGCGACGTCAGTATCGCAGGCAGAACCGACAATCGTCTTCAGGTTAAAAGCGTTTTTATCCCCGTTCTTTCTTTTCCCATACCCCCGCCCCTCTCTCTTTAACGAGTCTGTCCATGTCATCTTGCACTCATCGTCTCATGGACTTTTGAAGCTGTGTCCTAACCCCAACCTTGGTGTTTTTTCCCTGACCGCATACTGCCAAGGCTTCGCTGAAGCAGCTCTTGATGTCATTTGTTTGTGTGGTTTCAGAAACGGGGTCTTCATCCTCAGAAGATGAGGCACCCAAGAGGGCAACAGGAGGGTCAGGTGCCAGAAATGGTGAGGTCAGGAGGAGGCGCAGTCGTACACAGTCTCCTCGAAGGCGACACAGGGATCCCTCCCCGAGGTCAGATAACACAGTATTTACACATTATCTGACTTTTATTATCTCACTTTAACCTCGAAGTCTTAATAGTTTGTGCTCTGCTTATATTGTTTGTATGTATTAATTTTATTCCTCTGCGCCGACAGAGGCCTACTCAGGGCCAGACAGTGTTACGTTAAGTACAGTGTATCACTATCCGCCCACTGTCATCCATAATGTGGCACAAATGGAGCTGCGTGGGTGCTGCTCTTCCTAAAAGTGGATGTTTATTTTCCACATAACATAGTAACGTAGGCTGTACTAGCTGGAGAGCACTGGATCACAGTCTGTGTTGTTCATAGAACAGCTAATATCTTTTTTTTTTTCTCTTTTTTTTTAAGTCTTGCTCATTGTGCTCGTGCCTGGCAGTGGGCCAGTCTCGACCCTGGGCTTTGCAGTACTGTGGCTGAAGCTGACTTGCAGTCAAATCTAAGTTAAAGATTGTGACGCAATTTTTACATTAAGAATTTGTAGCTTTTTTGTCACTGGCAGTTATTTACTGTTGTGTGTGTGTGTATATATATTTTAATCCAGTGATTGCTTTAGTTTGGCCAGTGAATCCTTTATTACCAAATTCCTTCAAGGTCTGTATAACAAATGTGTTGACTCTTTACAGACCTTGAATAAAGCTGCAGCTTGTCTAGTTATGGGAGGCGGGCGGCCACAAGTTGGTGACTCTGATTTTGTTTTTTCCTTGCAGGAAAAGACGCTCTCCATCTCCAGTACGCAGACGTCGCACCCCTACTCCTCCTCGGCGTCGCAGATCTCCCTCTCCTCCTCAAAGACGCAGGTATAAGAATGTTTCCTTTTAAATTTAGACAAATGATCTCTCCAAACTTCTGTGTTGCAAACAGACTCCTGGGCAATAGCATGTGTTTCATACAGGAGTCATTGTTCCTGTCTTGTGGTTTTTATGAAATACTTAAAATTTTATGAATTACTTACCAATTTTAAAGTATTTCCTAAAGGTTGTATTTCCTGCTTCACAGGTCTCCTTCCCCACCACCCCGTCGTAGATCTCCATCCCCCAGACGATATTCTCCCCCTATCCAACGTCGCTACAGTCCTTCACCTTTGCCCTCTCAGAAAAGGAAACTGTCTAACTCGCCAATGAAACGCTCTTCACCGGCTACCAAGCGACGTCCCTCCAGATCCCCCAGACATAGAAGCTCTCCTCCTCCAAGAAGACGATCCCCTCCCTCCTCGACATCTCCACCCAGACACAGGAGGAGCCCCATGCTGCCACCTGGGCGGCGAAGCAGAGATGCTCGATCCCCTGTTGCGGCATCCAGACGCCTCTCCCCATCCCCTGCAAACCGCAGTCACGCTGTTAGAGGATCCACAACCCCCCCACGGCGCTATGAAACCTTGAGCACATCTCCGTCTAACCAGCGCAGACAGCAGTCACCTCCACACAATAAAGTCATCCGCAGAGTTTCACGCACCCCAGAACGCCGTGACAACCAGAGGTAGGGATCACTTATGTATCAGACAGAACAGCGTTTCAATTTCTGTTTACCTGTGACATTTTTGTGTGCCAATTATCTGATGTCACCTGTGTCATCTCTCTCAGACCATCTCCAAGCCCTCAGCCTATAAGAAGAGCGTCCTCCAGATCTGTTTCCCCTGAACCAGCAGCTCAGAAACGTCCGACTCAAGCATCCGCCTCCCCCTCCCCGTCTCGCTCTGCCAGTGCGTCTCCACCACCAGCCAAGAAAGCCAGCAGCGGTTCTGGAAGTCGATCTCCAAGCAAGGTTTGAGCTTATTCGCAGATATAAAAAAAAAAAAATTTGAAATTTTTTTTTTTTAATGAAGGATGGTGGGGGTTAATGGTCTAACTGTTAAAATCTGTGCACGCCAATCATGGCAAGTTATAGCCTCAGGAAGTTGAACTTTTGCAGCATTGTTAAAAGGAAATGTCATCATATATGTTCAGTGTTTTTAAAACTTGAAACTGTAAATTCTAAATTCCTCCAACAGAAACACATTAACTGTAAGCTGAGCTGCAGCACCGTTGCCATAATCCTTCTCTTAACTTTGTGTTGATATAAACATGCTTCATGCCTGTGTCGTCAAGTTCTGATGTTTCTCTTTCAGACTTCGGATGTTGACGGCGGTGCAAAGAAAAAGAAGAAGAAGAAGGAAAAGAAACACAAGAAGGAGAAGAAGCATAAAAAGCACAAGAAGCATAAGAAGGAGAAGAGCAGTAGTGCTGCTGTGACTGGAGACACACAGGAGAACCAGGCTGCAGAGGAGGACAGAGATTCCAGAAAGGTAACATCAGTTTCCCCTCTGTCTGATTTCTGTTCGGTACAACAGCGGATATAGGTCGTTGAGTAAATGATGCGTTGTTGTTGTTTAGGAATCGGACAGTGACGTGGAAAACACCTTGGATGATCTGGAAAAGCACCTTAGAGAGAAAGCGCTGCGCTCCATGAGGAAGGCCCAGATGTCTCCATCACAGATGTCCTGAAAGCAAGCGGCTCTCACTCGTGAATTTTCCAATCACTCTTGATGTTTGTCATCAACCTGGTTCAGCTTTAGAATGTACAAATTGTTAAACCTTGACTTTTGTGTTTCTTTTTACTGGTTTGGTACATTCTGAAGGGTTTGATTTGTTGGTTAGTGTATTATCTGAACTGTAAAGAAGCTTGTGATGTTCATAATTTTAATTTGTCAGCAGGGAAACAAGTTAGGCTCAGAGGTTTTGATTTGGGCAGGTTAAATATTATTTCCACAGCCTACAGTAGATTCTGTTGAGAAATGATTGCATGTGCAGTGATTGTCTCTGATGTGCATGAACCACTGACCTTATGAAGTATAGGTAACTATACAGTAACATACAGTTACTTTTGCCTTTTAGTTGTGAGAGACGGCTGTGTCCACTATTAAAGAGGCTGTAACGGAACCTTTTGTCCCATATTGTAACTTAATAGAGGTTTCGGCATCATTTAACCTGCTTATTTTTGAGTTTTAAATTCTTGTTTGAAGACTATGTGATACCTGCTTTGTTTTTTTTTGTTTTTGTTTTTTTTTCTTTTCCCAAACCGATAGATGATGCAGTTTGTGTTGACACTCTTGTACCAAGCTAATCTCTGTGGGACTGCTAATAGTATCTTTGTATTTAGTAATTTTGCCTCTTGTCATCTTGTCCTTTCAGAATTAAAACCTTTTTTATAGGATTAATGGTTTTGGAACATTTTGTCATTCTTTTTGGTTGTAATAAAATGTTGTAGAAAAGAATCTAAAAAGGGATTATTATTATTCTCCTCATTATTATTATTATTATTATTATTATTATTATTGTTGTTGTTGTTGTTGTTGTTGTTGTTGTTGTTGTTATTTGTTTTATTTGTTTGGAAACATAGGCTGCTGTCAGGACAAGCAGCAAAAATGCTAGTTTCTATTTTCTGTACGTAATCAAAAGTGCAATTGCCAAACATTTTTGTGTCAAATCAGTAAAATTCTGTTAAATCCATCTTAAAGGACAAACATTTTTGGAATAAGGTTCTGTATAAGGCCTGAGTTCGTTTAGCTTAGATTTAATTTGAAAACAGTTCTATATTATGTAATGTATGAGATCAAATTTAAGAAGCCGTGAGCTTAACAAACATACAGCACTGAACTCATTTAGACAGCTAAGTAACTTCTGACATTTGAATATTCTTCAGGAATTGTTCTCTGGGCTTTTGAGGGACATGCAAAGCTCTTGTTTGGATGTTGTCTGCCTTAAGATGAGCCCACACTGCTTCAGTAATGTTGAGGTCTGGGCTCTGGAGACCAATCCATGACCGGTCGTGTTACATTGTGTGATATATATCTATATAGATATAGATAGATATATAGATTTAAAAAAAAGAAAACTTATATATATATATATATATATATATATATATATATAAGTTTTCTTTTTTTAATTATATCCAGATATGATCTTAGTGCGCTGTCAGTGTGTTTGGGATCATTGTGACTTTGAAATGAAGCTGTAAACAGACTCGTTCCAGTATTTTATGCTGGATCAAAATTGGAAGACGTTTAGATCTATCAATTTTGACATGATCCCCAAACTATGAGGCGTTGCACCATGTTTTACAGATGGCTGCAGACTCACTGTTGTACCTGTATCGTCCACTTTCATAACACACACACCATGCTGTTTTATGAACTTAATGGTTTTCAGATAATAGCTGTTTAGGAATCACTGTCAGTAAATTGTGCTATCTTTTGTCATTTTTCATTGATTGTATTAAAGAAGTGTTTATTTTTTTAATGCAAAGTTCCTAAAGATCCAATTTAAAATGGGTTCTTTGTTAAGTTGTCTGTGAAATGTGGACACAACACTGGTTCATCCCTTGAGTTAGCCTTTTTTATACTCGAACAATTCATAAGATCTAACAAAAGGATTGGACTGAAAACGAGTCAAAAAACAGCCAAAGAAAAGCTTTGAAAGATCAAAGCTGAACACCACTTTAAAAAAAAAATTACAAGTCTGGCTCTTTGGAAGCTAAATTTAAGGAAGTTTGGGGTGGTAACAAACATTTGCACAGTAGTAGATGTAGACTTCAGTGCAGATGCAGGAGACACCTCCCTCAGAACGTGTATTTACCCCCAGGCAGATTTGCCTAAAGAAAAAGTACTATACCATTACTCAGCAAAGCAACAATTTCTCTGACTGGGTGGATCTCTAACTGCCTGAAATATGATTGTGAATTATGAGCTTCAACCACCACTGACATTTTGTGGTAAATGTCATTATCTCCACCACACACATACAGTGTTGTGATCTCAGCAGCACGTCTCCTCCTCATGATGGCTTCCATATGTTGCAGGTTCATGACGATGAAAAACGCTAAAAGGAAAAAGAGGGAGGTCCTTTTTTAAAAATAAGAAAATCTGTGAAAAAAGTAAAGTTCATGATGGAAGGGGCTTGTGGAACAACCCAAAGTAACAGTTTTCTGCATAATTTTATCAGTCTCTCACATTGTTATGGAGGAATTTTACTCTACTCTTCTTAACATTGCTTCAGTTCATTGAAGTTTGCAATCACCACAGCATTTTAGTCAGGTCAGAACTTTGACTGGGCCCTAATTCCTTTCATTCCAATGTGTTTGAGCTTTAACTTTTGGACAGATGGCCTCATATCTGACTCTAGAATACTTTGGTACATAGAGGAGTTTGTTTTCAACTCAGAGACTCCGAGGTGCCCCGATCCTGTGGCTGTAAAACAAGTGCAAATCATCACCTTTTCATTCTTTTTTTAGAGAGAGAAGTTTTCTCCATTCATACTTTTTTACTATTTTTCTAATTTTACTGTCATGATTTTTAACATTTAACATGCTAACTGAGGCATGAAGAGTCTGAGACGTAGTGCTTGTGTAATGTCTCTCAGTACTACACCGTCTGACCTTTGGGTAAATTTGTTGGGATTTCCTAACCTGGCAAAATTGTAGCATTATGTTAACACATGCATGAATGTGTCAGACCAGCAGGCTGCAAAAGCTTCTGCTCTTTTGCAGATGATCAGTTAACCAAGTAGATTTGATTACCTGGCTTCCACTTATCCTCCTAATTCCTAAGGAAACAATGATTTTTTTTTCATAGGACTGCATAGAATCCCTAACAAGAATTTTGTGACTCTAGGTTCTGCTTGATTTTTTAAAAATATCATTAAGATTAAGTCCAAGGTTTAGTTTTTCCTCACCCAGAACTCTGATAACTCAACATCAGTGAAGAGTCCTTTATTGAACGACCTGTTCATAAAAGCAGTTTCTGTATAGAAAAACTGCTTCTCGAGTCAGCAGCAGAACTTTGAATTTGACTGATTTCTCTAAAACTTAATGCCTTCTTTCAAGCAGCAATGCCTGCAGCTTACAATAAAACAGAATAGACCCAAATATTTAAATAAGATAAAAAGTAAGCTGAAATTAAAATAAAGGAAAAATTATTAAATTAAATTATTTTATTATTATATAATTTTTTAAAAAGGAAAATATTTAAAAATTTAAAAAATGTATTTAAATGTATATTTACAACAAAGGAAAGGATTCTGACTTTTTTCTCAGAATTTAGGAAAAGAAGAAGAAAAAAGACGTGCCCACTTTTTTTTCCCCAGTGGCCCTAATCCTTTTCTGTAATAGATAGATAGATAGATAGATAGATAGATAGATAGATAGATATAACTATTATTTCAACTGACTTACTGAATGTTAAAAACAAACAAACAATGATACTACTTTTTTATGGTGCCTGTGCCACCCCTATGAAAGTCCTGGAAACGCCCCTGCGTTTTACTGGGATCCTTAGCGACCGGACTCCCTCCACCTCCAACCCTCCCCGCTGATGACGTCACGCTTTAAATATTCCCGTAGCTTCTTCACGCCGTCCTCGTCACCATCACCACCCACCCAGCAGATAGATCCTGTGACGGGTCAGCCGTACGTGTGTAGCCTGGAAACATTTCTGTTGTCTGGAAGGCGCCGCTGCTCTGGTCCGCTTTGCTCTGCAGAACCTGGAGGGAAGAAAAAGGCGTCTTCGGGATTGAGTGCGCAAAAAGGGGGGAGGCGGATAAGAGCTAAGTCGGGCGTGGTAGCGGGGAAAACTCATCTTTGTGAGGAGAAACTTCAGAGCAGCAGCTACCATGTCGCTGTCGGTCCCGCAGAACGGAGTGAAGGCGGATAATGAGCCCGTTATCGAGCTGTTTGTGAAGGTAAGACCGCAGGATAAGTTTTTCTCTCTCTCACTTGGCTTAACCCACATCTGCGCATTGTGCTCTCACGCGCTTTATTTCTGCCTCGAAAGCGAGTAATGTTAGAGATTTGCACATATAGTGTCTCCACGCAGGACGGCTGTATGGAGGCGTGTGTTTGAGAGGCTCGGGGCTACATGTTCATTTACATCCATAAACCTCTTTGCCATTGTGGCCATGTGGAGCCCGCAGTGTCACCAGCAGGGCGGATACGGCCATCTCCCACCTCTCCACCCCTCAGCGTGGGTGCAGATCAACCTGCCGTGCTGAAAACTGGGCGCTAATTCTGCAACAAAAGCCCGGCAGCTGTGCTTCACAAGAGTCCACCCGACAGTGGGATACATGCTGCAGCTGCATTTTCGTGTTTGGGGCACTAAGTGGTAGATGGTATGAGAACTGACCCTGGTTCAGCTTTAAATAAGAGTGCAGGGTGTTTGATGTTTGATTCACCAAAGCAACAAAGAGCCTGAAGGACAAACTGCTTCACCAGTTTTCCAGCTTTGTTTCACACACAAAAGAAAGTGTGTGGCAGACAATGCTGTTGGTGCATTTTCATTAAAATTGTTTAAAGCGGGCAGTTGGGTAGCTTAATGGATGATCTCCTGCTCAGTGGAGACCCTGGTGGAGGTGGTGGCGGTGGATGCCTGTTTTTTTTTTTTTTGTTTTTTTTTTTCTTTCTTTCTTTGAGCCTGATGCTTCCCAGAGCGGGAAAATGGCACCAGGAAGAATAGAGGGAGAAGCACACTGGGACTGAAGGGGGCTGGGGTAGTGGGAGGAGGCTGTGGGGTAGCGAATTAGGTGGTGGAGTTTATGGGTGTTGGTACGTTAGGGTGTCACTGACCAAAACGGCAGGCTCATAACAGTAACAGTGGATGATTGCGGCTTTGAAAACACTGATACATGCTACATATGAGAGCAATTACCCTCGATAAGCCCAATTTATAAAGGGATCCCTATCTAGGAGAACCACCTCCATTACATCATATCAGTTGGATGCAGTACAAACCCCGCCTCCGTCCTGTTTGTGGTGCTTTTGTAGACTCTGAGTTTAAAGAGGAGGTCTCCTCAGCGTAAAACTACAGGAACAAACCGTCCAGTGCTGCTTCTACTACTGCATTTCACTGCCTACAGGAGAGGTTACATCATCCCGAGGCCTGGAAGGTTTGCACTTGTGGCCGGCTCTTCCCTCCCAACCCCTCCCTTTCTAGCCCGCGCAGCCAGAAGTTTCTTCATTGTGTATCTTCTGGACACGTCTGCGTGGAAGTGTGCTAGCGTTTCCCTTCACTCCCTCTCACATGGCTCCGTGTTGCATGTACCAGAGTTTGACTTGTACACATCTATTATTCATGCAGCCGTTTTCACTGTGTTGCATTAAACACAGCCATGGGAGACAATGGCTGGCATGCAGGTTGCCATAGGCACATTGCTGTTAGCTGGGCCTCTGGGAACAGCTGATAACAAAGTGTGTGTGTGTGTGTGTGTGTGTGTGCTCTCCACACACAGCTGTCAGATCTGTTAGGCCTCTGCCACATATCAAAGCTGACTAATTATGCTTCCGTAATATCAGTTGCCACAGTGTCCACTGTTTACTCATTAAAAGTAGCTGGCTCACCCAGTTCAGAGACTGTTCGATTATCTTGCAGCTTTTTACCACCAGTGTTTATAGCAACAGTTGTCAAACTGCTATGGGAACACTTGGAGTGGGCTCATCGAGGGTGGGGAGGTGAAGCTCGTGTTGTCTCCGTTTATTGCTCTGTCACATCAGCACAATGTGATGACTTTGTAAGTGGGAGGATCGACCCTTGACCTCATCACAGCGCAGCAGGTTAGATATTGTTTTTGATCACAAGTAGCTGTTGGGCTGTGGAGGGTGACTTCCTAGCATCCACCCAACACATTAGAATACTAAATGAGATGTCGTAATTAAATGGGAGAATAAAGCTTGTATCTATCTTTTGTATTTGTATTTATTTGAAATTGTTCCTCTTAATCACGACATCATCCAGACTTGGGAGCACATTAGACTGCTTTGACCTAAGCGCAGAGCATTGCAGATCAGTGTTTTGTGGTAATGGTGCTGTCTCCTGTCGGTCCCCTTTCCATGGTCACGCCAACTGTTGGGCTTTTCTGTGAATAAAACTAACCTCTGCTTAAATGTGATTGGTCAGTCGGGCTCGGGCTACAAATGTAACCTGAAAGATTCACACTTGCAACCTCTAAATCCTCACATTTAACACAATCATTCTGCTCTTCAACGGTTCTCACATTATTTCCTCGCCAACTTCATCTCCTTCTCTGACGATCAGCTTTCCCGCCCTGATGGCATTCAGCTCCAACCCTTCTGCTGGTTTTGGGGGCTATCACGGTAGAAGGCGACTCTCCTCTAACCTTATTCTGTTTATGGTTATTCCACATGTTTTTGGTACTGCCACCTGGTGACAGGATGCAGCAACAACATGTAAATGCAAAGCTGTGCATAAGATGGGAGCACAGCCATGCTGGTTCTTTACATTCTTCATTGTTGTTTTTGTGTTCATAACTTGCACTCAAATGATTCTGTATGTTTTATTCAATTTTCCTTACGAAGATTCTCTGAATTAATTCGGGACATGCATGCAAATGAGTCATTCTGCACCAGCATATGATCATGGGTGGATGACAGTGAGTGGAATATAGATGAGCCAAAGGAAACAAACAGCCTTTATCTCCACTCGCATTTGTGCGTCTGCTGGCTGAGACTGTGCCAGGGTCACACGACCGGTCGCAAAGCCTTATGCTGCTTCCAGCTCTCAGGCCAGCAGAGGTTGAAAACATGTTCAAGAAGTGCTTTTAGGTCTGGGTGGCAGACTGTTTACAGTGGAGATGAAGGCCTACAAAGCCCAGAGAGGAGTTCACAGCTATGCAGCGCTTCTGTGCGGTCAAGGAGGCTAAAACGTTGTTAGCTCGGTCTGTAAAAGAGAACAATGACAGCTCGGGTTTAACTTCATCTTAACGCGTTACACTCTGAGCTGTTTGCAGGCCTGGCCAAGATCGGCTCATCATGTTGTGCAATCAGTTGGAGCATGTGACGGTCAGATGCATGGCTTATATACTGCGGCTCGTAACAATGCACTGCTCACCCAAAAGCTGTAACCGTTAAAATGTCGGTAGTTTGAAAGGTTTAGTATCGCTACCCTTAGCAGCGAGGTTCCATTTATTGTTTGTTTCTTTTCAGCATAAAATAAACCGTTCCTTTGTCCCTCGGGTGGTATTCTAGGGAGCTAAGTGCTGTTTCTTTATAGGAAAATCAATAGAGCGCTTTATTTTTTGTGAGTAACGCTGCAGTCAGCATCTTGAGTTAGAGGACAGAGATTAATGGCTTGTTAGTGGTGTGGAGCTTGCTGAGCTTGTGCTGTGTGTCCTCGTTTCTGCACCATGGACTTGCTTTTGCAGCACCTGGCCTGTCACAACTTCTTCTTTGTAACTGTCTGGTTGACTGACTCTCTGGCCACTGGCCTAATCGATCTGGCAGTGTGTTATTACACCAATCTGAACTGGGGCTTTGGAACCACTCAGAAGTTAATTTATGTTCTTGCCAGTGGACTATAACATGTACTTAAGCAACACGGCCCTAGTTGTACCTAAATAAATGGCTCTTATGTAAATGATGTTCAAATTTAAAAGCTTGAGTCATCTCATTGAGGGGCGGAAGAGCTGGTCTCATTTCTGTGCTGTTCAGTCAGGAAGCCGATGGTTAATAAAGCATTTTTCAATGACCGGAAATGAGGTCAGTCCAGAGCAGCACGGAATGGATCCAATCACTGAGTCATGTGTTATACTATTATTGTTAAGGCTGTACCTGCCGCAGCCTCTGGCTGTAGCTCCTCTATTACCTTTATTTTCAGAGGTTAAACTACATGCACTACATCAGTACTGACTGTAATCCCAATCATTGATGAAGGTGCATGCTTATTGCTGACTTGATGCTTTACTTGCGGCAAACATTTGTATATGTGGAAATGCAAAGTCAGGCTTGTCCATGAGTGTTTTGCATGTTAGATTTTTATGATGGTGTAAAACAAAAACTGTTGATCATGCACCAGACAGGCACTGAAATGCAGCTCGCCGGTGGGTCAGAGTCTATCCTGATGATGTGGCTGGTGTTTGTGTAGCCACGGTCTGGGCTTCTGCTGCCATATATGTATCTGGCATGTGTGGTAATGGCACACTAAGGATGTGTTGATGCCAAAGGGTCATAGCTGTCTAGACGGGGCTTTTGTCCTGAAGAAATCACTACAGGGTTCGGGGTTGCTTTAATTACATCACTGTGCAGGCAGACTTCAAGTTTACTGTTAAAGGCTTTTTCAGGAACCAGTTTTGTGTCATTTCAAAGGAAAGTGTGAGGAGAAACGGGCAGGAACAACGCAAACATTTGGCTTTTGTGTTTGCGAGTAAGAGCGCGTCTCCCTTTATGGTCAGTGAAATTTTTGCAGAGGTGGGGTCGGGGCCAACCTGAGTATGCAGCTTATTGTTTGTATTAGATACTTGGAAAAAAAACAGCAGAGCGAGGAGTCAGTCGGTTCATGCTCGTCTCCCACATTTACTGTCTGCTCTGCCTTCATTTTGGATCTGCATTACTCATCACTTCCACTCACCCTGGGCCTGGAGAAACCTGACCTGGCTGCTGCTTATCTCCTCTGGTTATTCAGTAAACTTACATCATTGCCACAGCAAGAGTAAGCCTCATTTAGACGTCAGCTTTCCACAACTTTCCACTGAATCTGACTGTGAACAGTAGGCCTGTGTCTCAGTGGAAGTCTTAAGTTTTCCCCTGAGTGATGTCAGCCTGAGTCACAGCCACAGAGAGGATGTTGCGATGTTTCCATGTCCCAGCCGAATCCGACTCCCCTGCGCGCTCGGGCACCCACAGTGTCTCAGGTTGGAGTGATTCAACCAGGAGGTCAAATCTGACCGGCTGATTTGGTCAGTCTGCCAGGAACCCTTTTAAGTACCTAAAACTTACTTCACATGTTGAACTATTGCTCCTCTTCATTTCTTACTTTTTCTGATTTTCATCAAACGGCTGCTGAATTCAGATTGATTTATTTGGGCAGACTTGACAGGCTGCTTGGTATTAACATAAAAATGCTGTTTTGTTTTTGTTTTTTTTGTTGTTGTTTTTTTTTTTTGTTATCCATAATCTACTTTATGTTTTTATATCTTCTTTATGATCAGCTTGGTCTATAAAATGTCTCAGAAGTCCAAACACTGGATAGTTTGTGTGTAAAAGTTTTTAAAACAGATTTTTATTTTATTCTTAAATAAAACTTGATAAAAATTAGATCCTTTCCAAATAAAATAAGAACATATTATTGTTTTTATTCCTTTTGGTGTCTTATTCATAGAAGTCAGCTTATGAATAAGGCGGTGACATATACAGAGTCAGTTCATGTACAACTAGGAAAGTTTCTGGAGAAAATGCTACAGCAGAACTTCTGTATTTTCAGTTATTTTACATTGTTAAATACTAAAATTGGCTGTGGTTCTTTAGCTGACCCTCACCCTGCCATGTCTGACAGTGTGTCTCATGAATTCCAGCCTGACTCTGTTTAGCTTAATCATTCAATGCCAGCGTAAGCTGACAAACAGCGGGCAGTTTTTGGGTCCAGCTTCTTTTAATCCTACCTTGGCCTATACGTGTGTGAGTGTGTGTCCAGCAAACAGGGAGAGGCGCTGCCATGACGCTAGCAGGGCTGCCCACCCTCAAACGGACATTCCTGCAGTGTGTCGAAGCAGCCGAGCTCCAGAGCTCGCTACTTCGTCAGTTCCTTATTCGGTCAAGTGTGGCTTGAACTCGCTGAGCAGCCCAACCTATTTAGAATGTGAAGTGCGGGGAGGGGAAGGCGAGGGCCGCCACGTTACTAAAATTAGGCGGTGAGCAGAGATTGGGAGGACTGGGCCCAGCATGAACAGGATCATTGTCCTCAGCTGCTCACTGTAGAAGCTGTGATATCACACCGCTGCTCTAGAAAAGGAATGTCTGTCTTAGATAATGATGAGAGCCTTTCTGTGAGTGAGAGAAAGGTGTTGTTGCACATTGAGCAACTCTTTTATGTGCCAGGTTGTAAAATGTTATTGGACTGCAGTGGATAAAAGGATACCTTGCGTCCCAGTTAAAAGTACAGCCATCTTTAAGAGCTCAGATGGCAATGAAACGTTCAGGAATCCTTGTCATCACTGCTGAGATCTGTTGGGCGACATTACCAGGTTCCTGACTGGCTTAGTGATTTAAATATGACACACAACAGGCGATGGATGGATGAAGTTGAACGTTGTCTCTACGGATACTGCGTGTGACTTTAGATGATTTGAAACCATTAATCAGATTCTTAAGTAAAGAAAATGCATTTTAAACGTTTGAGTGGATTTTTGTGGATAAAACTGCACACAGACTCGACTTCATGTTATAGTTTCAGGTGTGCAGGTCTGCTAGAGTGAGAGGCTTCGTGGAGATCTTTAAATGCCTTCTAACTTTTAATTTTATTTATTTATTTGTGATCATGAGGGTATGGAGATTGTTGGGATTAAAAACCATATTTACAAGAGGAGGATATTACACTGCACAGCACCAGCTATGCACTTCATGTAGATTTCAAAGAGGTCTCAACTGAGTGTTATCCCCACTTTAAGGTGGATGAAAGCCTCACAACCCAGCGTGGTTCTGCAGTGCTTTGATGTTGGAAATGAAGGATGTTGAAAAGTAATTTCCACCTTACTTGATTCGATCTCCTGGGGTGCAGCCCAGGCTAGTGAGGGGTGGCTGTGTAGCATCTGAGAGCCAACCGTGAGCTGGCGTTGTACAATAATACACAAAGAAACATGACACTTTGCTAATATCCCCGCTGACGCCTGGCAAGGGAAGTAATGTTGAACCATCCAATAGGAAAAAACGTCGATGAGGAAGCGATGAGCGGTGTGACCTCAGCGCGTTCAAGACGAGTTGGCTGCTTGTCATGGCCCTTCCAGTGTCCCCAAGGAAGTCCTGGCCTACTCCTGCTGGTAATTGGCTGACATGAGAAGGTCATCAGCTGATGCAGCTCACCTGGGCTTTCCAGGCTATAAAAGATGACTTGCTCTCTTTGATTTAACGGAAACTAGTGTGCACTCCCTCCATGTCACACACTTGGAGCCAGTTTGTGCCGGTTGTCCTGGGTACCGCTGCCTGCATTCCTCTGTGTGTTTTGTTCTAAATATCGGTTTGGTCAACTTGCTGTGTCTTGGAATTCTTTTGCTAGCAAGGAAAACTTGAGTTTGTGGGAGTGGCTGGTAGAAAGGACCACTTTGTGTGTTTTGGCTTAGTTGTTACATCACTGGCTCCACGAAGAAAGGGGAAGTGATAAGAGGTATGATCTCACTGGCTGGAGAAGGCTGCGTGTGTTTGCCCACCCAGACCCACCCTCAATGTGCTCATCGATGCGTCACGCTGTCCTGAACTCCTAGATAACATCCAAGATTAAACATGACTCACACCCTTCATCAAGCAGCTGTGTGCGCTGGGATTAAATAAACAAGCATCTGCTGACTTACCATCCACTGAGCCTAAAATAAAGCTGGAGAGCCTGTTGGCAGCAGTCAGCTGTTGCTGCTGTGGGCCAAACGTTATTGCAGCCGATTTGTGTGAATCTGTGTACTACTTGTAAAATGTGCTTCTTTCCAAACTCGTGGGCTTTGCCTTCTAAAGATTTTCTCCCCCTAACTCCAGAGTTTTATTGCCTTTTTTTTGCCTGCTAGCTGATGACGTACCTGACGATCTACAAACAGAAAGTGCTTTGTGTTGAAGCCCTTTCCTGAATGTCACACCTTAATATAGGCTTTCTGGAAAGTGTCAGTTGGGCCCATAGGCTCCATATTAGAAGAAAAACACGAAATCTAAGGTTTTCTGATCCTTCTGGATTTATTTCGGCTATTTTAAAAGCAGAAGTGCTTAAAATGTCAATCAAAAGCCGTTCTTACAGTTCATTTAGTGCCTAGCAGCTGCTCCCGAGGAGCACGTCGGAAATGCAGCTCCGCCAGCATCACTGCTTAAACTAAACAAAGCGCCATCTTCGGCGGGAGGAACAGGACATTTCTGGAATAGTTTCTCCCTCCTCTCCAAATGCCCAACCCCCCTCTGACTCCACAGAGGGGCCCAGGATAAGGGGTAAGGGATAAAGAGGGAAGAGAAGGAGGAGGAAGAAACAAGAGGGCCAAAAAGCACACTGAAGCTTACTATCTTTCCTCTTCGTCACGCTTTAAGCATCCGTTACCACTTGTTCTCCCTCCTGTTGGTTAGCACCACATGATCCCCAGTTTCCTTCTGGTTTCCTGTAATCTCTCTCTCTGTGTCTGCAGCCTGCTCTGCTGCAGAGTCCAGAGAGTAGGAGTCTGAATGCCCAGAACCTGAAATCGCACTGAGACAGGAAGGAAAAAATGAAATGTCTTTCTCAGCTGCTGTGGCCTCCTGTCTCACCACTCGACCTGCAGAACTCTGATGAACTCTCCTTGAAAGCGGTTCACTGAGTGGTAACATCTTTACAAATGACATTCAACAGTGTATTTGCATTTTATCACCACCAAAAGAGAGCCGGCTGCAGACCGCTCACCTGTGCATTGTAATCCTTTTCACAATGCATGCATTGCTTTCCATGTCATACGTTCTGGCCATTGCCATGGGAACAGTTGCTGTGCTGCGTTACCACCCTTGATGCAGACCTGAATGCTTCTCTGTAGGTGTAGCGCTGCGGGGAAAATGGAGTAATCATCCCATTGATGTCTTTCTGATCCCCTTAGGTTCAGCTAATGCTAGTCCAGCACCTCAGGGCTAAAGCCTTATTTTGGAATTGAATCGTGTAATGTGAAAAGGGGACTTTCATTTGCTAAACAATGGCAGTGATCTAATCCAAGCTTTTCAGAAATTGAATTCAGAGAGGGAGAGGACAGTGGCAGTACAATGGGAGCCAGCAGGCAGATCAAACAGAGCCGTCTCACTGGGCGTCACACAGAGGACAACAGCAGCCAGCCTGTCCGCAGCAGCAAGGAGCTGCTGCACTGACTGAACCCTGCACAACAAAGTGCCCTATTGAGGACCTGCAGATCTGACATTAACAAATATATATTTGTAAAGTTAAAAATCATTTGAATCTTATGTTCATTCAGCACCCTTTTGCAAATCGGTGGTATTTATGTGTGATTTGTATATCTTTTGCATTACTTGGTATAGCAGACGCCTCTGTGCAGGTGGAAAAAGGCTGAAAAGGACGAAAGAAGCAAAGCTGAAGGGAATGAGCAGCGAGTGACGTCACACGAGGCAGACAACAAAAAATAAATGACATTCAGCTTATTCAGAGGCTCTGCTACAGTCATCCACTGAATGAATGAGTGAATTCCAGAATGCCAGGGTTTCAATGACCTCCATGTATGTCCTTGTTAATAGAATAGCTTGGCAGGGTTGGTCACCACAGAGCGCACGAGCTGGATGATGGAGGTTGTTGTGTGTCTGCTTTTGTGAATATTGAAGAGGAAGAACAAAGAAAATGCCATTTTTCTCAATGCATGTTTTTAAAAATGACAATTAAGAAAAGAAAGGAAGCAGGATTTCTTTATGACACCGTGTAAAACTCTTAATCAGATGAAACGCTTACTCTGCCTTCTGATGTGGAGTCCAGATGATATTTGTGCCCATGTGGTGTAAAACTAATAAAACAGCCTGCTGTGTGTGTTTGTGCGCAGATTAATTTGCTGCATCATTCCCTAGTTTTACAGTACTTAAGCTGAGCTGCTATTGATTTGTTTGTTTGAAACAGATTAAATTTAATATCCAAATAGCGTCTTTACCGCGCTCCTTCCCATCGCTAAACGATGAGTGTGCGTCATTCATTTGGAGCGCACACCACTTCCATTGATCTCGTTCCCCCCACAACTCGGCCTTGTTTTTGTGCAGTCTGGCTAAGAAGGAAGCACAAGGCTATCTGAGCCTTAATCACTCTACAAGTTTCCTGTTGCTCTTAGGCTGTGGTTCTCCAAATGGAAGGGGGAAGTGTGCAGACGCCTTCAAAGGCATGTGAGTTTGTTCGTCAGTCTTTGCCTCCTGCTCGAGTCTGAAAGAGTCATTGTGTGAAACGGGCCCCTGTGGGTGAGCGCAGCAAAGCGCCCAGGTTGTGCAGTACAGCTGAAAAGGTTATCAGGACCTGTTTGTGTTTTGGACTAAACAGTAAGCAAAGTGCTGTCGGCCATGGGAACCAGTCATAGGTGCTTTTAGATCTTTGTCTGCTAGATTGGGTTGTATGCCAGTGGTAATTAAATGTGAGATGCTTCCACCCATCTTTTGTGTACTCAGTTCTCAGGACTGGTACCTGGAATATGTTTCTGGTGGTTAATCCTGCTCCTCTGTCTGTGTGTTTGTTGAAGGCAGGAAGTGATGGCGAGAGCATTGGGAACTGCCCCTTCTCCCAGAGACTCTTCATGATTCTGTGGCTGAAAGGAGTCGTCTTCAACGTCACTACTGTGGATCTAAAGAGGTGAGCGCTGTTCTCTTTCCTCTATAATCATCTGTTCCATCACTTTTCCTTCTTTGTTAGCCTACTGGAGCGTTCCTGGGTGTTTCCCAGCCCCACCTCTGACACACTCGCTGCTTCCCCACTGCTTATTTGGTTTTCCCATGACCCCTTCCCAGGCCAGGGAAAATTGGGGGAAACTAAACATTCAGACTCTGGAGAGGTTATTTTAAGATTCTTGACTCTGCTCACTTCCTGCCTAGAATTTGTTGGGCAACTGTCTTTTTTTTTTTTTAAAACCACTGGGATCAGTGATCCTCTGCAATTTTGTTTTTCCTTGCCAGCTGCAAGCCAACACACTTTCACATGTGGATTCCAGTACTAGGAGCTCCAAACAGACTACGTTTCCGTCTGTATGATTCATCTAAATACTCCCTAAATGTTTATCCACTTGTTAGGCCTGATTATTTTGAGCTGTATCCACCAGTCAGATGGACGCCTGGTTTCTGCAGTCTCTCTTTGTGTCTTTAGATTTTTAAGATTACCGACCCTGGTTTCCACAGTGTCGTTTATTCTTTGCAGCAACAGCAGAGATGCATTTGATAAAAGTGTTTCCTTTGTTTTGTTTTTTTTGTTTGTTTTTTTTTTTTTAGACCGCTCACAGGAGGAAAGTGAGAGCCATTTGACTAGTGGCTTAATTTTCACACATGCCTTGACATTCAGGATGAGTGCATGGGTTTGGGTATTTTGCATATATTTTCCTCCCGGGTAGAAAGTCTCTGTGTGAGGCAGCGATTAACCTCCACTGCTTTTGCTGTAGCTGGCGAAAGGCCATATTTGCTGCAGAAGCAAAAAACAAAATTTTATTGTTTCTTTTTGTTTCTGTTGGGTAGGTAGCAGCCAGTTAATCAAATGCATTTGAGTAACTGATCATCAGGAAGTGTGAGCACTGCTATAAAAGCTGAATTCTGTCAGTTTGCTGTCAAGAAGGAACAACATCAGTAATTTCAGAGAAGCAACTGCTGCTGCTCATCAGTCTGTGAAAGAATGTGCCCATCATTCTGCAGTGAGAGAGATTATTCACAAGTCGCAAACATTCAACACAGCTGTGAATCCTCACAGCAGTGGGTGTCCCAGCATACTGACCCCGTCAGACCGTGCAGTGCTGAGTGGAAAAGTGCAAGAACTGCAGGGAAACTGCAAAAAAAAAATCCCACGAGCTGCAGCTTGGACTTCCTGACTTGGTGTCAGTCTGCATGTGTTCAAAGTTAGGAAAAACTGCAAAGTGTGGCCTCTTTGGAAGGGTTGTTGGGAGTAGGGCAGGGCAATTTGGCCAAAAATATTTATCACGATATATATTTGAAAATTTGCAATAACGATTTAGCTGAAGCAAAACAAAATACTTTACAACTTTGGTGGGTTTTTTGCACTAACAATGTATTTTCACTTAAACAAGCAGCTGTTTTTCATGTGCATTACAGTTATATACAAATGTAACAGTGCAAATTCCTCGCTGACAGTTTAACCAAAAGGCATTTCCCTGGAAACTGGCCGACATATCCTAGAATAACCATGTTTAATATCCACAACACTTAAAAAGAGGTTATACACACACAATACGGTAATATTATGTTGAAGCACAGTACGTATCACTCCGCCAGGCTCCTGCCTACGGTAGCCGTAATGCTCCGACAATCCATCAAGCGGTGCGGCTTCGTAGCTTAGCAAAGTCGTACTAAAACATTTTTGAGCGCCGTGTACATAAAAACGGTTCGGTAATAACGTCGGCCCGCTAGCACGCTCTACCAAATATAGGGCTTTGTTGTGTATCTTACGGACGAAAGCTAAACCAGTTCCACACCACTGAAGTTGCAGCATTTTTACAAACCAATTCTGGTTCTTCTATTTCATTTAACGATCCGCTTTCGCTCTTCTCATTCTCCGTCGCCGCCATGCTTTTTCCACCGTGTGCGTATGAAAACGAAGGCGTGCGTGTTTTACCCATATTCTATCGCGATATTTCATTTTCTTATCGTTGCCTTACATTATACCGATATTACCGTGAACCGTATGATATGCCCAGCCCTAGTTGGGAGAAAGCCTCCCCTCTCGGTTTGGGTTTGCGAAGCTGCATCTGAACAAAGCAGAAGACTGATTCTGTAAGTTACTGAATGGTGGGGTGTACTTGGTCTCACACACTTTCTGCGGTTCGTCTGGTTTTTGTTGAATAGGTAACAACACACCATGACGTGCCATGTGTGGGTTTTTTTGGGGGGGGTTTCTCATTTTAAAACCTGCAAAGAACCTGATTGTTTTATTTATTTTAACTGAAAGTGGGACTAGTTGTACTACAGATTCTGGTGTAATTTTGGGTCAACAGTAGAATGGCAACCAAGTCAAATATGGTGTTTTATTTCTTCTTGTCGTCTTTCAAGGCTCTCCTGTTTTTCTGTGATTCGAGGCAGTTTCTTCCTCGCTCCTTGGTGATAATCGGTGGGCATGTCACTTCCCCCTGACATGCCAAAGAGTTGAAGTAATTTCCCCTTTTTTCTGCCCTTAAATGGTTTGTCCCAAAGCTCGCCATCATTATGGGCATGGACTCAAAAAACCTGCACTGTTGGATGAATGATGTTGATGGTATTATTAATATCAGTCACTGTTTAGACTGTCCCCACAAACCCATCAGAGTCACTGCTGTTTGGTTGTTTTTATACTGAAGACTCATTCAGCACATGCTCATTGCTGTTTGTGTGTCAGCCTCATCTGCCTGCCAGAGACATCTGGCACCAAATGTGCTGGTTTGAAGGCCACAGAGGAAAAAAGGGGACACAAACAGACTCGCAGCACAGCGGCTCCAGCTGGAGGAGGAGGGGGGGTTGTAGAGGTCTGAAAAAACACGCAGCAGAAACGCAGCCCTTTAAATATTTGAACTTAAAGTAATTACACAGTATATTATACACACAGTATTAAGTTAAATCTCTGGTTCCTTTTGTGGGGATAAAAGCAGATTTTACATGTTAGAAACGAGCTCCTGGATTGGTTCTGCCTTCATCTGCCCACTGACATTTCTCCACTCCGTGTCCCAGGAAGCCCGCAGACCTCCAGAACCTGGCCCCCGGCACGCACCCGCCCTTCATCACCTTCAACAGCGAGGTCAAAACTGACGTCAACAAGATCGAGGAGTTTCTCGAGGATGTTCTCTCCCCGCCCAAGTGAGTGCTTTCTGTTTCAAACTCCTGCGATGACTGCTTGCCACACCTAGACACCAAACACCCCCCACTTATGATTAACTGCACCGTGAGCAGTTAATTACAGAGCCTTTTGTTGATTGTAAATGACGATTAAATAAAGTTTTGCAGTATTTATTTTATTGTCAACACATTTTATGAGCCTTCCACTTATAGTGTTGGTGTCTGTCAGTAGTAAATGGAGCTTTTATTGAGCTGTTCTTTGCTCATTTTTATTTTCTAATGATGTCTGCACAGAGAAAACGTAAAATAACTGCAGCACACGTGGCTTCATATGTGTTTATTTTGCAGGTACATCAAGCTTGGTGCAAGACATCCAGAGTCAAACACCGCTGGCATGGACATCTTTGCCAAGTTTTCTGCATACATCAAGAACTCCAAACCAGATGGGAACGAGGGTAAGTCTTTACACGCATGCACGCGGGAAGGTGCAGGACTTCAGTGTGTAGTGTGCTTTACTGGTTGCTAGGTGACACTGGTAGCCCTGCCTGGATTGGTGGATTAAAGTCTGACTCGGGAACACACGGCGCTTTTGTTCTGCTGCCTCCTCCTGTCCTTTCGCTCCCAGTCTCACCTGGAACTTTCTAGAAAAGTGCACAGCCATGATCCAGAGAGCGAACTGGTGCTCATAACCTCACCCTCGTTCCAGATTTATGTAGCCCACAGTCTGTAAACGATTATCAGAAATTTAATATTTTATTGGAATAATGTGAAGAAAAAGTAGTCCTTTGTCTTTGAAATCCCGTTGTGTCCTTCTTTGGGGGGAAATGTGGGAGTATGATGTTTTGGAATGTAAAAAAACAGACTTATCATATCATGTTTTAGTTGGCTGATCTCCACTCTGAGAAAATATCAAACCACAGTGAGCTGGATGTGAAAGCCAAGGCTATGTCAACAGAGTTAGAGAGTGAATGTCATGGTTCAGTGATAAGTTACGGGTTAGATCTACTGTCAAACCACTACACCTAGTATGTGTTCATGACATACTTTCTATTTGTGGAATGAATTGTTTAGTATCTGTAGATGGGTGGAATATGAGGACAAACTATCACCTGTGCATTCCTTTTCAGACGGCATTTGAAGCGCTCTCATATTTATAAAGTGCTCTCTGTGTGCGTCTCTTGATGAAATGCTGCCACCGTGTGGTTGCTCTGCAGTAACCGTCTCCTTCTTTGCAGCTCTAGAGCGCGGGCTGCTAAAGACCCTGCAGAAGCTGGACGAGTATCTTCGCTCGCCGCTGCCCGATGAGATCGATCACAACAGCATAGAAGACGTCAAAGTTTCTAACCGCAAGTTCTTGGATGGGGACGAAATGACCCTGGCTGACTGTAACCTGCTGCCCAAACTGCATATAGTTAAGGTGAGTCATGAAACACACCTGCAGGCGTTGTCATTTAACCACCAAATCAGATGTTTGTTTGTTTTTTTAAGAAGAGAGCATACAAGCTGTACTTGAGGAAACGCTCGCCTCATGCTGCACCTGCAAGGGAGGGACTGGCTTCAATTACTGGAATAAATGAAAATGGTTCTCGTGTAATTCTCAGGCTAATAATCTGAATAAAGGAGAACACCTGCCTGCATGCTCGGGCTGGTCGGATAGAAACGGCTCGTTGTTCGGAGCTGAAGCTTTTCAGTCACCAGCAATGAGGCTGCTGTTCATGCTTCTGGAAATAAACTTAAAGGTCCTAATTTATCTCTACAGGGCAGTTAATTTTCTTAGTTTGTGATCATTTTAGAAATTAATTTTCAAGAAAATACTAAGAGCATTTTCCCGCAGGTTATATATTAAAATGCTTTAGCAAATATTGGCGCATCATCAGAAGTTGTGCCGTTGCCACTCTATACTTTTTACTTTTCACTGCTCTGCTTCAAAAATTACCCAGCTACCCCGGCTCCCTTGGTAAATCTTAACAGTTAACCTTTAACGTGTCATATTTGTGGAGTTTTTGGAACTTGTGCATCAACAGTGTGATTGAACAACTCGCGTCATTCTTTCAGGTGGTGACTAAGAAGTACAGAGGCTTCGAAATCCCCAAAGAGATGACGGGCATCTGGAAGTACCTGAACAACGCCTACACGCGCGAAGAGTTCACCAACACCTGCCCCAGCGACAACGAGATCGAGATCGCCTACGCAGACGTAGCCAAGAGGCTGGTCAAATGAGCTCCTCCGTCGCGACCGCCTCCTTCCATCCCCTCACCACCTCTCTATACTCCCCTGCACCTCCCCATCCTCGGCACCGGGACTGACGTGCTCATTCACCATAAAGGAAAAAACAACAACTTTGGACTTCTTTTCCTTCTCTCCTCATCTAGAGTGAACTCCATGCATGAACCCTTGGTCATTCATTTCTTTTTTTTTCTTCCGGTCATTATGAAGGTCTGTTTAGTTGAATCACCCTCGCTCATGTTTGTCCCCTTTAATTGCTTTTTGTTTTTCATTTGCCAATGAATGTTGTGAGGCGACGGAGAAGCAGCCAGGCGTGCACGTCAGTGCTTGTCGATGCTGGGAGTCGAGCGCGCTCCCTGATAAGTGACCTTCAAGCTGACCTTTCCTCCGTATGCAGGGGGAAAGGCCACACGCTGGTATTTCACTGTCGTCTGTTTAAATTTCACTGTCGTCCGTTTCTTGGATTTCTGAAGACTAAGAAGCTTTTTTTTCTTTCCCCTCATCTTTGTTCATGTAAACAGTGTTGACGCTTCAGTGTTTTTTGGCTCAAGTATTTGACAGGTTAAAATAGAAGCTAATCCAAACCTAAGTGGTCGACATATCAACTGAGATGCTTTATTTTAATGTTGAGCTGTTTAAAATAAATGAGAATATTTGTAACTGCAGGTAAATCTACCTGGCAACCATGCTCTGATTTCCTCACTGCCCTAAGTGGGCACAAGTCTTGTAGCTCGGTAGAACTGTAGGAAATTTCCCGTACTGCTTGCAGAAGTAACAGCAGGAAAAATGCAGCCTGAGGTCTAAGAAATATTCACCTGTATGTAGCTTATTATTGCCTTTGAAAGCGGCTGTTTTAATCAGTAGAGTTTCTTCTCATATCGAACACATTGTGCTTACTGTAGCCATAGTTTGGATTATATGTTATGAACCAAAAATGGGGGGGGGGGCACATTATTCTGGTCTCACTGTGGATGACAAATGAAGAAACCACACACGCTCAGTCTCCTGCTTCATAACACACAGGTTGAAGGACACTAATGTTGGGTTGAGCACCGCGAAAAGCAACTCTAAAGATATTTATGACTAAAAAAGAAGAATAGAGGAGAGTAGCAATGAAGGAACAGCTGTGCAGATTTCTGTCATCAGTCCATATGTAGATCGATCTCCGAGGTAGTGAATGTAGTAGCTCCAAAAAGTGCTTTAGTGTGGATAAAGCAAAACCTGTTTTTGTTTTCTCCCATTTGCCATGTTTTGTTTTGGGTTTTTTTGTTGTTGTTTTTTTCCTTTCGTGAATTTGTTATAAAACAAATCTGATGGGAAGGGAATTGTAAATATTTGTTTTCATTGCTCAGATTGTAAATTTAAAGCATTTCATCTGAACCTTTGAGGAAACGTGGGCCTTTTTCTTGCCTGCTTGGATTTGAACACTAGAGAACGCATCTCCTCTTTGCCTTACTAGTTTCTCTCTGCAGATGTTTCGCAGGAAGGATTTTTGTTTTACGATATCATTTCATGACAACGCGAGTGTGGCGTTGTACCAAGAAAATATCCAAGCTATGTCATTGTTTTTGGGGTTTTTTTGTTTTGTTTTGTTTTGTTTTTTTTCTTTTTAACAATATTGACTGAATTAAATAAACTTCTTATTGGCACTCGGGGCTTGTGTGTTTGTTTAAACCATCAGTGTTTCAGTTACATTTCACAGCCCAAAGCAACATCTGATACCAAATGAAACTAGCTAAATTCACTTAAACGTTATATTGTAAGATAAAGACAGTCTGAATCCATCAGTGTGAAGATCTGCTATGGTGATAAAAGTGGAGAGGGAGAGCCCTCTTCTAACAGGAAGATGAATTTGAAAAGCATAGTTAAAGCCCTAACATCACTCTAGATGTGCTGGAATGAAAAAGAGGACAAGATGTGTGTGAAAAACCTGACAGGGACTAGAAAGAGAGAGCAGATTTCTCCTGTTTTGGCTTCCCTTCATTGGCTCCCTGTTAAATCCAGAATTCAAAATCCTGCTCCTCACATACAAGCTCTTAAATAATCAGGCCCCATCTTATCTTAATGACCTTGTAGTACCATATCACCCTATTAGAGCACTTTGCTCTCACACTGCAGGCCTACTTGTTGTTCCTAGAGTATTTAAAAGTAGAATGGGAGGCAGAGCCTTCAGTTTTCAGGCCCCTCTTCTGTGGAACCAGCTTCCAGTTTGGATTCAGGAGACAGACACTATCTCTACTTTCAAGATTAGGCTTCAAACTTTCCTTTTTGCTAAAGCATATCCTCCTTTAGTTATGCTGTAATAGGTGCAGGCTGCTGGGGGATTCCCATGATGCATTTAGTATTTCTTCACTGTGTGTTAATTGACCCTGTGCACGAGAAAATGCTAACTTCCTGGTTTGAGACCGGATGTGGGGTTGTACATTTCCAGTAGCTTTACTTTGCAGTCAATCGCTACTGCGACGATATCCTCCAAAATCATGTCCAAAACTTGAAAACGGACAGATCGCGTTAAGTTACAAAGAGCAGAAGGTGGGAACACTCACCACTGTTGTGTCATAAAAAATCTAATGATCAATTTTGACGTTTAAAGCGTTTAGATCGATCAGTTGTTTACATCACTCAACACAAGCAGAACTGCATCACTGCAGCAGAAGACACATCGTCCACATTCAGAAGCACATCTCTGTATAGTGACTGGTCTCATGATCTAAACAGGCAAATGTTCAGCATTCAAACTACAGGTGAAGAATAGTCAAACCAGATGTTTCCCTGTTATGTCGATATCAGCTAGTCAAGTACACACCTACACAGCATGTTAACAAACCGTGAAAAAAGCCACACAAAAAATGAATGATTGCTGGTAAGGGTTTCTATACATTAGTATGTACGAAGGGTATGTTGTGGCTTACCTTAAAAATTACAGCGGTCCCTCGCTAATAACGCGGTTCACCTTTCACCTCGCTGTTTTGCAGATTTTTTAGTGCAAGTTTGCATGCTTTTTTTTTTTTACATCACATTGTGTCCTGCGTCCCGATCGCTGCAGACAATCTCCTCCGTGACGTCTCTCCTGTACAGTACAGAATCGCTGCAGTGTGACTCTGAAGTGCAGTACTGTATGTCCACGATGTCCACAAAACGTTTTGCACCGTCAAAAAATAAAATTGGCTACTTGATTTCACCTATCACTGGTTATTTTTAGAACATAACACCCGGGATAAACGAGGGACAGCTGAGAAATATAACATTTGAATCCCTTTTCTCTTTTGCCCTGAGGTGCAGGGAAAAAATATCGACAAGTCGATGAACATCATTTACAGATATATTAGGTAAATGCCCGAGACATCTATAGAAATGTAAATCGCCGCTTGATTCATTCATTTGCTTAACTTGTTTTGGACCATAAACCAGGCACGAATAGGACACCGGAAACAAAGCTCCCCACAGGAGTTTCCGCAAGTAGCATATGCTAACGTGCACACAGTCAATAGACCTCTCTGCATTGAATCATACTTATTATTAATCTCTGTCTCTCTTCCACAGCATGTCTTTTATCCTGTCTTCCTTCTCTCACCCCAACCAATCACAGCAGATGGCCCCCTCCCTGAGCCTGGTTCTCTTCCTGTTAAAAGGGAGTTTTTCCTTCCCACTGTCGTCAAAGTGCTTGCTCATAGGGAGAGAACCATGATTGTTGGGTTTTTCTCTGTATGTATTATTGTAGGGTCTACCATACAATATAAAGCGCCTTGAGGCGACTGTTGTTGTGATTTGGCGCTATAAAATAAAATAAAATGTGTTTAACAAAAGATGAAAAACCTATGCAGGTCTACTGTTCCTTAAGGCAATCAAAAACAAGCTCCAAAGAAATGAAATACAGATGGAAATATGTTGTAAAGCTGTAAAGCGGTCGATGAGTTTTTATACTCGGTGTCAAACTGATGAGAGCGGCTGTGTTGGAAACAGTGCCATTTAAGAAAAAGGAGGAGGAAACTTAGTGATGTTAAGATTTGTGTTGGAAATGTAAATATGGACAGGATTAGGAATGGTTATATCAGAGGGGAAAAACTAAGAGAGGTGATAGTGAATTGCTCTGGATAAGTGTGGAGGAGTCATTATTGGTATGCTGAAGACGGAGCTGCCAGGGAAAAAGAAAAGAAGTCCAAAGCTACTCATACTTCTAATGAGTATCGGCACCACAGTTTATCCAGGTGCACAGCATCAGGATCCTGATTTCACATTAGCAGCAGATTTATGTTATTATTTATCTTTTCCTGGTGTGATAAATGTCTCTCTGCGTGTTGCTGTGATGTGAGAATAAAGTTTCACTGCAATAAAAGTAGACATGTAGCAGTTATGGAACCATTTATAGCCTTCTGTGAATGAGGCCTGAACGGGAATTTGAGGTATCGCGTTTAGTTTTATTTTCCGCTTACTCGTGTTTAACAAAAACAGATGTGTGCCTCTGCCAGAGAGGAAATCCACATCTGAATGACTGGAACCGGTAGCACAAAAACATCCCAAGCATCCCACAGAGGTACGGGTCAGCCTGACATTTTGAACTCTTAAAAATGAAATCAAATTAAGTTCAGCAGGAATTTGTTTTCGGCACGATAATAAAAACATCTATTTGACTTTCTTGCTTTACCTTCAAATATGTTGCTGTGAGTCTACAGGATTTGGAGATCTGATACACAGATTTACAGGAATCCTTGCACCAAAACATGTTTGTTTCCAGCTCTGTTCTTCTGCAAGGAATGTGTCATGTGGGTGTCCGCCCACTGTGGCTTCCACCTCCCCCCCCCAAAGACACCCATTTGCAGTAAACTTGGTGATGTTTTCAGCCAATTCCCTACTGTTCCTACGCATAAACAAGCCCATTCTGAAGGGCTGATTGCAGCCAAACTTTCGCAAGAGAAGAAAAAAAAAAAGGTGTGGGGGCGTAAAATTTTTGGATGCCCTCCAGCTCATTAAAGTGTCATGTTTCAGCCTCAGAGATTCATGGCCCGCCTGCTCACTGGTGAGCACTAAGACACGGACTCCACTTGTAATTCACAGGCAGGAAATCCACCCAGATGCAAACAGACAGATGTGTGTGTGTCCATGTGTGTTTTGGTGTGTGAGGTAAGAACCAACACAACAAGGCTGGCTATCGTTCAGACCACACAATCATTACAAGCACAGCGAGTGTATTAGTGTAATTGGGTAATGAAGGTGAGGCCAGGAGGGCCGAATGTTATTTCTCAAACATGTAGACTGGGAATGTGCGGCTTTGTAAGTCTATCTTCGTAAGGAGCAGTTTGAGTTTTAGACCTTGAGGACATTTTTGGAAAGTGAGGAGAGTTCTGCTTTTTGGAGCGAGCTTCAAAGAGGTGTTTGAGGGCTAAGAGTTGGTTTCCAAGTTAAGGTTAGAATTAGACCGAGGTCAGGCATGCATGTGTGCATCTGTGTGTTTTTCTCTTTATTACACACCGTGTGAGGGAGCCAGCACGTCAGCTAAACTACAAAGACACACAGACTACATTTATAATCTTGGATCTTTCTTTGTCTCAGTGAGAAAACTTCCCCATCTATTATTCATTGAAGCTTTAGTTTTGCCCCATTCTGTTTTACCTTTAACACGTTAACTCAATCAGCTGTGTATGCTTTAGTGGATCCGTTTCTTTTTGGCATTGACTCTTTCCCAGCACTGCCAGTTCAATTTGCAGGTTTTACACGACACCCATTTATACAGCTGACTAAATATTTACACTGGTAAAGTAGCTCGCTCAAGGGTACACAGTGATATCCCAACTGGGTTTTGGACCTACAATGTGTTAAAAACCTTCTTTGCATATGGACTCTGTGCACCTGACACTTGATGTGGCTCCATGTATTTGATTTATCCTGCTGACTGACAGGACACAGACCTGAACATTTTATATGCCACGAGAACCCGAGATTATCGCTTTTTGCTGTGAATATTGCCCAGAAACACTACTGTGGTGTAAAATATTAGACTTTAAAGGTTTGTCAGTAAGTTAAAACGCTCACCTTAGTTCACCAAAGCTTGTAATAAACTGTCAGTATGAATAGCCTGCGTTTGCTTTAAAAAGTTAAGAGTGTTTTACACACAATATGTAAATGATGCGTTCAGAGGCAGAAATCTCAGCTTTTGTTTCATTCTTGTGCCCCGTACACCGCACGGTTACAGAAGCACTGGTTTGGCCAACCTTTAAACAACAGCCATGAACCTTAATACTCACTCAGGGTAATGGTGTCCAGTTTGTGGCAGGATTTAAAGTTACACATTCAAGCAGTCCCATGAATCTTTGCTCTTACTGGATTTTAGTCGTAGAAATATCAAACAGACCGCTAAATGAAACATGCACAGTCCTGTGAAAAAGTACATTTCAACAGGACTCTATTCAATCCTACACACACCTTTACTGCTTCCATAGGAAACAACAGGAACTGGCAGCCAGCTGGTACTAATCAAGTGCACTTTATTAAATAATCAGCAACAGTAAGCGTGAGCATCTCCATCAAAACAGAAATGTTGTCTGTTTGTAGATCTGGAAGCTTCAGGTGTGTGTCAACAACCTACCCAGCAGAGGACATCCCAGCAAATTCACCCCAAGGTCAGACCGTGCCATACTCGGAGAAACTACAAAAGACAAAGCGCTGCTCTGAGGCCTCAGTTAGCAGGATACATCCTAAAGTTCATGATAGTACAGTTACAAAAAGACCAAACAGGTTTGTAAAGCTGCATCTGAATAAACAAAGAGTTCTGCAATAATGTACTTTGGACAGACAAGACCACAGTGGAGACTCCTCATACCAGCTGCCAGCACGAAGGTTGATGATTTGGGCATTTTGCTGTCACTGTACGCCAAAGTGCTCCAGAGTCAAATGTGAGGCTGTCAAGCAGCTAAAGCTTGGCCCAAACAGGACAATGAGGCCACACTCAGCAGCAGCTCTACAGCAGCACGGCTGACAAAGAAAAGAGTCAAATCAGTCACAACTCCAGCAATTTGAATGCTGTGACAGCTGTGTATAAATTATAGTCCAATTATTGTGAACTTAGAATACTTTCTTTTTCACAGGACTGCATATAATACAGATGGGTTGAAATAAAACTTCAAACACTGCTGTTTGCACTTACAGTGTCATAGTATTCATGCTCACGTGTATACAAATGATCTGACCTCTGTCGTGATCGCTTTAGCTCTACATCAGCCAGCATCAGACTGAGTTAACCTCTGTTGGGTTGAGATTTATGATAGTTTAGGGGGCCAAACAAACATGTTCGATTCAGCGATCTCAAAGAGAAGCCTGCTGGCAGACCAAGACAAGAATACACTGCTGCATATTTGTAATAAACCACAGTTTATATCATATAGTGAAACAAGGCAGCATTATTCTTCTGGTCTTACTATCATATGCTTCCTAACACATTAAACAGTAAATAAAAAAAAAACTATAAAACAGCAAAAATAACAACATGATACAAGCAGAGGTGTTGGTTCCAAACATGTTAATAAAGTGACCATCAGACATGTGATTGTAGTAAAATAAAGACTGACTTTATTTTTTTATTTCCATTACAGGAACATATGAAAGCAAAACAAAACAACCTTTCTACTTTTGGTTTTTCAGTGGCTTGTGAGGTCCAGGCTCTGATGTGTGAAGCCAATGCCTGAAGAACACTAAGCACCAGTACTATGTAGCGATTACCATAGTTATAATTATGTGGTTCTCAAAGTATGCATTTCCTATTTTTCTGTAACAACAGTCGGGCACGCCTTAATAGGGTTGTCTAGCTGTCTAAACACACTGTAAACCAGAGTGTGACTTGTAAATGAACTAATAACATTAATAGTGGCTGTATTCCACTCAGGTGAGCCAGTTGCAACCTGCATGCTGGCTGAGCTCCGGGATACTGGCACATATATATGGAACACAATCATAATTAATGTTATTAGTTCCACCTGTGCTTTGCCTGCTATGAAAAGCCATTTTGTCCAGAGATGACTGCGTAACACATCGTTGCACGTGGTTTAAACTGCGGCTGTGCGAGTGCATCCGTATTCAACAATGAGCAGAAAGTGTGGCGCTGCTGCCATCCTGGCACAGACCCCGCGGTTGTGTTGTTGCTGCTGCTGTTGTTGGATTGCGGTGAATTTCAGGCATTTCTCGAGCACTGCAGACCTCACAGCCCCCATAATGCTTTCCATGCTCTTTATCTGCTCCTTACATCTACACTAATGTTATTCAGAAAATATGCTGGCATGAGCTCGCCTCCTTTAAAACCCTCCGTCGTCTGCGGCTGGTTAACAGGAGCGCCGACCCGGCGTGCTGATCCTTCAACAAGGTGCGCTTTTCTTGCCAAACGTCTTCCACTCCTAGAAGCTGTCACTGACCCATCATCTTGCATGTCTTTCTTGGCACCAACAGAAACTTTTTTTTCCTTTTTCTTTTTTCTCTAGTGGTAAGTTACCCATGTCTGATAGGCCTGGAAAAAACCGTCAATACGCTCAGAGTGATGCGGAGTGGCACACTGCAGGAAAGCGCGAAACTCGAGCGCAGTGCTCGTTATTTGGCTTTCACATGTAATAAATATCAATATTTTGGCAATTTAACAAACCAACAGTGTGAAGACTGTAATAAATGGTTCACGTGTTGTAGGGCCGGTGTTTTAAAGGTGTAGTCCACCCAAAGATACAGTACAAGAAAGCTAATACTGTTGCAAGCAAGGCTACAAAAAGTTGCCTACATGCGTACATAGAGGCCACTTTATTAGATGCACCTGTTCAAGTGCTTCTTAATGCAAATATTTAATTAGCCAATCGCATGGCAACAATTGAGTGCGGTCAGGCATGCATGTAGGGTCAAGGTGACCTGCTGAAGCTGAGCATCAGGATAGAGGAGACTGAGTGTGTGGTCTGAATGTTTCAGAATCTGCTGATCTGCTGGGATTTCCCCACACAACCACGTCCAGGGTTTACAGAGAATGGTCCTAAAAACAGAAGGTATCCAGTGCCAGCAGTCAGAGGAGAATGACCAGTCTGTTTAGGTTGCTTTTTGGCAACAGTAGCTCAAATTAAACCAAGGAATGCTGAAGAGCATCTCTGAAGCACGAGACGTCAAACCTTGAAGCTCCGGCAGCAGAAGGCCACACCGAGTGCCACTCCTGTCTGCTGAGAGCAAGAAACTGAGGCTGTAATTTATTCCTGGCTTCTCTGCACTCTGGCTTGCACTTCAGGATGCTTTTACCAGCTAGAAATCAAAACGAGGAGGAGCTTTACTGTCAGTAAGGGGCATGTGAGAGAAGTCTACTGTCATTCTAGCAGGGAGGAGCCAGCAGGGATGTTTCTATGTAACTGCAGTTTTGGCTGGCATGAAAAGAAAGCCTGAGCTGGAAATGCATGATTGGCAGTGAATTCCCTTTTATGATATTCTTTACCTGTTATTCATGGCCATTTTATAGGCAAATATGTATTTTCTCCAGTGAAATTCCACTTTAAAAACTGGTTTCAAGTATATTTGAGTGATTTTTGTGAATTGAAGGCCAAAACCTCTTTTTGGAGGTTTCCCAAGCCAGTTGAGAAAAGTGTATCCTGGTTTTGCCCCACATCTTCCTTCATGTTCTTACACACACACACACACACACACACACACACACACACACACACACACACACACACACACACACACACAGGGCAGCTGTGGCTACACCTGTAGCTGCCTCCACCAGTGTGTGAATGTGAGAGTGAATGAATAGTGGAATTGTAAAGCGCTTTGGGGGTCTCGAAAAGCGCTGTATAAATGCAATCCATTATTATTATTATTATGTTGAACATGCGAAACACCTGAGCTGGCTCCTCTTGATGCAAAGGATCAGGAGCTCCTCTGTATATATTTTATTGTCCCACTGTTGCATCCAAAATCTTCCTTTTTCTGTCTGCGACTCTGTGGCATCTTTTATATACGCTGAGGTCGGTGTAAAAAAGGAATCATGACCAACACTCCACACCTTTTATCAAGCATCAACAGTAAAACTGGTCCAAGTGCTCGGGCAGTTTTCTTTAAGAACATTACAGTCAGCGTGATAATATCAGCAGATGCTTTTTTGTTTCTTTTAGCAATAAAAATGGTATTTATTCAACTTATTTTGACTTCATATTTTTCTCTCCAGTCATCCACACCCAGTCTGCAAAAAGAAGTGGCGCTAAAACAGTTGTTCCAGACAGCAGATGAACTTAATGACCGCACAAAGGCTCACGATATGATAAATACGGATTATTTGAAACTGTCGATCATGCAGAGCTGCTCTAGTAGAGTCCCAGAATAAAAATATGGAGGTGGAAAAGAGCATAATGGGTCTGAAAATATTAGAAGGTCAGAAAACGATCAGTGTAAGCAACATAATATCATACTATCATAACTAATGTAAGTGGATTGGTTTTATTAGTGATCGCAAAATATTTAAGCCACATATTGTTAGTGTAGTTGGTTCAAGTAGGATAGTATTTTTTTAGATATTTGTGTACAATTTGGTAGTTTAATACAAGTTTATTTTACAGGAACAAATGTTGCTGATGTGTTTTCATGATATAAATCATTTCCTTTCTTGTTGTGCACAGGAGCAGAAATCATCAGATGGACATCTGAAGGAACATCTCTGAACAGCACCACAGGTACAAGATGTGTTTATTCGTCTGTTTCCATTCAGTACACAAACGCTGGCACCCATTATTTAGGGAGCCGTACGGTTCTGCATTACCGTTCGAGTTTTTAGACCACAGAGTAACAACCCAGCTTATCTGCACCTCTTCAGTGCCTACAGTCAACCAGTCAGGGTGGATTTTGTGTGCTTGCATTGTTTATTTTAGCCCTCATTAAAACGTGGTAGTTGGCTTTCTCTCTCCAGGGTTTTTTGGCTACTGTGGTGGGGAGATAGGGGAATGCGGTGGACCCCTTGGGCGTCCCACAAAAAGCTGCCTAACCCCCTTCCCCGGCTCACCACTCACCCCATCTGGGTCCTGCAGTCACACCCTGTGGCAGGGCTGCGGTTAACTGCAGCTGTTGACTGGTAAAGAGGCACAGTGAGGGGTTCTAGGAGGCAAATCCAAGCAGATGTGACTTTCACTTTAACTACCACTAGAGGGTACTCAACCACAGTAAGCCAAAACAGGGGGACCTCAGAAAGCTGGCACAGACTCTTCTCGCGGGGTTTCTTTCTTATCTCTTTTACATGGTCAGCACTTTTTCGCAGGAAGCACAAGAAGTTGTGTGTGTGTGTAAGAATAAAGAGAGATGTTTGTCTTTTACAGGAGATGTTTTTAAAGAGAAAAAGGGGGGCAGAGAGCCCTCCTCAGTACTTAAAAGACACCTTGTGACGTCAGCTCTGCTGCCTCAAGCAGCTTTTGTCCATGTTGTTTAGTCTCTTTATAGGACTACAATAGTGGTCTGTTTTATTTTGTCTGTGACGGGGAAAAAAACTATTAGACATAAAAGGCTTTGCTCTGTCAGCAGCCACACCCTGACCTTCGCTCCGCACATTTACCTTGCAGTTTATGCTACCTTAGTGTATCAGAGCCTGCGGCAAATACCTGTCTGGTATGCTCTGTCTGTGTGGCTGTGCATTAGTTTAATGCTGTGTCTGAACCGTGTATTTTCACAATGCACCATACTACTGTTGTTCATTTTTAAAGGAATCAGGAAACGTCTGTTGGGTGTCTTGATAATCCCAGGTGTGTGTGCTTAACAGACAGCGCACGTATGTGTGTGTGCGTGTCTTTGTGCTAAAGTGAACTAGCAGGTTCTCTTTCAGAGTTATATAGCTCATCGAGGGGGAGAGAGAGGGAGAAGAGGTCTTTGAAGTTTTGGTTCTGCCATCCGTCTCCAGCTCTCAGGCTTTCTTTTCATGCCAGCCACTGCAGATGCCTGTTAAAGAGAAACACCCCAGCTGGCTCCTCCCTGCCATGTCTCTTTGGTAAAATGACAACAGGCTGCACTCACATGCCCCGTACTGACAGTAACGCTCCTTTCTGTTGTGATTTCTAGCTGGTAAAAGCATGCCAGAGTGCAAGCCCGAGTGCAGAGAAGCCTAGAATGAAAAGCAGCTAAAGAGCAGCCAGTATTAATGGACAAATCTGATCTCCCCTTTCTCCAGCTGCTCACCCGCCATTGCTGGTTTTCCTCTGATTTAAACCAGTGTCTCCTTTACACGCCAGCAACCATAGACGATGCTATGACATTTAGCTTTAACACTGGAGGAGGAAAGCAGCAGCAGCAGCAGCAGGAGGATGATGATGATGAGGGGAGATGTATTGATTACCCTTAGCTGTTCTTTCATAGTCTGTGCGCTTGGTTTGTGTTGGCTAAGCCCTCTAGCCTAATGGCTTTTAGACTTCCATTAGGTCGTTGCAGGCAGCGTGGTTTAAGTAAGTAACAAAAGGCTCTGTCAGAATGCTTTAAGCATTAATAAGACAGTCGGTGTTACTTCTCTGGTCTGCCAGCTCATCAGGAACACACCAGTCTGGATCAGGAAGCCAGAAGGCTGGTTTACTGTCGTCATCTCAAGCTTTTATTTGGCTATATTGCTCCTGGTAAGCCCGGAGCTGGATTAACTTTTAGACTTTGGGGAATTTGTTTCGATTGAGCAGTGAAAGCTGCGGCTCACTCACCCCGTAAACTTTGGGTCCTGGAACCGTGCACAGTAAAAATCCTGTCTCACACTGACAAACGTGAAGAAGTGCCAGGAGCTCTCGGCATTTGTATAGTTCACTTAATGAGGAGAGAGCTATGGCTCGAAGTAGGGAAAGAGGCTCAATAGGAATGGGGTGAGGAGTGCATTGTTTGGTGCTACATGGCAACAGACCCGTGTCACCAGTTTCAAGGAGGCTTTTGTGTTGCCGAGTTGTTTTCTGGTTCTACTTTTATGGGCATCTTGTTTTTATAAAAGTTGTTTATTAGGAGCGAGGTCCTACTTTTGGTAAAAGAAGCTGTGGCCTACACTGTTTCAAATCTCTGTAATTATTGGGTAGGTCTAGCTTTGATGGTGAACATGCTAGTATTTCGATATGTACACGTTTCCCATATACACTAACTTACAGCCCGTCTCATACTGGTTTGATTCCCTTTCAACAGTCTGTGGGCGTACGCTGCCGCACTGACCCATCAGTCCCAACAAACTCCTCTGCTTTCTGGATATTGTGTGGTCTGCATGTCTTAATGTCGCTGTGTCCCTGCAATCCCTCAAAGTCCTGAGCTTTAATGCATCGGTTACCATATTTTTCCACCGAGATGACTGTCGCTTGCCGGGAAAGCTTCACATTGTGTGTATGTGCGTGCGTGCACTTGTGCCATTTTTGGACAAGACCCTGTGTTCTCTCTGCACCAGCTACGGAAGCCTCCAGGGTCCATTTCTTCTGTGGCTAGACCACATAACCTAGAATCCTGCTTTGGTTGGAAATGTGTCTGTTTTCTTTTTCATCAGCCATCATAAAACAGACAAACTCCCCAACTGTCTCCATCCTATATTAACAAGCTGTGTTTGGCCCTGGACTCATCTTAACAGCCCTTCTCTGGGTTTCTGCTGGTTACAGTAAAAATTAACACCTCCTCTACTGCAGGCTGAGGCTTTTCATTGTGTGGATCCAGTTTCTGCTAAGACCTGCTCAGTCATGTGGTCTGTTTATGTTTATTGCCTATAAGAACCTCCAGACTTTACACACTGTATGTAAATGATGTAAAAGGTCTGCACGATGGCACCCACAGGTTCTTTGGCAGCTGCCGTGGTGTTTTCTTTGTTGCTAAGTAGCATGCAAGTAAAACTGCAGACACCAAAGCGGCGCACAGACGTCTTGCTATTTATCAGATCGTTTTGTTTTTAAAAAACGTTCTGCAGAAAACACTGACGGCATGAGAGGTTGAGTTCAGTGAGTGAAATTAGTGGAGGTGAAACCAGGCAAACGACTTGCAGCCACAGCTGCCTGTGCTGGCATACTCGTCAGTCAAAGGGGCCATGCCCCAAACTTTAAGCCCTACTGAATCCGAATGGGTGAGTAATAAAACAATTAGTCCAAAGTACAGTTCTTATGAAGGGTGAAATTTGCTTTAGAGGCCAAAACAGGTTTTGTAGCAGACGGTAAACATGTGGGCACTCCTTGATTCAGCTTCAAGTGGACATTAGAGGAACTGCAGTTGTTGGCACTTTCACTTTAGCTTTATTTTGCAGACAGTTGCTGCTCGGGGTCTACTTTGGTATTGGGCAGTATTTACAGGACTGTACAAGTCTTGAGTTCTGCCTCATTTTGTTCTTATAAATTGCTTTGAAGAACAATTTTTTAAAGTGCTCTTGAGCACTTTTTCAGTCCATTTTCAGAGAAATATCACTTAACACTGAACTTTGAATTATTCAAGCATAAAAAGGCCTAACTCAGGGCATGAACCAGTGTTGCATCTACAGATAACAGACACTGGTGGCTCATTGCAAAAACACATCTGTCCTCGTTTCTTTAGCTGAATATATGAATAAACAGATTGACAAGCATAAAATAGGATTTTTGCAAGAGCGAGATGATTTCCAAAGAGTTCTTATCTGAAAACTTGGCATCTCCCAGCCTGGTGTGGAGTGTGTCCTTGAATAAATGAGAGGAAAGTGGACAAGCATGGAGCAGTTTAAAAAGCGGTTTAAGGATATGGTTTTTACAGGGTACAGGGAAAAGGTAGAGATTTGATAGGGTGTTCTTGTCTAATACTTTCATGTGTGTGCGCATGCACGGGTTTGTTGGTATGGGTATATATATATATATATATATATATATATATATATATATATATATATATATATATATATATATATATATATATATATATATATATATATATATATATATATATAATTGTAGGCTGTGTATCCTTGAGGTGTTAATGGGGTTATTGAAAATGTGTATATGTGCGTATGTGTGTATATACGTATGTATGGATAGATAGAAACATATATGTGTATATATTTAAAAAAAAAAAAAAAAATTACACATAACATATAATGTAATTGCAAGGAGGTATTTCTGTAGTCTATTGATACTAGATAGTGGAAAAGGGGTGGGATTAAATAAGCTTATGCTTCTTCCTGCTCCTTTTTGAACATGGACGTTATTTGGAGGTGTGGTTGCTCGTTTTCCTTTTGTTTGCTTTGTTCATTTGTCTCTTTTAATTCTATTTTTTTTTATACTTTTTCAACATGTTCAAAATAAAGATTCAATCAATCAATCAATCAATCAATCAATCAATCAAGTAGAGGACAAAAAAGGACACATATATCTAAAAGTCATGTCTCTAAATAGCCTGTAGTCCTGGGTGTCTCGTCAAAATCGATGGAATTATCAACACAGAAATCTGATGGCAGAAAAGTACGATCAGATTTTGATGCACTGTGCAGCAACATCTGGAAAGTGTCTGATTGGCTCCGTTTTTTCAGCATGACAATGATCCCAAACACGCTGCCAGTGTAGTAAAAGCATACCTGGATAGAAAAACACTATCAGTCATGGATTTGCCTCCAGAGCCTGGACCTCAACGTTATTGAAGCAGTGTGGGATCATCCTGACAAAGAACAGAACAAAACGCAGAAACATCCAAAGAAGACCTCTGAATATTCTTCGGGAAGCCTGGAGAAACGTTCCTGAGGACCAGAAAGAAAGCTTTCCTAAAAGAGAGTTCATGCTGTGAGGAAGAATAAAAGAGGTCACACCAGTTATTGACTTTCAAGTTTATTCGATTTGTACAAAGTTTATTTTTGCCTTATATACCGCATTTTCATTTATATTCCAGTTGGTGCGCCTGTTTTTCATTTCCATAGTCAAAATATAAAGAAATGAGGTGTGGCTCAAGACTTTTGCACAGCACTGTATATAAATGATCTTTTGATACTTGCTAAGCTTCCTCACATTCTCTCCTTTCACATGCTTTCTGCTGCTAGACGTGACCATTGTCTGCAGTAATTTTGCAGGATTATCCCCTCACCACGCCACCTCAGACATACTTGAGTGGCGCTCCAAGACGAGGATAAATCTACCTTGGCCTCTTGCTGGCTGGCTGCTCTCTGGTCTGCCAACCAAGCAAGGAAACAATAGAAGTCCAGAACAATGTGCTGGCTGCAGATCAGTAGGGGCCCACTTGGACTCTCCCAGACGCTACGTCTTATTTCCTTTTTGATTACTCACGCCTGCCTGATGAGCGGCACACTCACACTCCTCGCCGTCTGCCCGTGAGAGAACTCGCAAAGAAAAGACTTTTTGTCGGAGGCTGGTTTTGATTTGCAGGCTGGAATGCCTTTGTGATAATGTCGCAAGATTTGCTGGCAACGAGAAAAGTTGGGGAGAGCTGTGATGTGCACAATTTCCAATTTTAGGCACTCTCAGGTGTCAAGGCTGTCAGAGCATGTGTGCTTATGTGTGTCAGAGTGTTTTTCTGTGCCGATTTATGTCGCTTTAGGCTTTCAGGATATGCTCGTAAACAGTTTTTAAATGAAGGAATAATAGTACTGGTCAACTGTAATGCCACCCAAGCGTGCTGCACGCCTGCTGTGGGCTGGGCTCCCTTTGCCTTGGCTCTTGCTAACTCCCACTTCTCCTTGTAACCCCCCACCCCCCTCACCGCCAGGCCGGAGGTAGGAAATCAAACCAATTACGGTTGTATTTAAAGAAAATTGGAGCAGGGCCGGAAAAGTGGGGGCATTTCCAAAAGCCACAAAAATAAAACTGCAGGGCCACACTTGACAGGATACATGGTGGCTGGAGAAGAAAACGTAAGGAGAAATCCAGTGTGAGCAATGAATGGCTACTATATCTTAATAAAGCAGTCAGAGCTGGTAATCTACCCTAGCAACAAAACGTGCCAAAAACTCTAATATTCCTCTGGATGTCATCAATAATCTGTTTCTGTGTCGGTCTCGAGGAGAGAGATTGATGGATTTTGCTTCCCGGTGGATCTGTTTGATGGATGGCGTTTAAGGGGCCAACCTTGTTTATATTCAGGTCTGCTGTGCCCCGCTGCGACTGGCCTGCCAAACGGCCGCACCTCATAACGTGGCTGAATGTGCCAAGAGCCCAAATCCTCCTTGGCGTGCTCTGCTGCTGCAGCCCCTGCTGCGGTGTGGTACGGGGTCTCTCATAAAACACAAACACCTGTATGCTTCATGACTAATGCACATGTGCGCACAATCCTTTGGCCAGTGTGTGTCACAGTCTGAAGCCGCCTTTACAGCCAAAAAGCTTGTCTGGGATCAGTTGTGTGATCGCCACCTCCTGATCTGATGCATTCTCTCTGTTTTACCTCTCCCCCCCCTCCATCGCTCTCTGATCCTCCTCCTCGCTGTCATCTCTCAGGAAAACCCCCTCATTACCAGGGCCCAAATGTAAATGCTTCATTTTCCATAACCCCACAATCCCTCTTTGTTCCACGGCCCATTTGGCTGTTATATCTCAGCAATTATTTCTAAATCTGAATGCTCCCAAACAGACTCCTCCAGATACTTGAAAGATATTTTTCTTCCTTCATCTTCCCCTCTGCCTCATGGGCAAAAACAAAAGGAGCAGAAATCAAGGTGTCTGGTGTCTGCAGGCCAGCATACCTCATGTGTGTAAACTCACGTGTACACACACACACACACACACACACACACACACACACACACACACACACACACACACACAGTCAGCACCTTGTTCTACAGGTGCATGCATAGAAAGCAAAAAAAGCACACACTCAGACAGACTGTTTACTTCACATGCACACACCATAAAGAGTGTAACATGATCTCCCATTAAGGATGAAAACAAACCAGCGAGTGGGAGGTGTCCCCCGAGGACATCCACAGTAGCTATAGTGGAACCATTGAACCATGGGAACTGGTTAGCAGAGCCCTTGCACACACACACTGTTGGCTGGAGATGGAAACACCAAAGTAATGGCTTTTAATCACGTCACCTGTCTAACGGTAACAATGGTTCACATTTTATTGGGTGTCAGCAGTAATTTGATTTATCCACACCTGGCTTTGATGATGTTTGACAATCAAAGCACCAGAATCACAACTGCGATAAAAGTGACTGCGAAGGAGAAAATGACGATTTAAGAAGTGCAACACTGATTATTTAGTAATGTTTAAAAAGATGCTTTAATCTTGTTGCTCTGTGTCAACCCACTGATTTCTTAACAGCCACTTATTAGGTAACAGATAACAACCACGTGGGTTTACTGTTATGTAGAGATGCAAAGGAATTGCTGACTTTGCTGCTTCCAAAGGAGACAATGAGAGCAAGAAAGGACGGGACAATGCAGCTTTTAACAGCCATCCACGTTCCCACATGATCCAAAACAGACTTAAGCAATCATCCTCATTTTACTCGCTGTTTGCGCACATGGATTAAAAAAAAAAGGAGTAGTAGTAAGGGAGATAGAAAGATAGAGAGTGTGTATGTGAACCACCAATTTAGCAAGTTCCCCTGCTCAAGTGAACACAGACCTGGTCCACAGGGATCCCCGTTTCCCCTCGCCGTCTTCCTTCCCCCCACTAAAGCCCCTACCATGAGCCTGGCAGAGAGCTATAGTGTGCGTGTGTGTGTGCGTATTAATTTCCTGTTTTATAGAGGAAGTAGTGTTTGCATGTACAGATCGTTATTCAGATTTTCTCTGTGAGAAAAAAGCACAGAAAAAAAAAGATTGTGTCAATTCTCATGAATCTGTATGGGAACAACGAGTATTGTTTCTGGGAAGCTGCCCTACTTTCTTAGTAAAAACATATTTTGGTTCACTGGTAAAGTGCAAATGCAGTGTCTAAATCAAACTGAAAAGCATGTCATTTCATTATTCCCATCAACAAAAAATCCCAAAACACTACAAACTATCGTCCTTTCATTTCAAATGTTCTACTTTTACTCCTTGACAAATTAATCAAATTAAGGGCAGATTGGTTTGACACAGACAGCTGTGGTCATTATGCAGTAAGGACAATCTGCATCCGAGCCAGTAGGACGTCTAAATGAAAGTTAGCTGCTGTGGTCTTAGCCAGATTACCCTCTAACCATGGACTGAGCCACAGGTCGGCCATCCAGTGGTCTGATGGGTTTCTTTAAAGGCCTCCTGTTTTTGATTCATTTACATGTCTTGGTTTCCTGTGATGAGATGACCGAGTTTAGTCATAAGATTGTTTTGAGCGTCGCTTATCGGTGTCATCACACGTCTTTGTATGAGCGTTACTCAGTAAATGACGTGCAATGTGAAATTCTGTGAATTGCCACCACGGAAGGAAAAAAGAAAACATCCTGCAGCCATGCAGCCTTAAAAGAAACTCCTGTGGTTCGAAATCACGTCTCAGTTTCATTCGGGGCTGTTAAACCATAAAAACATGCAACATGGCAATATGGGCAGAAGGATGTAGGCTATATTATTGCTTTTGCATCTGCATCTGTGGAGTTATTTTCGTGTCTGTAATGTGCAGTCAAGCAGAACAGGTCTGCTGTGAAAAACAGGCCTGAGAGAATCACCATAGACTCTGTGATTTTTATTTTTGCAAGTAAAATAAACAGGAGGTTAAAATATGAATAAAGGAGTTTTGCTTGCAAATCTAAAAGTTTGTACTTGTTGCTGAGATGATTGTAGTTTGGAAGTGCACTGAAATGGGCTCCCTCTTGTTTACTGACAGCAAATGTTGTCAGTCGCCACTTACGATTAAGACGTGTGTGATATTTTTCAGGGTAGGTTAAGCTCAACAATATCCAGGTTTGTTAACAAAACTCTTAAGATTCAAAATAAAGGTTAGAAAAAATATTAATTTCTTTCCAAAAATCTGCAGATTATCATTTTTGCATTAAAGAAGTAATCATTACATTCTCACAGCTGAAATTAGGAACATATTTCACATCTTGGCTTCAAAAGTGTGATGATGATGATTCAGCAACAGTTATCGTGTTGTTCATGGCCCACGTCTCTTAACCTTTACATTTCCCCCTCTTTTTAAGCATAAATAGTCACAGGTAATGAAACATCCATTAATCAAACTGATGAGTAACAGCTTGACATATCTTAGGAAAATATGTTCGGTTGTAACCAAATATTTTCCAGGTGCTGTCAGTACACTGATGACATCACATGTTTTCCTTTGCTAAGGTTTGTTGAGATCTAAAAACTGTTTTTATTCATTTTTTTCATACATTTCCCAGCAATGCATCCAGGGAGACGGTTAAAATGCGACACGGCTGATTTAACAGATTGTTCTTTGGGAGACTTTTAAGAGCGACGCGTCTCCCATTGCTGCTGAATTTGTTTGTGTTTTTATGAGATCAGCAGCTCGTTAAGAGGTCACACAGCAGAGTGTCGTGCTGGCAGCTCTCCGGGTCCATCTGACACTGTGACCGTTGCTCCCGCTTTGAGCGGGAACCGACTCCTACAGTACAGCCCCGCAGAGAGGTGCTCCACTGTGGGAACTGGGAGTCGCCCGGTTCCAAAGATCAGTCTCTGTAGACTCGGCATGGATGAGAAACTACCTTCACTGGGATCCTTCTGAACTAGGAGAATTCTCTCTCTCTCTCTTCATCTCTCCCTCCATATCCCACTCTGCATCAGCAAAGCAGTGCTCTGTGTGAGAATGGTTGCATCACAGCTCTCGCGGTTTCTTAGCCCCTGGCCCCTGTGTTCCTCGGTCAATCTGTGGGAACCCTGATTTTGGACGGTAGTTGCTGTTCCCACCACCAGTCTGGTTAGAAAATAGACTGCTGGCCAACGTACCAGGCACCCAAAACAAGCCGGTTCAGGCCCACTGCTTCTCACGGGTTCAGGGCAGAGGTTGTTAGTGGCTCCAGAAGAGGCTGTAATTGGTTTCGCATGCAGGTATCATAGAAGCGACAGCGGATACTGTTATCATGAGAAACTTTCTCTGTTTCGCTTTGTTTGTGTCTTATTTCCAGTTCAGTGTTTTATCATCTTTATTTTGAATAAAGATGAAAAATCCTGGAGGCCAATAAGCAACAGACAGAATAAACAAAGCAGTCGTTAGTTATTCTTTTCTATCGCCATGGGGCAAGTTATGCGTCTATTTTTTCAACTTTACCCACTTAAAAAGTGGTTTTGTTTGTCCTATACACCAATTCATCATGCCTTTTGACTACAATCACATCCAGACAGGCAGCCTGATCCAGGCAAACGCTTCCCCTCTTTCCGGGAGAGTTAGTTTTCGGAAGAGGAGCAGCAGCGCTGCAGGAACAGAGAGAAGATGAAAAAGCAGCTCTGCTCGTGTACATCCACGACTAAGGCAGAGCCAGATGAGAGCCTCTCTGCTCCACACATGTGGACAAGAGAGTCGGGTCTCACAGAGTGTCTGAAGACAGCTGTAAAATTCCCCTGAGCCTGGCCTAATTGAAAGCTTATCATTTTCTCTTTGTGCTTCCTGAGTGGTGGGGGATCAGCGAGGGGCGAGGCAGAGCGCTTCTCTGTGATGAGACCTGGAGGAAACGCTGTTGTGAACTCGCACTGTAAAGTGGAGCTCAGACCGTCTTGGTGGAGGGCTGGTGCGAGATCTGTCAGCGGGGGATTGTGTGTGTCTGCGTGGAAATGCTTTGAGTGTGCAGAGTTAATTGAATGCAGTGTGTATCGAGGCTGCATGTGTGCATCCTGAGGCTCTGTTGTTCTGCCAGCCATAGAAGGCCTGACACAGACACACGCATGCAGCAGAAGCCACACAAAGGCGAAGAAAGGTGAGAGCTGAACGAGAAGAAAGGATGAAAGAGGCAAAGAAAGAGAAAATGCAAGCGTCTAAACACAGGAAACAAAAGAGTGAAAAATTAGTGAAAAACAAAGTGAAAGCCTTTCATGGCACATCAACAGGTGGCATTAGTTAAAGAGCGAAGAATTGTGGGTATTTGGTGTCAGGATAACCACATCTGAAATCAGACCACCCCGCAAGGTGGCATCTCAAGTGTTTAATCTTATGGCTCGGCTTCAAATGGGGCAAACAGATGGCATCGGCGCGGTGTAAATTAACAACCGCGCCGTCGGTTAAAAAAGGCCGCCGACATTCCAAACTTCTGTATTGTTTTTAACAAGTGACGACTTGCCGACGTGCGCTAACATGGAGGCTGCCAGGGTGGTGTCGGATTCCTGAGCAGCGTTTTATTTACGCTCAGGGTACCACCGCGCTGACAGCTGAGGCATTTTCAAACCTCTGGGAAGCGAGAGGAATTGCCAGCGAGAGTTTCGCTAATGGGAGGAGGAGAATTATTAGAGGGTTACTGGGCACAACCCAGCAAATGTAAGGTTATGAGATGAAAACAGTGGCATTCGTGGTATTTTTTCTGTGTGAGCCGAAGAAGTTAGAAGTACAGAAATGTGCTGGCGTGGAATCAGGTCCCATGGATGTTTATGAGGGTTTTCTTTTTCCTTCTTCATTTCTCAGCTGATGTGATGGTGTGTTGGATTCTGGAGATGATTTAAAAATGTACCCCCCCCCCCGTGTTTTAACTCTCAACACCTCGCCCTGTTAAACTACAACACCTCACAAGCCTAGGAGTACTGCTACACTGTGCTATTGTTTTTATAATTAAGCAAATAAATTCAAAGAATGTGGCCATAAATCTGCAACTTTAATCTAACCTAGGTGTGATTTATTCATTTCACTCCAAGAGTTCCTTTGAAGGGGCTATAAGGGTTCATTCCTGGACTCTGCTGAAGTAGCTGTAGCCTGTCGGCTCTATTTTTATGTTCTCTTTGAGCCTTTTTTCTGATTGGCTGCTCCCTGTAAACAAAAGGTTTCACAAGTGGGTGGGCGGAGCCGTGAGCATGAAGTGTGGCCATGTTTTACAAATCTTATCCTTCAAAAGAAAACAGCTTTGGAGACAAAAGTGAGACACATTTTTTTTTAATTAAAATGAATAAAAACTACATTATCGCAAACTTTACAAGCACTCAGTATAGAAGCATTATCGATATCATTACATACATGGTGAAATTTTTTTTAAATTAACATACCAGTTTCAGATGTACATGCTTTGAGCATCAAAGAGATGGAGAGAGCAAGATGAAGGAACATTTTGCTGGAAAGGGATTGTTTAAAAAAAAGTAACATTGTGCTCTTTAATTAACACACAATAAAAATACGATTTACTCGCACACTTGGGCTTGTTTGCAGAAGAAAAACAAAAACAATATTTTTTGCCACACATTTTCTCCATCGAAAACATCCAAACAGTATTACAGGCAGTTGTGAAGATCTTTGGTTTTTTGTGTTTGAAGGAACCACACAAATCTCAGTACGTAGGTGGTTTCTCTAGCTGCATGATGTTTGCCTATAATACAGTAAGGTTTTCAGGCACATCCAGGCCAAAGGGAGATGGGAATGAGACGCTGTCATTTAGAAAAAAACTGGGAATAAGGCAGAGGGCATACAAAACAGCTTGCATACTTTTTTTTCTTTACCTGAGCTGCAAATGCTAGCTTCTTTGGATCACTTCTCACTTTGACATTAAAGCTTACTTATTTATCACATGAGCCGCCAACTTTCAAAGTCATGAATCCTAATCATCTTCATTCTTGTGAAAGAGTTTCCTGGTAAATACTGGATACCTGATACTTCTTGTAGATATCTTTAGCACACCTCGTGCCAAGGCGATGTGTGCAGGCAGAGCTGGCGGAGCTACGACCCCCTGGCACTGACAGTAAATTAGACTGGGAGCCATAAAAGGTTTCAAAGCACTCACTGATTATTTAGAACAAAAGGACCGGTGCACAACAACAGAGGGTTTTTTTTCAACTGCCTCTGGTTTTGTAAGAAGATACCCCTTTTGACCCCACCTGTCTTCCTCCATCCCTTCATCCTCTCCTCCTAATTTATGGAAACACGGGATCACATGTGTAGCTAAAGGGGAAAGACCCTCCCAGGACAGGGGGAATGCGCACACACACCTGTGGTGCAGGAATGTGTTTGTGTGTCTGATCACGAAATTATTTGGCGACTTAAGTTGATGTCTATATATCTATCCATGTTTAGTTCGGCACGCTTCTGGATATTTGTAAATGTATAAACCCAAAAATAAAGAGAGAAATGAAAGTTCAAACATAGTGCAAAAAATTCAGCAAATGGCTTTTTTGGTTTTTTTAAGCGCAGAAAGGCAATTTTGGAACTTTTTTTAAAAGCTTACAGCACTAGAAGATGCTGTTGGGCACTGTTCACTCAGGAATAAAAGTTTTAGTGCATCAAAGCTACATTGGAAGGCAAAAAATTACATTAAAGGTTTTGGGGTTTTTTTATAATTTAGTAGCAATATATTACACAAATTCCAAATTTATACTTAACAACAAAACATGGTATATATACTGTATATATATTTATATAAAAAAAAAAGGAAAGGCAGAGAAAAATGCTTAAGGATTTGGGGTATATGCATACATTTCCTCAAATTTTGGCTCAAATAAATATGAAAGGTAAACTGTCTCATCCAGTTTAAAAATACCAGACTAGGACTTTTTTTTCTTTAGAAAAGGGCTTGAATAAGAACATCAAAGGAAAAGTAAAGAGTAGAGACAACAGGACTCCTACAGAAAAACAAAAAAACCAAGAAACCCTCCTCTGCTTTAGTCTTTATACATTCCTTGAAATATCAGCCACTGTCCTGTTGAAGCGTGATTGACTGATGACGCGGCAGAGGAGGAGTCATATCTAAAAACGTGACATGTAAAATGCTTTTGTTTCTCAATAATGCAGCAGTTGTGTCGAAACGTCCACTGCGCAGTGTGGCTCCAAACACTAATGTGTCCATTTGGATAATAAATTAGGCAATAAGGTACTGCATAACCACCGTGAGCGCACGAAACAGCCTTGGGTGCAACTGACAATGTTTTCACAACTGACTCAATAATTTTTTACAATGTTGAAATTTGACAGAAATTAAAGCTTTAAAAAGGAAGGATTGCTACAGCAGTGCAGCCATGCCTCGCAGGAGTCCAGCCCGACTTCTCTCCTCCACCCGCCGAGTGAGCTGGATCGGTCTGTTTGAGGGATTTCTGCTGCGGTTTTTCAGTTCGTCAGCTGTGCTGATTGATCACACCTCCGCCGCCTTTTGTTCATTTGTCTTTGATGAGTACCTGTTTGCACAAGACAAATGAGGCCGGCACATTACTGCGGCTTCACTCGTTTTACTCTCTCTTCTGTTTACAGTCTCTGCCAAGTAACGCGTCAGCTCGTATGGCTTTTCCGGTTCTTTGACGGTACCTCGGTACAGTGCAGGAGTTCAAGAATTTACAAAACAAATAGAAGTCTTGGGGGATTTGGTAAAAGCAGAAGGTCTTTAAAGCGAGTGCCGGAGAAATAAAAGACAAACATGCAGCATTTCTCTTTTTTTGTTTTTTTTTCTTCTTCTTTTCTTTCAGTGTTCAGCTTCTTTTTTCTTTGTTCATCATCCTCTTTACTTTGTTTTCTCCTTCTCTTCTTGTCTAGCTGTCTGTCAGTCAGTAAGGCCTCCAGACAGATTCATCCAAGCGACCCGAAGCGCTCATGGCTGTGGGGGAGTTGCTGTGGCTGCCGTCGGCTTCCACGCCCTCGCTCTGGGTGTTTAGGCCCGGGTTCATCAGGCTGTTGGTCCCGCCAGTGCCTGTAGCCCCCGAGCAGGACAGTAGGCGGGTGGGAGAGCGCTCGCCCCCGGTATTCCCTGGAGCCACCATGGAGAACTGGTAGGATCCAGAGCCTGTGCCATAATACAGGTAAGAGTTGGACTGGAAGTTTTGGGATTGGTTGTTTGAGTAGGGTGGTGGCAGGTAGGTGTGGTATCTAGTAGAGGCTGACATGCTAAGGCCACTAATGCCGGTGCTGGAGGTGTTGGTGGAGTAGGGGAAGGCCCCGGGGTAGTGCATGCGGGGATCTGAGAAGCGAGGGTCGGTCAGCGGTGACAGAGACGGGAAGGTGGTCCTCTGCGGGAAGAGCTCTGTAGTCGCTGTTATAAAAACAGAGAAACAAAAGGTTGGAAAGAGCCAGAAAACATTCAAACTGCTCTTGCAATTATGAAACCAGCGACTCAGAGATCTCTCTTTTCTATTATTCGCAAGAAAAAAAAGACCCACATTTCCAGAGCAGCAAATCTCCCCAGACCCCCAATTCTGAGCTCAAGTTTCTTGCGATATACCGGTCCATGGAAATGTTTGCTCAAAGTAATGAACTGAGACATTTCTTTGCTTAATAACAGTCATCAAGCACTGACAGCACATCATCCCACAGCCCCGTGCACAAGACTGAAGTTATGAAAAGGCCCCCTTGCCACAGCCCTCCCACCACTGCTTCAAAAGACGCAACGCACAGTTTTCTATCTTTTTCAGAGCAATGAAAAGAGGCATTGTCTGTAGTGAGGGGTGCTTTGTATAAACACAGACAGCTCGCTGCACTGTTGTGCGGCTTGTCATAAATCATATTTAGGTGGCAGAGACAGACGGTCGCACTCGGAGACGGTCAGAGAGAAAGAGAAGGGGAGGGGACGCAGGAAGAGAAATTGTGTTTCTGTGTATATCTAAACTAATGTGTATCACAGTGAATGACCTGTCAGAGTCGCTGCCAAGTGTAATCTCACAGGTAACGAAGCACAGTGGAACCAGGCTGCTATGTCTGCCATTTCACTGCACACCTTCTCATTTATTCAGCTGGCAAAAGGGAAATAGAAATATTGCTGAAGGGTTCGGCTTGGCGGTTTGCTGCTCTGAGATTTGATGCCACTACTGTCACCAAGGAACTCAAACACCATATTTCCCTCCTCGCTCAGCTAAGGAGTGCTATTGGCTGATCTTACACCACCCGAGCTTGGGAAACGAACCCATTCACAGATTTATGAAAGCTGCCGACTGACACCTCCGATAGTATTTGTGTTTCAGTCCAAGTACAGCACCAGTTATTTTCCAAGTTTCTGCTTAATGTACTTACGATACCTTTGATTTATTTTCACTTTGTTTTAATTGCATGTAAGCTAAATGCTAACACTGGGGAAAATTACCTGCTACTGTTGTGGTTTTACTGGCTTCAGACACACTTTTAAATTCCCAGGTAAAGGTGTGAAATATTAAGTGTTGCTTGGCAAGTTGACCGCGTCGAGTCTTTGTGTTCATGATACTCCGGTATTTTCCAAAGCAATAAGGTGGCCTTCAGCCAGAACAAACGCCCTTGACCTGGTTGTATGCCATAAAGACTAGTGAGTGTTCCTCACACCTGATGTCAGCCTACAGTATGCGCTCAGCCCACGCCTGTGTACGCCCGTGGTTATTTGTTTGTCTGCGTGTGGCTTCCATGGGTCCAGTGTGCCCACATGACTTCAAGTGTAAAATGTGGATTTGGATGGCAGAGAAAAGAAAGCTTGTATTTGTCAAATAGCAAGCGCTTGCACGCCACAGCCCCGAGGGGGGAGAATGCCAAACTTGCGTGCCACGGTCTTGTTGAAATGTCTTTTCCCTGTGTCTGGAGAAGAGGGTCCATTTTCAGCTGCAAAAAAATCAGTTCCTTTGCAATTTCCATGGCCCCAGCTTTACTCTTTGTTTTTTTTTCAGCAACACATTGCTGCTGTTGAATTTCCTTTTTTTTGGGAGGGGATGAGGGAGTTAGTAGTGGTGGTGGTGGTAGGAGGGGCTGTTTCTTTTTCCAGAGTCTACCAGGCACAGGAGTCGAGCTCCGTATCTGATTTCACGCGAGGAAAATCCAAGCCCTCAGCTGCTGTTGATTCGGGTGAAGTGGAGTCAGCCTACTAATTCCTACCGGACTCTCAAAAAGCTTTTGCTCCCTCTCTCTCTCTCTCTCTGTCTGTCCCTTCATCTGTCCCACTCTGTGCTAAATTTAGGCTTCGGGGTGAAACCGGGGAGGCGTTCTGTGGCTTGGGGACACGACAGCTCTCGCTGCTGCCGCCTACGCCGCCCACGCCGCCCACGCCGCCCACGATCTCCGCTTAATTGAAGTCGGTGGAAATGTGTGGGCCAAACTGCGGTGGGGATCGACTCCTGTGTTCCGTCAGGGGAAACTGGACTGGACGCTTATCACAACACCTTAATGGGCTTATGCAGTCTCAGGTTTTTGGCTGGGAGCCCTGAGGAGTCTGGTACAGTACAGTAGCTCCCTCTGGAGGAGAGGGCTAAACAAAGTGTCCTGTAATTGAGAAGCAAAGTTTGCAGTCTGCTTTTTCTCCCTCTTGACTGCGTTGCATACCTTCCTGCATCCCCACCCTCCCCCACCCAACATAAGTGCAGGGTTTGCTGCTGCGGCTGTGGTAACGGTGGTGTATCTTTGGCAGAGAGGGTCTTCCTAACTGAGCCGAGTACTCGCTGCCTGTAACCTCTACGGCACAAAACCACACATGATCTCCATTAGGCTCATCTGAAACGTGTTGACTAAATTGCAGGGACAGGATAAAGGATGGACCCCAGAGGCCTAGCTAGCACAGTGTGTGATGTTCTGAGTGTATGAAGCGGGTAGCTGGGAATCGGGGCTTTTATAGAGAACACGGTGTTCCAGCATGAGCTCTGAAGTGCAGCGGCATGCTCTTTTTGAATTCTGCAGTGCCAAGGGTGGAGCCCTCCTCCTTTCTGCTTAGGTCAAGAAGTCCTCTAGTCCACACTCAAGCGTGTAACCCAGATATGACAGGAGGTTTGTCTCGTTTGCATACGGGAGAAACTGATTTTGGTTGTTAACACAAGGGCAGGTTTGAGGCGGTCACGTCTCTGTGTGTAATTGTGCACGGGCTTATGTGTGTGTGTGTATGCACGTGTGCCTGAATGTGGTGGCTGACAATGGGGGGGATGCAAATCCAGGCGTTCACCTGTGAAATGTTTACTCAGGCTTGATGCAAACTGTGACGGCCAGCACCCAGGGAAGGGTGTCTCAGGCAAATAAGTCAAAGGAGGAAAAAGAGAGAAGCCCGGGCTGGTGCGGCTACGTGGAAAGAGCCACTGTGCTGTGTAATAAGAATGTTTTCTAATCTTTTTCTCTGATATAATCCCTGAAAAGGCCCAGCTGCTCTGCATTGTGGACTCCCGAGAAGGGATTTAAGTCCTTTCACAAGCAGAAAGCGTCCGGTTGATTTATTGACTGGTTTGAACAGTGGATGCCATTAGCTTGAGAAGGCGCTGTTGATAATTGGCCGACGAGTACAGGGTAACGTAACGCCACGGCAGGGCCGGTGCTGCAGAATAGGAGACCCAAATGAACACAAATGATCTCCAGGTGTTTATTTAAGCGCCGAGGCTGTGGAGCCGGAGCATCATGTCGGATGCAAATACCGATCACCTCTGTACTGTGGCAACACGGTCGGCAGCCCCAAAGCCTCATCCACGTTAGCACTTTATCATGTGAGCGCGGAGGATTTTGCATGTTCTCAACTTGTGACATGCAACACAAGCAAGGGAAAAAGAAGTTTGTGATTATAAAAACCCTGAGATTTCCCTAATGCGTCGACACACGAGGTGACGCGATTAAAATATTTTTTTGTTAAGTAAATCTTTTTCTGCGAGAGATACGATACTCACTTGTAAAGTGACTGGTGTGATGTATTTGTTAACCAGTCATTGGGATTGTAGCTACATGAGAATCGCTGTTGTTAAATTTTTTTTCTCACTGCTGCTTCCAGTCTCTCACACAGCCCCGAGTGCCTTTGCACAGACGCCAACAAACACGTGTAATTCTGCTGTGTCAGTGCTTAGACACATTTCTTTAGACATTGCGTTGTATCTGATAAAATGCAGAAAAGAGAGCAAGAGCGCAGTGCTAAATCTAAAAGTCATTTTGTGTCTGAATGCGGGACTTCGTCACAGCGTGAGCGTATGAGTCAGCACGTCCGGTGTGGAGTGGTGGGTTGTGCGTAGGAGAATGCAAGACTGAGAGGGCTTTTAATCAAAATCGCCAAGATACAAATGAAACAAAGGAGAAGGGGGAAAGGCAGCGGAAGACAATGAAGAAAAAAAAGCGAGAAGGATGGTGGCATTACGGGAACGCCGTGTGATGTAGTTGGGCCCTACAGGCAAAATGAAACAGACTCTAATATCATTGGTACGCTGGCGCACCCTTTCCAGCTTGTTTCTTTCAGTTTGGAAAAACTACGTTTACTAATTAAAACAAAGCAGTGCGAGATGTTTTTAAAGACTTATATTCAAAGCGATCTTCATTGTGTTTTGCACGCTTGCTCACACAAGTCCTTACTAGTGACTTCACCCTTCAGGCTGTTTTTTCGCAACTAGCGAACACCCTCGGTTTCAAATTGAAACACACACACAAAGACACCGTCATGCATAAACAACATCCTAAAATAAATACAGAGTCTCATGCTTAGTTAAATTAGTTCTTTTATCAAGTATGACGTGTAATAGTGAGACTTCTTGCAAGAACCAACCATGACCTACTAAACACATCAAAACGTCTCTCCCCTTACCAACCAGTCTGCAGTCTGAGACACTCAGACAGGTTTCTGATTTGATTTTGACTTAAATATGTTTAATTTAATTTGCTTATATTTTATCTATAACTGTTGATTGCCTTTTAGTATTTCAGAGACTGCACGAACTGTCCTCGTATAATTTTCTGTATGACGGCATTTTATTGCATATAATGTGTTTTTAGAAACCTCCTTGTCAAGCTGGTTTTTGATGAGCGCTATAAAAATAACCTTGAAAGCCAAGAGACAAAAAGAGTGTGTGGGGTAAAAAAAAAAGCAGTGCATTGCAGTGTCTCACCTGGCCATGGTCTCAGGTCCTCCTCCACCTTGCAGGTCTTCAGGGTGGGGGTGTCCATCTGCTCCTGCCACAGGGCTGCAAGAACACACACAAATACAAGCAATATGTGAGGATGTGGGCTTTATAAACAATCCAGTAGAGCAATTCTGGGAATTAATACGAGTTGTGTGCGTGTACAGGGTGAGGAGGTCACTGCCTGCGCCTTAGCAATCTAAAACACAATCCAAAAACGCCTTCTCGACAGACTGGGCAGAACCGTCTTGACATCTGGACATTTGGAGATGTTTTCCTGTCACAGGTCGGTCTCTGCTGACTGAGCAGTGAAGGCTGGGAAGAGGAGGGGTGGTTTTCTCACCACAGTGAGACCAAGCTTGGAAAAACATGCTCGATGGGTGCATATGAGATATTTTTGGGACTTTCAGGCGAGACACCGGAGAGACCTGTGAAGCTTATCCAGCCAAGCTGTCAGGAAGCCGAGGAGGGTCGAGGAGCTACTGGCCCAACGCGTGGGACCCTGCTTCACACTGGACGGTCACACCGCAGCACAAACAGCTGGCTGTTTGCTCTCGGTCTGAGACGGCGCAGTTGTTACACGACAACGTGCACGAAGCTGCGTGGAGCGCCTCGGCACATGTGCTGCGTGACAGCCCAGTCTGCGCGCCTCCGGATAGTGCTACGTCTCGTTTAAAACTTTTTCATCAAATGTGCGTAAATATTTTCAACATGCAGGCAGAAAAACGTGTATTACATTTTTCTCGCGTCGTCTCCCTTTAACGACAGCATCAATCAGCCGTCTAACCTCAGCGTGACTCTGCACACCCTCCCTCTCCCAGCCTCCTGTAGCGGCAATTAGGATGGAGAGGGGATGCCAGAGGCAGAGAGGAGGGCGGTGCTGGGTTGTTCACCTATAGCCACACTGGGCTTAACTAGTGTACGATCTCTGCTTCCCCTGGAGCTCCTCCACTTCCTTTGCAAAGACCCAAATCAGCACTCAGTCACTGAGAGGTCCTGCACTATGCCTCACAATGGCAAATTCTTAAACATAAATGGCCTTATTCAGAAAGGCTTGCAAGCAGCTGGTGCGATTCGCTCAAGAAAATAAACATTTCCTTCAAATATTTTGATTGGCCAGCAGACAACGTCAATACCAGAGGCACAGATTACCCCTGTTAATAAGACGGCCGGCCGCCCCTCAGCCCTGGGCGGAGCCGAGGAGTGAGGAAGGCGGTGGCTGAGCAGGGAAGAAGCGGCGACCGCGTCACTAATGAGAAGCTTTTGGGGTGGTGCCAGTGTAGTTTTGGAGAGGACTCGCATATAAACACACACATGTGCTGCTTTTTGAAGTGCATGTGTACATGAAAGGAGGAGGCTGAGAAGATGTTAGAGCCAAAATGGCGTCCATCCTCGTGACTCCGGATCTAGCGACGCCTCTGAGACATGTAACGCGCCTGCCGTAATGAAGCGTGTCATTGAGACACAGTGAATGCTGGTCCTTGTGCTGGCTTCCTGTTTCGCTCAGGCCTTAGGCGTCGCAGCAGGGAGAGAATGTGAGAGAGCGAGCAAGACAGAAAGAAAGACGCCAGCGAGGGAAGGGGAGAGAAAGAGAGCGTGTTAGAGAGGGGAGGAACACGGCCTTGGCTCAGCTATGTGGGACATTTGATATGTCTTTTGAGCCCTCACTTATAACGTGAGCAAAAACAAACACATGGGCTGAAAAATCCTATGTTCTCTTTCAGGGCTCGTTGTCCGCCCGCCCTTCCCCTCTCCCCAGACTCAATAGAGACTGTTCATGGCACACATGTAGTTTCTGTAATTGCTGAAATGTAAAACTGGGCCCGGCTCTGATGTGAAATTATAACTTACACAAACAGTTGAGTCTGGTAAAAAACATCTCGCTCTCACTTCTCCTTTTCTTTGTTTTTTTTTTTTTTTGTGTTTTTTTTCCCCACCAGGGCTTCAAAAGAGCTTTTTTTTTCTCAGTTGAAGAAAAGAAACATTTTCAGTTTGAATTATTCATCTCAGGGTCACAAAAAGAGACTAACCACAAGTGAAGCTTTCAGGCACCATAACAAATAAACTCTGTGGTGGCCATTGACATATTATGTAAATAGTGGAGTGCAGAAGTAAAACAGAGTGTCTAAAGGACTGTTCCAGTTCCTGCTCGTTTTAGTTGCATTTACCTCAGAGGGCCAGCTTCCTGCTCGGGTTTGGCACAAGTCTGCATGAAACCCAACGAGCGCGGTGGCTATACTCTAAAGCCTACACCACAGCTACCTGACGGCGCTAATTTCCTGTCTCGCTCTTGCTTCTAATTGGCTGATCGTGTCGTTCGGGATGTGTGAATTAGCTCGAGCCTCTGAGTTTGCGGCAGTAGCAGAGCGCTGCCTCGAATCTGGGGGGCCGGCCGGCTTGTTTATGTGGAGTAAACAGTGTGGTCACTGTGGACGAGGCAGGAGGGGCTGAATCAGGCCGGTCCTCCATCAAATGGGACTTTTTCGAGTCAATTCCAACTCAGAGGCCACAGCCTGAACGCACTGAGCGAGCGCGCCAGAGCCGAGCTGCAGCAGATGTGCGCCAGTTGTGCAGCGTGACGCCAGCGGTACCAACATTTGTAGAAGAGTCATTAACGGGCAAGAGCTTTCCGGGTAAAAGCTGAATACGGCAAAAAAAAAAAAAAAATGTAGTGAGTAATATAGTAGATCTGAAAGATTACGCCGAGTTTTTCAGCAACATCACCACATGACTCAGACACACACACACACGCACTTTTGGGCCGTCATCAAAGCCCTGAGCACTTGATTTGATGGTGGAACGTTATGCTAGTATCTGATATTCATCTTCAGAGAGGAACACACAGGTGTTGGAACAAATAACATGTTAAGTGATACCACCTCAAAAGTGCCAGGACTTTCTTTTTGGATGATTAAATTGGTGCTCCATTTCTTTTCTCCCCCTCCTGCCTCTCTAACTGTTAAAACACATTTAAAGTTAAAAGAGCGTCTTTCTTCTCGGCTGTCTGTTAGAGGCTCTGCCAAGGGCTTGTTGAGTTTTGTCCGCTTTTAAAACGGATTAGGGTAAAACTGGAATCTGTTTTCCACTTTTAACTTTGATATAAATCAAATTTTCAATCAGCTGCTTGCTTCCCTTAAGACTGTAAATGCTGTCGAATACATTGTGTATCAGAGGAAGGGAAGAAAAAAAACTGCCACCCACAGATACACATAGTATACACATGTAGCTCACTTGAGGTTTTGAAAACCAGAATAACAATTTAGTACTTGATTGTCTGAGTGTCAGATTTGCTTGACTGCACGAGTTGAACCATGCATTTTTCAACCACACACACGCGCGCACACACACACACACACACACACACACACACACACACACACACACACACACACACACACAGTCCCTCCACCCTAGCTGAGAATCATTCCACATGTCTAGCAGGCTTACCTGTGGACACAGAAGAACAAAAACAAGCAGTGAGTGTAGCGTCTGCCAGCGCGCAGGAATCCTGTCACTGCATGCACTGTAATGAGCTCTTAATTACCCTGTCTGTCTGGGACACTAGCGGAGAACTTGCAACACTAGAATGAAACTACGTGTGTGCGTGTGCGTGTTTTATTTTCAGTGTGCTTATGGTGCAATCATCTTTGTCTCGGTGTGATTTAAGAATCCAGCGGTAGCTGATGTCTGCAGACGTGTCCTGTTGACGAGCAAACTGAGACAGAATTTCACGGCTCAGACAACAATATGAAGCAAGTAGGCTTTAGGAGGAGGAGGAGGGTGACACTATGCTTTCCTTTTTGTAGCCATCTTCAGAGGGGACGGGGTTGGAGGGGGGGGAGGTTCCAGCCTCGGATAATGGAAAACATCTTTTGTAACAGCAAGAAGGGAATCCATTTAATTATAACATGTTGATGGGCGATCTATCACCCGGCAATTCTCAAACAAACAGGCTTCGGGACTTAAAGTATCTGCAAAGTACAACAGCGTCTGGCAGGGATTGTCAAAAGCAGAGACGTGTGTGTTGTTGATATGTAAACACCTCCCTGTGTCTCTGGATGGGATTTATTACAACAAGTCTATTTTTGTTTGAGCTTTGCTCGTAATGCTGTCGTGCTGTTGTCTGTGCGCGATTCCTGCGCATACGGGACCGCTCTGCGGGACCCGTGCCACAACATACATCCACGGGCTGCCGCTCAGCCAGCGGATAGACGAGGTGGGAGGGAGAAAGGCTCTCTCCTCTGTTATTTAATTATTTTACCACTCTTGCCCTGCGGTGTGCCGTCACGATGGTAATACCACAGATTAAGGTGTGTGGTTTTTACAGCCCTTCCCCTCGTCTGTCTCACTCACATGCGCTTCTTATAGACAGCCTCGAGTCACCGGCAGCTGTAACTTGAAGCTCAAGGCCTTTAACTTATCTTGACACTTCCAAGAGATGTTAGCGTGTTGTGTCTGCTCTCCGACTACATGTGTGTGTTGCAACATTGCAGGCCTTTGAAGCCAGGCAAGTCTAATTCCTGCCCTAATCCTGCGTGAGGCAGACGAGAGCCGAGCGCTTCGTCTGCTGTCTGGACCGTGTCTGTACACCTCCCCGCCGATTGGCGTGCATCCCCGCCGGCCCGCCCATGCGCTCCCCCCGCCCACTTTTCAAGTCAGAAACCTAAAGTGTGAGCTTTGCTGCAGGGGTCTTTTTATTGGCAGGCAGCCTGCGGTGCGCACGGCAAACCCTGAGCCGTCAGAAAATGATCATCACAGTGACTGTATTGTGTCGAAGAGCCGCACCGTTTAGTTTCAGCATAACCTGTCGCTGGTGTTTCTAAAATGGCTGACGTGTTTTCATCTGGGTACACGCCGTACAGGGGAACAAAAGCGATATCAACAGTAAGTAAGGACAGGGGAGAGAAGGGTGAAAGACCCCGTGTTCTCTGCAGTCAGCTGTAAGATAGCCCCATACTGGTGAGTCAGCGCTGGCTAAGCTAAGCACAAGGCCAAACAGTGTGCACACTGATAGTGTTCCACCCACACACGGCTCAGAGGTCCCAAACAAGCCCTCCTGTACACAGCAGCATGCTGATACAAAGGTAATGAGATTCATTAGCCAGCATGAGAACCAGAGAGTGGGCCGAAGTTTGCGTTCAGGCATGTGTGCTTCCTGTTAAAGAGGCTCCAACAGAGAGGGAAGAGTCATCCTCACCCACGCAGCTGTCCACAGCTGACACACAGCCTCCTCCCCTCCAGTCGCACCACCTCTGTCTGACTCTCAGCTCTCCCCCCAGCTTCCCCCGCACCCCTACACATTCGGACAGTCTCAGACTGACGTGATTGCCAAGGTAGCGGAAGGCTGCTACATTCCTGAGGCTGTAGTTGCACGGTGTGCGGAGGCCAGCTTCGGCAACTTGGCCAAGCTCGGCTGGCAGCGGCGGCCGTGCCACCTGGCTGCAGATTCTACCCCGCGCACTGTGGGGCCCAGACCCACCAGCGCAGGGCATCCGGGGACAAAGCTGACATGAGCTTCCCCTCGAACGGCCAACACATAACAGCTCTCAGATTAGTGGAACAGACCTCAGGAAAGTTTGCGGAGAACATGAAAGTCTCTTGGCTTAGCTCAGGGTGAGGTGAACAGCATGTGCTGTGCTGACAGATTCAATTACTTCAGCCAAATTAAACCAAATATGTTCGGCTTATTAAAGGAGATTTTCAGTTCTAAGTCATTAAAGGGCCAAATTAAAGTGTACATATTCTTCCTTCTAACTCATTTTTGAAAATATGGGCTGTAGATGACTTTCTTCTCTTAAATATGTTTGTGGAAAATTAGATAAACACGGTTAAAAATATGCACACTTTGTTTTGTCTACAGTATCGCGATAGTAGGAGCAGGAAGTCGTTTCTTTCAGCTGATCTAAGTCTGTCATGAAGCTAAATAATGTGGGTCGCCATTAATGTTTACGAGCTTCCCGTCACAGGTAGATGCACAGTGATGCTTTGTGGGTGTAGCTCAGTAGAAGAAAATGGCTCCAACAAATAAAATTACTCACAACAACATTTGTGTATTTTTAGATGTAGCCATGTTGAGTTTTTCAGATGTGTGTGTGTGTGTGTGTGTGTGTGTGTGTGTGTGTGTGTGTGTGTGTGTGTGTGCTCAGAGTCAAGCAAAGGCCTAAAACTATCAATAAAAAGGGTCAAAGTTGAATCATAAATAAAGGTCAGCACGAAAGTAACAGCAAATTACGTTTGTGAATTTTCCCTACACACACTCATTCAGCGTCACAGTTTCACAACTAGTACTTTCGAAAGAGATGTGAAAGTTTGCTGGTTGTACTCGTATATGTCAGTGGACCTCCTTACCTGGTGTGGTGCCAAGGTGGGGTTGGTGGATTTGGCGAGGATTGGTGTTTCCTGGGCCTATCCTCATACTCCGCTGGTAGCGTTCGATCTCTGACAGCCTGTCTGAGAACTGCATCTTCTGGGTGTCTTCTAACTTCACCCTGTGCCCTGAAAGAAAGACATGAGGAGGAGAGAAAGTCAAGCACTTGCACATTTTACCTCCTACACAACCTGGAAAACTGGCACTTGTTGCCAGGCTTGTACAAAAATAGCAAACACAATAACAAGAGTCCTATTAGAAAATTCCCCTTCTCCCTAATTTCTTTCTGGAGCACAGCGGTTTGACACATCCTGGCAAAACAACTTTTCCTGTCTAAACTGTAATTAGTGTAAAATTAGTTTGGACTGTGACGAGCATCAGTATGCTTCAGTGCAATTCATTTATATATATATATGTATATATATATATATTCATATTTAAAAAAGAGAGAGAGAGCAAGAGACCGTCACCGTGTTTTCAGCTTCCACATACAAAAATATTATTAGAATGTCAGCAGACCTTGAAATACATTGGCTAGACACTAAATGTTATACAAGCTGCACCTGCTGCCACGTCATCCGCAGATAACGATAGCGTAAGTGGTCAAAAATAATTACTGGAGGAATTTTGTTTCCCTGAACCTAAAGTCTAAGAAACAACACACTACCAACTGCTGCAGGAGTGCAGCAGTGGACAAAAGTGCTTTTGTTGGTCTTTTTAACAAGATTAAAAGAAAAGAAAAAAAGTGAGTGCATCTATCCCCAATAACCACTCGTCTCTCACACCCACACCCACGCAAATTCAGGTCTGACTGACACAGCACTTAGTCAGAAGGAAACACCCAGACGAGGTTAGCAGACCATACAGTCATCGCTGTTAAACATAACGAAGAGAAGGGAAAGAGAAAGAGACTTTAGCGCGTGTCTGTGTGCAGGAGGTGAGACTTAACTCTAAGAAGCGAAGCAGCGCTTCTTTAATCCAACCGAGTACCTAACCCGCACACACTTAGCCCCCATATCACTTTGATGCCCTGTTCAGGGAAACGATGAGATGAGAAAAAACCTCTGATCATGCCTTTTATGCAGACGCACTCATGTACAAATACACATGTGAACACACCTTAAATGTCAGACGTGAGTGCGGATGAGGGCTGTGCCTCTAATGGGAGGAAGACATTTTAATGTAACTATCAATGCACCAAAACTGTGTGTGAACCGGCATGTATACATTCTGTGGTTTTCTCCCTGGCATCTCTACAGAGTGGCCTAATGTGAAGTAATGGCTGGATTTGAATATTTTATCACTATATAAACGGGGCAAGGCAGACGGACCAATATGGATTTTGCCCGTCCTTTCTCTGCACTGACCCATGGGCAATATATCTTCCCTCCGAGGCTGACCCATGGGTAAAGTTTCCTCTCGTTTACCGCTCTGTCCATTTGTTTGTGCCCACTGCCTCGCTTCCGGCCTCTCTTTACAAACTATATAGAAATATCAAGCTTTGAAGCCCCCTCCCCGTACGCACACGCAGGCAGCCACATACATGGAGGGGTGATGTTCCGACATAATGTGAACACAAGCAGGCACTCAAATCAAAATTGTCGCTCTTCATTCACTCATTAGGAGTTGGATGAAACTTTAAATGTGTGAGAAGAAAAAGAGTCAGTCATGACTAATCTGTAGGAGCAGAGACAGGAGTCGTGTTGCTGCTCTGCAGCTGTTTGTGTGAGTGTGTGTGACTGAGTCCACCCTCTGGCCTGCCACTTTGCTCTGTGCTGTTACTCAGAACAAATCCCGGATAGACTCGTACGCTCTTGCACGCTCTGTAATATCATTTTTATTCACATGTGGCCTTCTTTTTAAACTTTGATGGAAGGTAGAAGCCAGAATATTTCTCTCTCTCTGCACACACACACACACACAGCGCCTGGTACAGGCTCCATAACCCACATAGACACTGTGGCTACTGTCTGTTCCAAGCCAGAGCAGGGGCGGCCAGGGGAAGCAGTCCTCCAAATATAGCCCCTATATGTGTCCTTGTGTAGTTATTAAGAGATTTACACCACCTCAAACGGCTGAGGTCGGGGAAATGATACATCCCACTGCTCTCTGGTTGGAAAAAAAGACAGGCAGCACGGGGGAAAAAAATGATAATTGGTCAGTTTTTCTGTGGCCACTGGTGGTCTGAGATGAATTGGCTGACTCTTTAGGGATGAAAGTGATCATTCAGTTACCCACAAACATGCACATGAACACACTTGAGCTGTGGATCCCGTGGCCCAGTTCCAGTTGGCAGGGATGCTTTAGCGACACACTGTTCGCAGCTTCCAGCAGGGGGTTTAGTGGCTTGTGAGAGGGCGATGTTTGGAAGGAGTGAGCGAGCGGTGGCATCATTAGAACAAGACCTGGCGCTCATTAACCCTGGCCTTGCAGTTGCTCTAAACATTGCACGTCGACTGGGAGGTGGCTTGAAGCTTTCGGCACCTCCTCTCAGTTTTACTCCTCGTCCCTTTTGTCTGTGTGAGCCTGTAAGCCTTACTGGGAAATTGTGATCAGAGGTGGTAGGGCATGAGCTTCGGACTGCCCGTGTAGCTTGAAGCAGGAATTTTGCCATTTCTGCACATGGCAAGTGTCTTAAAAAGAAAACTGTTGCTCCCTGTAGAAAAGTTTTAATAGCTGTCTAAATGATCCGCATAAGAGTCTCTTTGGCCAGCTGACCCCGGCTATAGCTGCTTTGTGTCAAGTCCAACCGCCAACATTTGACTTCTACTCTGCAGGGCTTGGAGGGCCAGAGGGGTGCCGGTGCTCCACACCAGCCCCATTTCAGAGGGGTTTCTGTGGTCAGATGAATATTTAATGTGTTAGTGTGCACTTAGGAAAGAATGCCTTTGTTTTTCTCTCTATGATATCATAACCACAAGATAGAGCTGGGAGATGGGAGGCAATGCACACATGAGGCCTAAACAGCAGCGCTCAATATGCATCCAGAGCTGAAAATGGATGCTAAAGGTTGTAGATTTACTAGCCTCCTCTCAGAGTAGTGGTCGCATCATCTGAAAGCATTATGGAAGTCTATGAAGAACAAATAAAATGCTTGATATAAAATGTCTGGTATTAACAATGTAGTGAAAGGCGATGGCTGTGTTTTGAAGAGATGGGTGTGCCGTTCCCAGCCCTGCTTTGTTTCGCGTGTGTATGTGTGTGTGTGTGCTTTTATTTCCTGATAGTGTTTTATCTTCACTGCAGCATTGCTTTGCTCTTTTGTGTCTGTGCTTTGAAGCATTTTGAGGTAAGTTCAGGTGTAAAACGTGCGAAAAGTGTAAAGTTATGTTCTTCCTCACACTGCACGTGGGCGTTTCGAAGACCAGACCGCACGAACAATCTCCACCGAGCGTTGCCCAGCCTTCCCTTCACAAAACCCGTATCAGCTCAACAGGGAGGCAGTGTTTGCTCAGCGAGGTGACTGCCAGGACTTTAACACGATGCCACAGCTGAACGATCACCCAGTGCGACCTGTTTCCTTCCTTCACCCTCGCACTTTTCTCTACTTCTCCTCTCGTTTTCTGTCTGTCTGTCTGTCTCTGCCTCCTTTAAAAGAAAGAAACATATGTTGCCGTCCAAAGGGAGACACATTAAACACAAGCCCTTTTTAGTTAAGGGCTGGGTTCTTTTTCAGGGACAAAGTGAAACTCTATCTGAACAGCAAAGGCCAATACGTGCTTTGGCTGTGACCCAGCTCTGCAGTGAATATATTTGAAGTGTAAATATTTGTTTTCGTCGTATAAATGGACTTGATAGGCCCCTGATAACAGACAAGAATTAATGTGGAGTGCATGTATCACAGTGAAAACTATGTCTGGACTGTCTATGTATGCATGGTATTGAATTGCATAAAAAAACAATGTTTGGGTAGTGTAAGGAGCACTCCCGAGTCCAGCGCAAAGTACACAAAATGGCAGCTGGGTGAGCTTTTTTTGTTGCATTATTGAATCATTTTAATAATACCACAAGTTTTAGGTCAGGGAAGCCCTTGTTTTTTGTGCTAGCGCACTGAAACTAAAGTCTTGAAAAGATATGAAAACAAGCTGCATCCTTATCTAACTTCTGAAACTCGACAGTGTACCGGGGTGACAGTTGAACACATGTTGCAGTGGGGCCTACTTGCCTGCGAGCAAACTTCCGTTTGCCCTCAACAGACACTGGGGACGTTTCAACATGTGTTGAGCAAAACCTTGTACACCTGTCTTCCTCTTCCTCCTCTCTAGTGGACCTGAACCCCCCCCCCGTCACGTTCCCACCCTGCTTCTTTCTGCCACCCTTTTCGTTTACTTCCCTTTTCGTTCTATTATGAGCACAGCCCAAAACACTTTTCTGCAGCAGTGCATTTGGCTCTGTGCTTCCCAAGGCCACCAATCACACCATTGGGTATTTACAGTGGGGCAAATCAAAGTTCTTGTTTTGAGGCTGACCCTGAAGGATGTGGGTTTTACCCTTGGCTGGTGATTGTGGCTGTCTCGTCTGGGCCTAAATGAGTCGATGCTTGCCACACTCAGACATTACACTGCTTTAAACTCATTTACATAACGCTCCCGTACGTCCTTATGAATAAATGCGTAAAGTTTTACAACTCTGTGCGCTCACTTCATGATAATGACAAACTGTATCTCTGGATATAAGTGTGAGCTAAAGTGTCTATCATAAACACAGCAGCGCTTTTAGTTTTTTTTTTTCTTTTTTTTTTTGCGGAAACATTATTTAGGCTTTCAGGGGGACGTCAACAAAAGTTGTGGCATGCTTTTATCATCCTCTATGGCCACAGCTGGGGGACCGTCTGGTCCCTGAGGCAGATGCATCAGCCTGTCTCTGGGGACATCAGCACTGTGAAAATCCCCCTCGTAGGCCTAACACAAGCTGCTCACAACGGAAGTTGCTACATGAGACTGTTTGAGCAAAGAGCGAAGCCTTCCTTTTCTGATAAGGGGATAAAGTGCTTTGCGTGTGTGTGTGTGTGTGTGTGTGTGTGTGTGTGTGTGTGTGTGTGTGGAACAGAAGCAGTGCCACACAAGGACAGCCCTGCAGCGAGGCAGGTTGAGGCAGGCAAAGAGGGTGAGGGGGTGCCAAAATAGTACCCAGATTCTAGAACAATACAGCAAGGCCCGTAGCACATTGAGAGCAATCATCCCTCTTTTGTCTGGCCTTTCTGTACTTTTGTGTGTGTGTGTGTGTGTGTAACTGTCTTCTGAGGCGTGTTGGGGGGTGATATGAGTGGAGCTGTTTTGCAGGCCTTTTGGCTGAATGCCTGCAGACTTTGCAGTGCTGCTGCTGCTTTGGCCTTGTTGTGCACAGAAGGCCTATTTGGCTCGGGTGACAGATCATATTAAAGCAATAAGCTGCTCTGAGTGTGTTATTTTAGCTCAAACGGTGAATGAGGTTGTTGTGCACATCTGTGTGTGTGTTTACGCTCGCGTCTGCGTGGTAGTCAGGTCGCTCTAAGTAGCGAGGTGCTGGGTGAAAGGTGGGGGCCTCGCAGAGCTGTGGGAAAGGAAGACAAGCTGCTGCTGTCACATACATCAATGCAACGCCAGCAGATGTGTCAAACGGCTATGGGTTCACACCTCCGTGCATAGTAGCTCACACACAATTATGTGCAAAAATGAGTGCATTTGCCCCTAAACACACACGCAAACACACAGAGTTCCACTGAATGACAAGATTAAGATTCCAGGTGGGTCAGAGCAAAATGTGTGAAATGTAAAATGTGTGAATTTTCCATCATGTAGGCACGCATAAATTTTTTTATTTATTTTTTTTACTTTCAGTTCTTTCTCTGTGTGTCTGTTTTTTTTTTTTTTTCTTTGTTTTTTTTAAATGCTCTTGGTGGACTGTTGCAGAAGTGTCAAGGTTACAAGACTGACCTCTCCTTTGCTCTGATGATTCCAGTCTGTGTTTACCTACAGAATTACAACTTTCTCCACTGCTGGAAGCAAAAGAAAAGTTCTTGCTGCACCTATTATTTGCTCACTGTTCCTAACCATTAAGGCCTGAAGAAATAAATATCCAAACCGCAGGGTGGTGGTACACAGCGTCTTTTCCAGTAACCAGCAGGTGCCTTCTTCCCACAAACCGCCCCCCCACCCACCCCTCGCACTCTTTGCCCCAACGCAGAAAACGGTTTATTGTCATAATCCAGCGGGGGAGAAAAATATTCCTCCACTCATGGGCCATTTATTTTTCTAAATGCAGATCGGAACTTTTATTGAATTACAGCTGAAAGGTCGTAATGGCTCCCTCCTGTATGGGTCAGTGTAAATAAGGAAGAGTGAGCACACACAGAGTGGGCATTTTACTTCAAGTCATAGGTAAGTAAACAGGAAAGACGCTTGGCTGCTGAGTTTGCAGGGGAGTGGGTAGGTGGAGAGAGCTGAGTGGAGATGTTGGCCCGACTTCTTATTTGATTATGAGAATGTGTCTTCTGCTTGCATCATAAGACTGAATTAAAAGTGCCGTCTGGGACCTCTGTAAATAATTTGGTAATTCCTGGGACGTCATGCTGTTCTATTCGCCGTCAGTGAATATGGGGAGGAAATTTGTGTCTGAGCGGAAAAAGCAAGGGCATTTTACCCCAAAGCTTGTGTGTGTGTGTGTGTGTGTGTGTGTGTGTGCGCGCGTGCCTCCAACAGTCATCAGCAGGCCTGAAGGAGGAGGATTCACTGCACTGTTTCAAAATGTGGACAATGTTCTTCTTTTTCCTCATACAGCTGAAACTTGTGCATTGACACTGCAGCAACATGCCGAACAACAAACAGAGGCAGCAAAGGGAGAAGAGGAGAAAAAACGGTGCCCGTGATTGGCTAATGGCTGCAATTTCTTTGTTTATATCACAATTCGGCCGAGGTATTTAAACTAATTAGCTCTGCTTTCACAGGAAAGCCTAAGTGCAAAAGCTTAAGCAGGATTACCTACAACTGTGTGTGAATGCACGAGTGCGCGTCTCGTCCTCAAAGAGAATTGGCCTCAAAGCTTCTAGATGTGGTTAAGGTGGCAACAGTGGTCAGAGAGCTTCCATCTCAGTCCTTTATTTATCCTCCCACGACAAAATTTGATCATGTTACACTCACAACGAAAAAAGACATGAGAAAATAATTAGCAGCTGAGTGGCTGCTTCTAAAGCTTACGGATATGCATGATATGGCCCTCATCTGCTTCCCGTCACAAGTCTGAAAGCTCAAAATGCGGTGGATGGTTTGTCCCAGTACACGAGTTCCTCTCTGAAATCAGTTCAGAACTATTCAATATGTACCACTGCATTCCAGTGGATTTATCAGTTAGCCAATATTTGTTCTACGTCTAATCACTGAAGCCAAGTATGATGCATCTGGAGTGACCCCGGGGGGGAGAAAGACCACAGTCAACAGGCTCCAGTCAGTGCAGACGCCACTGAGTGTCATTTCTTCGAAAAGATATAAAATCTGCCCTTTATCAGTTCCCATCTGTCTCTGTGTGGTGTTGAGGCAGATTCTCGTCTCAACCAAATCATAAATTAGGTGGTCATGAGGTTGATCGTTGAGGCTCGCCACTATTTGTCTGTGTATGTGTGACTGTGTGCATGAGCAGGCTGCTATGTCTCCAGGTTATAACATCTCGTAGTCAGGAAAGCACCCGGCATCACGCATGCCGCTTCCCCCCCCTCCCGTGGCACTGATACACCTGTAGGCCTTTCTTTCAAAGACACCCATCTCCATTTTCAAACATCAAAGTTTTCTTTGAGAGAGCAATTCGCACCGAGGGGGATCCTTTCATGTGATCTGCGGAGCATGGGCGTGGCTGCACTTAAAGAGATGCACCTGGCAGGTGCATAAGCTGGGCACCCGCACACGCAAATGCATACGCAGCAGCATTCATGCTATCTCTTTGTTTACTTTGCAGAGCGACTGCAATATCACAGGAAAAATAACACAGCAAATGTCATTGTTTGTCTATTTGCATACTTTGTACAGTCTGTGTGCCAAATGCAAATAAAATCAACCCGCCAACTCTAACATGCACCCGACCCCCTCCCCTCCCTCCCTGACTACCTCCCTACGCCCACCATTCTCCTCATGGAGCTGTAGGAACACACCCAACCGAGTAAACACAGGCAACAAAACACGACAGTACTTGTGTGATTTTGGATGCGTGGGCCTGTGTTGGTGGGAAAGTGTGTCAGCTCTGGCTGTATGTATACAGGTACTGCACGTATGCTGTGTAATTCTGTTAGTGGTTACGATGTTTTCACGTGTATCATTCTCAAGTATCACAAGACAAATGAGCACTTTGACGTTGCTCAGGTGGAACGAGCTGCCGCATCTTCAGCATTCAGCAAACAACAGTCTGTGCAAATCTCATCACCTCATACGTGCACAAAAAATAATGAGCCAATCTATCTAACAGTTCATATTCATCGTTTCGCTTCTAGTGTTATTTATCCGTCTTGATTATATTACTCTGATTAAATGAGATGGCACTCGAAAATTCATTTGAAAAACTCAACAGCAACCACGACACGGTTACTCAAAAAAAAAAATCCACAAACCTCATTGGGAGCGGTTTCACATAGGAACTATTTTGTTTCTACCGAAGCGCACCCGCCAACCAAAGGAAACACGCAGCTAGATAATATTACAGCTCAGTTGAGTTACAGCATTAATGTTTACACGCTGTCACAAGCGTGACCCTCCTGTTGCAGGTAGAGAAGCATTTTCTTCTGCATACTGACATAGTTGGCAGGTGCAGTTCAGTTAAAGAGGAAATAGTTCCCACGTGAAACTGCTCACATCAAGGTTTTATGGATCATTTTGTTTGGTTTTAGTTTTTTAATATCTTGGTTATGATGTGCTACTAATAACGAAACATGGGGCACAGCACATATCTCCAAAAAATAGGGCGGGGGGGATCTCCACAGCAGGGCAAAGAGGCAGAGGCAGAGTTAAAACTAGATATTTAAGATTCAGCTGAAAATGTGTGGAAGCTATTTTCTAGTTAGTGACATTACAAACACACACTCATAGCTGAACTGATTTCTCACACACAGACAAGTCTCTAATCTGCTGTCAGATATTAAATTTATATAATTTTTTTGACACCATATACTTGTTATTTGTCAGCCTTAACGAAAGAGCTTTATTTTGTCTGAACTCTCTGCCTTGACCCACAGCAAGGTCTTTCGGGGAACTGATTCATTTCAGGTTGAGAGATACAGAAATACAAACGGGCCCTTCCCCCGGGGCTAAATAGGCAGCAGTTGATGTCATGTATAAGCGAGGTGGTGAGAAGGGCAACAAAAATATAGCTGAGGGATTAATCGGTGAGAATAACCCTGCTCGGGCGTATGAGCTGTTGTGTGGAGGCATCTGATAGCAGCGACAAACAGGGGAGGGACTCGACACTTCAGTCATCTGCTTTCCTTTTTTGCCTTTCTGTCTTTTTCTAGCTCAGCATGCCCTCTCTTGTTGCTGGATGTGATATTTTGTTAGAGCTCAGACGAAACTGGAGGGAGAGCTTTCATCAACAGTTGTGCTTCCAGTTTGGGCTCAGCAGAAGTTTGATATTAAAGTCTGACAGATAGATTGGGGGGTGGGGGTGGATTAGGATGACAAATGCCGGATGTTTGATGAGGAAATCAGCAGCAAGGGAGACAAAAATACTGTTCAGGAACAGAATTCTGTCTGTGTGCATTCATGACCGTGATGCTGTGTGTCTGGGCATGTGGATATACATTAGTGTACACAACTGTACTCATAGCGTAAGTGTTTCCTTTACTGCTCGAGCGCTTTCAAGCATAGCATTCTTTGTTACATTGCCGCAGGCGAGCCACCGCTGCAGTCCTGTCCATCAGGTTCTCTCGACTAGATCCGTAAACATTAAAATCCCTCCTTCCCTTCGCTGCCAGCTCCTGCCATGGCTCGACAGGCAGCAATGCAAATGCAGGCCGTACACAAACAGCCTGCAAAGCCCCGCACGGCCGGGCCTAGCGGCCTGCCAGCCTGCAGACAGGTGAGCCCGGCACTGACCAAGATGTACAGGCATCGTTGTGTGTAATCGTTGACTAACAACAACCAAAAGAAAAGCAGTTTTTGCATGTAAAACTGTCTCTGAGATGACATTCATAATTTTTAAAAAATGCAGTTTTGTGTGTTGGCAGAAGCGCCTCGCAACATTTGGCTCGACACGTTGCACAGTTGCAATGTGCTGCCTTGTGGTTAGAAAATGATCTGATTAATTTTATGGTCCTAATAATGTCTGAATGTTGGTGTGTGTTCCTGTTCTGTCTGATATAGTCTCAGAATGTGCTTCTTGTTTAAATAAGAGAGACCCTTAATCTCATCTTGTGAGGTTTCTATTTTGAGTTTTTTTTTCTTTCTTTTTTTAACGAACTAAGCTCATCTCGGCCTCAGATCAGACGCACCACATTGAAACCAGCATAATGAACAATATAAATGTGCTGCGTTTCAAAATGCTCCCTCTATCCTGGTCTCCTCACAGAGTGCATTTTAACCTTTGCACAAAAGGCCACCAGTCTGTGTTTGAAATTGAGGGGGCTTTAGTTCGAGTTCATGAATATTGAAATCATATTCAGACGTTTCTTTTCTGTCATTCTGTGAATTTCCTCTCAGCACAGTGTAACAGAGTTTAATGGAGCTCTAAATTCCTCCTGCCCTAAATTAAACAGTGTTACTTTATAGCACCCAGCGCCAGTGTAAAAGTAGCACGGCCTCTCTGACGCCTCAGCTGAAGCCGTAACTTGTTGACAGACAGACAGGAGACAGCATTAACGTACACAGTTATTTCACACCGACACACTTGCAGATGAACCAGAGAATGCACTTGATGCACTCGCACACACATTCAGCTTCTTTTTTTTCTATTTGAACAGAATACAATCAAATTGAAACCATGCCCGCACACACACACAGCGTTTATTATTATCTACTCGCTGTTCTCTTTTATACCTCTGCAAATAGACGGCACTTAGTTTGGCAGGGTGAGGAGTGGGGGTGGGGGGGCTTGATGCTTCTCACTCCATGCCCCCTGAGCTCCCTTTGCTAACCGTGTCCTTTCATGTGGCTCTCGCTGCCACTCTCTCTGTCCCCTGTGTGCTCCATGTTCACCGGTTCTAAAGAACCCACTTCCGCATAAGCCGCAGTTATCCACCTCTAAGCAACCCTGATAAGTAAGATTCCTCCATAGAAACTATCAGAAAATCCTATTTCTCATATCTATCTCACCTTGAGCTCATTAAAAAATAAAAATGCACGCATACAGCTCTAACCGTCAGTGACTGAGTCATCTGAGTACCTCTGCTTTCACCATCCCTCGCACTAGAAGCATCAAACCACAAGAGCATGTAGCTGTGGCTGAAGGATGGCGCTAACAGCTTTAGCATGCCGTGCCTTCCTGCCAGGGCTAACGGTGGCTGGAGTCTGCCCTGTGTTAAATCAACGAGCCACTTATGTGGTTGTGCAGGCAGGTACAGTACGACCCCTCTGACCAGCGCTGAAGAAGGTAGGAGTGAGGAGGAGGAGGAGGAGGAGGGTTCCACTGAGCTGAGCCACCTGCGGCTTGGAGACTCACTCAGCTCCTCTTAGTGGTCTTGGGTTTTGCCTTAATATGCTTTACAGTTTCCTCTGACAGGGCCCTTCCCTGTGCCCCTGCTGCACACACACACAGACACACAAGCCTACCCTACTATTTAAGTGAGGACAATATATTGCCCTACATTCATTCTCTAGAGGCTTACCATAACCCAAGCTTAACCCAAACTTCACTCTAATCTTAACCCCAAAACCCAAGCCTTAACCCCAAAAGAAATCTAGGGGAAACTGGATTTTCTAGCACATCTTGATCGTGTGAACTGATTCTCTAGCTCTCCCTTCACCAAGGCACTGCACACCCACGAATGCACTTGCACTTGCTTTCAGGCCTGCTCAGTGTAAGACTCTCATCTACATTCAAGAAGCCAGTGGGTTTACTGACACCCACACTTAGAGAATCGGGAGTCGACGCTGACAGTGCTGTGCAGCATCGCACCTCAATGCATTTTAGCAATAATGCTAGTGTGAGTGGGTCTCTTTGTGTGCGTGTGCACTTACTGCGTGGTTCGCGGGGTCCGTCCACGGTCACTTTGATGGCGCGGTGGTACGTGGCCACCTGAGGCGGTCCAGTGAACACGGTGATGGTCAGAGTGAAGCTCTTTCCTGCAGCACAGCAACCAAATCGCGTTCATGAGTGTTATTTATTCTTCTTTGTAAACGACCGTTTAGAATGATCTGCAAAACTTATTTTCTCTCTTCTCACAACAATACTTCGCTTGTTCAACCTCAAATCATCACCGGCTTTCGTCCCGCTGCTGCAGCCTTTGAATTCAAATTAAATAATAAGAAGAAGAAAGAGAAGAAGCCAAGGACCGGCTCTCTTTTGACGGTCTGGCTGCGGGTATGATTTGGATTATTGAGGGAATGTCTTCCAGATTGTGCCAAAGAGCTTACAGCAAGAGTTTATTGTTCAACAAGGCAGGCTCTCGCTCCCATTCTGCATCAAAGTGCAGAGAGAGGAAGGCTGGACCACGCAGGGAGTCCGGCGCTCGTCCCAGGCTCTGAGAATAGCGTCCCTTGTTAAATGGAGACTGAGTGGGAAGACAGACATAAAATCCTCATGTGGGTGGGCTAATTGGCTGCAGAAATAAAAGGTACGAACTACTTAAAAAAAATCATGGAAAAGACAATCAGATAAAAAATAGAAATATAAAATCCAGAAATGGCCTCACGGAGAGAAGCGAAATGACTCCGATGAGGCTTTTAAAATCGTTCTCTTTTATTATTTAAGTTGACCATATTTACTTGAACTTTGCGCTGTTTTGATTTTCTCAATATAGCATAAAATGGTACACGGTAGGCCTATGGTTTGACCACAACATCCTGGAAACGAGCCTGTTGACGTGGGAATTTTTATACAGCAATTAAACGCAATAACCGTGATAAATAGTGCGCAATAGTCCATAAGATGCACGCATCCTAAACGGTGGCGGGGATTATTTGACAAATTGCCCCGGGACATAAATTGCACGGTGGTTTCTCATCCATCCCTCCGACTTGCACCACGTCGATGATTATTTGTATTCCCTCGGATTAAGAAAATTATACAGCCACATTGCAGCTGCATACCGTGACGCAGGCCAGATGTTTCTGATGACACCCGTGGACGTCAGTTGGCAAGGTGTGGGCACTCGTCGTACCCAAACATAAACGCTTCCACATTTGCAGAATTATCTCAGCAACAGAAATCATCCCCAAAACTGACAGAAAAGTATTTATGCGCGAGCTGTATTTTAATACGCGCAGCGGTGCAGCCTGTGCAAAATATTTAGTTTCATATCATCCGCGTTCTCTCAAAAATAATATGTTGTCACTCGTTTTTTGTTTGTTTTTTTCTGTGCCCAGAAATATGATCTATTATTATGTGTTTTCAAATGCATTACACGCAGACATTCCCTCATCGTTTGTGTGCAGGCCTGTGTGTGTGTGTGTGTGTGTGTGTGTGTGTGTGTGTGTGTGTGTGTGAGAGAGAGAGAGAGAGAGAGAGAGAGAGAGAGCGAGAGAGAGAAAGAGAGAGAGAGAGAGTTTCAGAGGTTACGCTCACCTCGTCCGCTCCTGCCCACGAAGCGCAGGTCGTTGAAGCGAGCCACCTGGTTCTTCATTACAGCCGAGGCGTTCCTCAGCTCGGCCGAGTAGTTCTCGTCGTTTCCGGCCATCACGGTGACCAGAGTCCCGTCGGGGACGTCACCAAGAGCCACAACCTGAGCGCAGGAGAGGGAAAAAAAGATGTTGGTCACTCGGGTCATCAAAGCAAATGTGCTCAATGCGCGCGTAAAACCGCATCCGACTGTTTCGTAATATTAAGTTAGAAATCGTACATTGTACAATTTGAACACAATGTCAACAATAAACTGCTGATTGAATTATGCAGCTTGGAGATTTTTTTAAAGTAGACAATGTCATCACGTTAACAAAGAAGTCATATAAATTTCACTACACGTTCTGTGACTGTGATGTCCTCATCCGAGCGGATCCGAACACATGACAAAGACAGTTAACTGATAAAAACACAAGAATTGACTCAGGAAGCGTCAACATTGCGTAATCCAGAAACACATAAAGGTACAAAATATTAATTCAGCTGCTCTTGCTACTTGCACTTAAATTTCTTATCCCTTATTGTGTAATTTAAAGCCTAAAAAAGCAAATGTTATTTTTACGATTTGATATTTAAAATTTCACTCAAAGCAAAAACTGAAAGTCACCCAAAAATCCCATCAGATAATTCTAAATAAAAGAAAATGGATTACTTCCTCAAGTCCCATTTGCTTGGTTTTAATTTATTTATTTTTTGTTCTTCTTTTTTTTCTTTACTCGTACATTTAAGGAAGTTAGAGGCCTGCAGTGGGAATTATTAAATGAAAAACATAACACATGATAATAAGGAGCGATGTGTCTTGCCTTGAAAGCCACGGGGAGCGTCTTGTTGCACCTCCAGTGAGACGGCAGCACAGAGCAGAGGAAGTTCGGGCTGTCGGTCCGGACCAGCTCGCCCGCGTGGTCCGCAAGGACGTCCACCACGTTCCTGGTGTCCGGTCTTGACCTGATGGGCCCTGCGGTGGCCATGGCCCCGTTGCTGTCTCCAATCTTGCTGCAGGGGAAGGATGTGGAGGGCGGCGTGAACCGTCTGGTGGTCGGCGGCTCTACGGGAATATGCATCACAACAGCTTGGGTCAGTGCCACCTGACTGGGTCGGATCAGAGGAGCAAAACTCTTTGGAGGGAAAAGTTTTTGTCTGTCTCTCCAGACGATGCTGGTGTCAAGAGTCCACTGTGTTGGCGCAAAGGTTGGAGGCGAGAGCGCAGAGTGGAAAGAGCCTCGCTACCTGAACAGAAACTACAAACTGGTGACTGTGTGGCTAGATCATCTGCACATAATGTGTCGGCTCGAGCAGCACCAGAGCCGACAAGGTTTGCTCTAATTTCAGCAAAGACGTGCAAATAAAAGCTCTGCGGCAGCGCTCAGCTTGTCTTATATCGGTGCTCGCGTCTGCCGCACACCGTGGATTTCTTTCTGCCGCGTGAGAACTGAATATAAGCACCACAAACTGCCCGAGATCTCACTCAAACTCGCAAATAAGTGAATGAATCTCCCAAATATTTTTCTGCAGATCGGTAAGAGTCTCTTGGCACAGGTAATCCAGGCGCGATATATTAAAAAAAAATTAATCCGCCTAACTAAAACCAAAAAAATGTCTCGACTAAACAGCGATTTTCTTTTTAAGCAGACGCCTCCCGCTGATTTCACCAGAAACTTTTTTCACCGCTGGTTTAAAAACAAAACAAAACAAAAAAGTCTAATTAAATTTCTCAAACTCGAATATCTACAGTCAAACTGCAGTTAAAGCACAGCGATGTCCTGTTTCTTGCGTAAAAGTTCTCGCAACCGTATCCCAGTTTAGGTGTTCCCACAAAAAAAAAAAAAAACCCAAAACCAACACAACTCTGGAATAATGGGAACGATCCTGTCGCTCCAGTTGGATTTCCTTTAAAAGTTATCCTTTAGGGCGCAAGAAGAAGCCGTGAGGATGAACAGGGTGCAGAGTGCCGCGATATTATTTTACCCTAGTCATTTTAGTGTTTAGTGGTTGGGAGTGTGGAGATGATTTCGACCAATGAATCTACTGGGCTGGGCTTTCATCAGACCAATCAAACTCGCCGGTGCTCCCTCTGCAGCTATGCACTGTTGTCACACACACGATCTAAATTATTGATACATATCTCTGCTTTTCTCTGTGTTTTTATGCGCTACACACGCTTTTTACATGGAACAGAAAGCAGGAGACAGCGTGCGTTAAGAGGAAATGTTTTATTTTTATTTTATTTTTTCAGAATAAGAGACGCCAGATATAACTTACGAAAACAAAACCAGCATGCAAGCAAATACTTTTGCTTAAATTATTATTTTTATTATGACTATTAATGAAATAAGCAGATGCTTTAAATGGTGAATTTGATGGACTATAGCGCTTAAGAATAAATCTTGCGTTTGGCTTCTGTGGAGATTTACTGTAAATCCCGAGTGTCACAGGGCACCACCTTAATCGTTAAAATATTATATAAGATCAAAGGTGTGCACCTTTATCTCCACGCTGGTTTATCACACAGCCTCCTCTGAACTCAGCTGTTTGGAAGTGATCTAAAGAAGGCCCGAGACTGCACAGGTCTGCGGTTTCAATCTCATTTATTCATTTTAGACGCTATTATATCTCGAGGCTTCGCACCATCTCTAAATTTTCATAAAGTGAAATTATGGGTTTAAGATAGATCCATATCATTTTAATTGACTGAGCGGAATTCAATAAAAAAATTAAAGCAAACAAGCAAATGTGTTTTTTCCACATCAAAGAACATAACAGAGTCAATGCGTGTGTGCCAGAGGCTGAATTCATTAGAAATGTTGAGGGTTACATCAAATGACGGCACACCCTGCTAAAGCCTTCCGCCGTGCTACTTTTTGACACTAGTTGGCGCATTTGCCTTTTCAATCGCTGACAGCCCCGGCGGTCTGAGAAGCAGACATTTCACATCTGCAGAGGAAACTTTTATCTGCTCCCTGAGATGAGTCGGAAATCTGAATTAATTTCGACTTTAGGCCAAACGCTTAAACATATTTTTGATTTTTGGGGGGAATTTCTGTTTAGCTGGTGGGAGATTTGCTCCCCGGGCATTTTCATATTCACATCCACGTGTGAGATATTTGCCCGGATCACAATAAAATGTGTTATTGTCGGGAAATAAAAATTCTTATTAGAGCACGCACATTTATTCGTTTAAAAACTTCTCATTGAAGCCAACTGAATGAATAAAATGCGATATTTGCGCGTCTACATACATCATTTATAGATTCAATTCTCTGAGAGTTTTTTTGTGTGTGTGTGTCTGCTGTAATTCATTTTAAATGCACAGACAGGCTTTTAAACATCGCTTAAAAATACCGTGTGCACATTTTACTGAGTTTGGCGAGGAGTGATCGATTAGGAGAGAAAGCATTACGCTCTAGAAATTTGGTAGTTTTGATTTAAAAATGCCACAAAACGTAAAATAATAATTAATGAATTAAATTCAGCGAATATATGTTTTAGTAAAATTTTCATAGTGTGTGTGCAGTTTTTTAACGCTGTTTGTTTGCAATATAATTAATTGAGAGCAGCTAAGTAGCTCGTCGGAGTGGTTTCCCTTAACCTTTCCTGCCGCAGTGATCAGAGCTGCAGTCACACAGCAGGATGCAGAGCTTAGACAGAAACATTATAAACATCATTCTAAAATTTTAAGATGTTAAAATCGTCTGAAAACTCAATTTTATTTCCTAATAGCTATCAGCAAACATCAGTTGATCATTGTTGGCGCATCTGTGCAACATTCATTAATATTTACAATGGTAACGTTGCACAACCGTGTGCGCAGAGTGCCAGCCAAGTGTTGCTAAACTTTAGTTCTCTAAATAAATTCTGTGAAATTCTACCTGCGTGCCCTTCTCTCTCTTTCCTTCTGGGCTGAATGCTGTGAGAAATATTAATGTGCAGGCTTGTTTTAACACTCTCACACTCCTTGTCTGTGGTTGCTTGTTTTTTGTAATGTAGGACAGCGGTTCAGAGGGTTTGAGCAAAGCTTTGAAAAAAATTAGGCACTGAAAGCACATGAGAAAAAAAAAAGAAATATTTTATGGTAGCAAAGCCACCATCACACTTATCCCTGGTTCACAGAAGACAGCAGCATAAATAATTGCTTTATGTGTTGACACTGTTGGTATTTTTTTTTTTTACCTGATGTGAGAAATCTCCAAATCACAGAAGCTTAGAGCTGTACAACCTGACCTCCCTGAATTAAAACAATAAATAAATCGGATCAGATTAGCTGTCACACTGCCTCTATTTTAAAAAAGCACAGCTGGACTGGGACAGTGACAATGCTGGTGGTATTTTAGTCATCCTCCTGCCCTAGTTCATTATTAATATGTGACCACACGCCCCAGCTATACCCCACTCAGCCTTAATGTGTGCTCCGGGCGCCTGTCACATTTAGACCTCCACATTTCAACATGCAGTTTCTACAGTTTCAGCCGCACAGGCATCGAGGACGGAGCCCGCCGTGCCCCTGAACGATTTTTAATGATCCGAGTGGGCTGAGCCTGAAATCAAGACAGAACTCCTGGAGGACATGTGAAACCCAGGACCCACCTCAAAAAGGCCTCAGCGTATAAGATTCTTGAGCATTCAGGGATGAAAAGAAAACAGATCCTTCAGATATAAATCAAGAAATCACATCATTGTTTACTGACGGTTGCTCTGTGAAAACCTGTGGTTGAGAAGTTGCCTTCATCTGTTTTCCTGGCCTGAATCAGAACAAAAGAAGGGGTCTCCTCAGCATCAGAAAGCATCACACAGTCTGTCTGAAGCACCGCAGTAAAACAAATCTGAAATGGGGCATTTTAGACACTCTGGACAAGTCGAATAAAAAAAAAAAAAAAGGAGTTCAAAGGTTTTGTGGAATCTTTACAAAGTCTTCTGTGAATTTAAAGCCAAAGGAAACCCTGCTTGCTTTGGGTTCTGTGTGCAATGAGTCAGATTGTAAAGACTAATATGAGTATGATCCCTATTAGTGGAGAAACAGCAAAGCCTTTGGGGTCTGTAAAGGTATACCTGGCTCTAAATGCCAACCACACTGCTTTCAGTGCCACTTAAAAGCCACTTTGAAGATGGGGACAGTCTCAGATATGTCGAGATCTCTTTAAAGTTTTTCTTTTTTTTCCCCCCTCGAATATGATCTATTAGCCTGTGTAAACTCCCAGGCTATTTTCAGACATGCACACATAAGCCTTTGGATGGGTAGCTATTCATTTGGAAAAGGGGGCTATGGGGGCAATTAGAAATAGTTTGAGGTTCAGCGATGACATAAGACAAAGATTTCTATCTTTAGAGGAGCTGCGGCGGTCACACATTTCTGTACATTCACAAATTACAGGGCAAGCTTTGGCCCTCAACCCACCGAATGCATTCCTTCCGAAAAGTGTCTGCTCGAATTTCAGCCGGGGGTTTCTGCTCAGTGGAAATCTGAGTGTTCTGAATGGACGACTTCTATGAAATGGAGTTTTATTCCTCTTGGATTAAATTAGCTCTACTTTGGGGCTTGGGGTATTTTTTTGTATGAATGATGAATTCTGTGGTGACTGTGGAACGCCAAGCTTGTTTACCCTTCCCTCCCTTTTTCCCCCTTTTTGCTTTTTTTCAAAATGCAGCTCGCTATGAAATGGACTTTTTCTGCTTGATATGACAAGAGTGTCTGTGATTAGACTTCTAAGCATGATGTAAGTCACCAAAGCCATTTGTGCTAGTCCCCTCAAAGCCAAATCATATTCTAGCGTCAGAGTGTTTATATACACAAGTATATGGAGAAACTTTTAAACAACAGTGAGTGGGTACAGACTGTTTGGGTTTGGGGCTCTTGCTGCTCTGATGCCTGATTCTTTCTCAAATCTTGATTACAGAATGTGTCAGCACATCACAATTGGCGGTCATTTTTGTCCATTTTGATGTTCGGGCAAGAAAATGGGAAACACATTGAACAATTTTGATCATGTAAATTTGCATGTTACTTTTTCTCCAGCAAGGTCGCCTGTGTTAGTTTTAATGATGGCTGGAATGCATCTGTGTACGTAAACTTTGTTTGAGCTCCTAATGACCCCAAAAGTCTTTATTTTCATTTTCATTTCTATAGTTTTCTTCAGCGTTCACCCCCCACCGCCTGCCGCCTTGTACTCGGGCCCCAGTTTCAGATCCTTGAAGGCATTTAGAGTATATTTGATTCCAGAGATGATGAAGAGGATGGTGACACTTCCAAACCCAGCAGCTAATTACTATGTAAGCATGATGAGCTGTGATCAGGCAGTCATCGGAGGAGACAATGAGCACATTCATCTCATGCATCTTTAATACGCTGCATACATTTAAAAAAAGGTGCAGAGTGGAGCCAAGGGCTTATTAAAGCCTCCTGAATCAATTTAGCAACGTAATGGCTGTTGGGGGAACGACTGCAGCTACGTTTTTATTTCTGTCTGCTGAATGTAAATGGCCTTCTTAAAGACTGCATTCATCTTCAGACCCACCAAACGGTGCTTCATCACTTCATCCCATATTGACTGCATTATGAGTTTGGTAGCGTCGATTTTGACCAGCCCGGTGCTGCAACGCTGGAAAGACGCAACAGTGCGTTTGTTCGACGAATGCAGGAAATCTTCTGAGTGATTATGGCAGAAAAACTAAAATCACACTTTAATGGCAACCAAACAACTGACATGATGACTCTGTAATGCTAATATTTTATAAATCTAAACAGTTTGCGTTGATTACAGGGACTGAAATTATCATAATATAATGGAAATATTTGGCACAGCATGTAGTTGTCAAATTAAGATTTTATGTTCAAAATACTTAAGTCTAACAAATACACCCAATTAAACTCCAACCAAATCATTATTTAGGTTATTAAATAATTTCTTGTTATGCCAAACTTCTGAAACGGCTTCACTCTAAACCTGTAATTAAATATTTGAATTCTATATGTAATTATTTAAAGCAACACAACTCAAACTAGTGCAGAAACCAACGTGTACCCATTTATAATACAGCCATTATAATACTCACTGGGGCAAAATTAGGAGCAAAAATAACACAACTGCACTGCAAGTGTTCGTACTTTGCACACAATGCAGAATCATTTCGATTCGATAATCTGACAGGTGCTTGCACACCGTTTGCGATCAGCAGCCTGCCACGCCCATATAAGGTAACATCTTTGCTGCACCGTGTCATAGAGAAAGCAAGCTGTTCTAATTGAGAAGCCACTGAAGTAAGACAGAAATTGAAACCAATTGAAAGGTACACTTTCTATAATGTTTCAACATAAGCGATTTTAGTAAAAACCGACAATGACAAGCAGACTCTGGGAACGGGAAATAAAATGATAAAAATGGGTGTGGAATTAATTGTGAAAAATAAAATCGACCACAAGACAAAGGAGGAAGTAGCCGCCTAACCTGTGAGCCCAAGACAAGAGACACTTATGTCCACAAAATAAATGTTCAAGTGATGAAACCCAGCAAGGATGAAAGGCCACCGATTTCAGTGCATAACTAACTGCATTAAATATTGTTTTCTGTCAAGTACATTCTAATATTTAATAAGACGAGTGTTTAGATTTTCCCTAACAGCCAACAGAATGAACACATTTTGATGAATGAAACAGTCGCTGTTAACTTTGAAGTAACTGTGTGGGGTCACAGACGTCTTTGTGCCTCGGTGATGTTTTTAAATGCTTCTGAGCATAAATGTGTTAATGCTCCTCTACATATGGTATAAAGAGTGCAATGGAGATTATAAAGTTATATGGGGACTCGACTAATATAAGTATGTCTTTTAACATTCGAGGCTTTGATTTTATTATTGATGCTTTGCTGCTAAACTTGTGGCTAACAGCCTGAGAGCCGGAAGATTTACTGCTGCGAAGCCTGAATGCTCAACGTGACAACGACACCGGATCAACTGGCAGAGACCATCCTCGTTAAGTTATTTTTCCATAAAAAGTGATTAGGAACAACAATTAATGGAATCAGAAGATGATAAAGACAACAAGAGCCAATAAGAAGTAAAATAAGTGAGTTCTGTTGCTAAGCAGCTTGGTGAGTTGAGGGTTAAAAGATGATTCGTGCCTATGTAGTTTTTGCAAAACGGCAATTGTTTCTACTCCAAATAAAAATGTAAATTTACCATGAACAACGCGCGCATCTATTCTATTAAATGCTGCTTCAGCTTACGTCCTTAATGCCCACTAGCTTACGGAAACTAATGGTTGCGTAAAAAATGCCACTTTATTGTCAGTTTCTCACTTTGGTATTTGTTAATAATACTCCAGTTTTTTCATTTGAGTAGAATTTGACTTGTCATGGAGCATTTTTGGATTGTTGTGGCTGTTTTAAAGAATCTGCTGCAAGTCAGTTTAGGTCCCCCTCCTCCCCACCCATCCTTTCAATGCCAGTTCACCCCACCCCCGAGCCAGGCGGGGGGGAACTCGCCGTAAACCTCGGTGTCACGGTCGCTCCGCCCTCACATCATCCGTCGGGTACACTCACCCAACGATGACAGTCAGAGGCCTGTGATGTGGTTGGCAGGCCTGTTTATTCTTTGGAAACCCACTAAAAGTAGCATTGGATGGTAAGCTCACCAAAAGGCCCCAGTGCTATTATAGGAGCACTTTTGGGTTGAGTTTTGATCTGGTGGGTTTGTAAATAGGGCCCTGCCTTGCTGCGGGGCACCACTTTTGGGCTATATTGTTTAGTATGACCTGAAGAAGCTTTTTGATATTCAGGGTGATTTGTAACGTGGAACAAAATGCAAAGCCTTAAACTGGAGGCATATAGGCTTGTATACTCTACAAGAGCACCAGTATACGTTTCTCATAATGTTGATGATGATGGACAAAAGGCCTTGAAAATGTGCCCTGCTCTACTTTTACTGAAGGACAGATTGCATTTTTTTCTTTCTTTATTTACCCGAGTAAGTCAGTATAACTTTTAAATCTAAATGAGACCCATAAATACGTCAACTCCCCTATTTTTTTCAGTTGTGGTTTTTAGTGTGAGCTATAATCATTTCTCATCTTTCTTTGTCTCCGTGTCTCTGTCTATTTGTGTGTAACGACACACACACACAAACACATATGCACACAAATGCACAGTGTTTCTCCTTTTCTGGCGAGAGCTTCTGATGCAAGGACGGCAATCTGTAATCTGTAGTAATTGCATGTTGCAGAAAAACATTTTTCCGCTGTGGTAATCGCTGCAATATGTGCAGTTGTGTTGCCAAAGTGACAGCACCCCCACCCCCTACAGTTTCTCTCTCTCACACACACATGCAGACACACACACGGACTGTCCTCAATCACTTTGACTTTGCCAAATGTGGCCGAAATTTTGGAGAGTGCTCCTCTCCTCACGGGCAGACAGGAAAAGAGACGAGCAAATGTAGTAGTGTGAGTGGTAAACACACACACGCACACACTTGTGTACACACCTGTGCCGCTGTCATGCTGCTGCATTCACCTTCTGCAAAAGATTTACAGTTCCTGACAGTGACAGTTTAACTGCCATGCAGCCCCGGTGCCAGAGCCGTGCCAGAGCCCAGCTGCCGCACACAGATCGGCAGACAAATCTTTCACAGGAGCCACATCAATTCACTTGCCTGTCTCCGTTTTACCAGGTATCGCACAGTGCGAGCAGGTGACATTAACACGAGTCCGACTCTAATCCCCTGATCTTGTTTGTAAAGTTGTCTCGGAGAGCCGAGTTCCTCCTGATTACTGGAAGTTGCAGCCGCATTAAATTCAGGCGGTGCAGTGACGGTCTGTGGCTGAACCAATGATGCGCGTTGATGCTAACCATCGTCTACCATTTTCAACACGCTGACACCAACATCTACTCGACTCTGTTGGACTGTGGCTCGGGTTTATGAGGTCATCACCACCGTGAGACCGAGGGCAAACTATGGTGTGTGTGCAGAAGAAAAAACCCAACACAGCTTAGTTGCTTCACTTCATACTGCCTCAGCAGAGAATCTCTCTCGCTCTCCGGCTGTCTGTCATTTCAGCCCAGCAAAGCAGCGACACACGTTTATGATATCATTACTCACCGCGTCATCGCCCCCTTTTGCCCAACAGAGCCCCCAAAGTATGTCAGCCCCGGCTGTGTCACCACACACACCTACTAGAAGGACAGCTAATACTCAGAGACATTTATAGATACACAGCACAGACACCAAGATTGCAACCAGACTGTGTGTGCAAACCTTTTCCTCTCTGGGCTGCTACTCTGACTGCTGAAGCCATCCAACCTCCCAGCAGTTGAACTTCCCTGTGTCTCTAATGGAGTCTCTCTGTCAGATCAAACAGCTCCCACTGGCGAGGAGAGGAGACAGATCGCAGCGCTGGAAGCCGTTCAGTCTGACAGCCCAAACACGTTTGACTGGCAACGCAGCCTGCGTCTACTCTTCCATCGCTGGAGATCCCACACAAATATAGTAGCGCCACCAGAGAGGGGAAAAGGGGGTGAAGAGTAGGGAGGGGGTAAAGGAGCCCGTCAGCTCAGAAAATAAGTTGTGAGGCGTCCCGCTCGCACAAAAGCAAAGCCCAAAAGCTCGGCTTTTTCTCAAAATGAAATCGCATGTGAGCCGAATATTAGGAAGTGCACATGGCTTCCAGCAACCACCAAGCCATTATAGCAGAGGCTGTAAACCACATTTTCACCAGCAGACAATGCCTCTTTGTGCGTGTTGTGTGGCGGTCCCCACTCGATGGCTCTCAAAGAGAAACGCTACATGTTTAAAAGCTAAAGAGAAGTATAGCTGATGAAGAGCAAGTGTCACTTTTAATATCTGGTTAATTAGTGGCAGTCGTGACAGGAGGGGCGAGCAAGACAGTCTGCCCTCGTTTAGCCCCATGGCGAGGGAAACCTTTGATGTGGTTGCACATGGAATGCTGTTGTTCATTCCTCTCTGCAACAAAAGCCACATGTTTTACTTTTTGAGACGAGGTTTCTGTTACTTTAAACTGTGAAGGAGCACGGCAAGGTATGTAACGTGTGACACGAACGGCACGAATGCTGACAGGCAAAACGCACGAATGTTTTGTTATTAGTGGTGTTGTGCATTTAAAATCAAAAGCCTTAGTCATCACTGCTCGCTGTGCATGTGCACACATTCAAAGTCGCTTTACGGGGACACACAAATCCAGACAATGTTCATGTTTTTGACTTTTAAGCTGTTGTCATCAGCGTTCGTCTCTTCCAGCTCCTCTCGTCGCTGAAGGGACTCTCTCTCGAGGGTCATTCCAGGTTCTGTCACACTCATTCAAGTGCAGAGAGACTTCAAAGAGCCCCCAAATATTGAATTTGCATTTATTTCCCTCTTCAGAGGGTCAGCCTCCCGAGCACCATCTGACTCACTGCAGAATTCGACCAGATTTGAACAGGAACCCGGCGCTGGTTTCCTGACAAGTGTCCATGCCACTTTCCTCTGCAGACGTGAGACAACTCTTGGAAAGTACTCGACTGGCCCTCTGGGCTTTTCATCGTAAGGAAACAAGGGTGTGGTGGCCCTCAGCCTGCAAGCCAAACAGTTTTGGAAAGCACTTAGATGCATAATACTGTCATCCCTCATAAATTTAATCTTTTGCACAGTAAATGATTATTGTCAATCACTGCGATTGATTACAAAGTAATCCAAAAGAAAGTGAATTATCTCCAAATGTCACTCAGTCTTGCATGTAGCCATGTGTCTGTGTGTCTTTTTTGGGTCGATTCCCAGTTTTAGATTAAGTAAACTCAATTGAAGGCAAAAACGTATTTTCACTAGAGTCCTTCCATTCAAGTCATTACGCCAGTCAAATACTAGGTATAATTGTACTCCAGGAAACCATCCGCGGGTCTGAAGTGACTGAATGTTTCCTCTCATCATCTCCATCACTAATCAGCAGTGGCATTGCCCGAGTACAGTTAGCACCCCGGCCACGTGGAGCTTGCATAGTAAGGCAGGACTTTCCCTTCTTTGACTCAGAGCCTGAGGCGTCCATCGAGGCTTTGCTGTAACTGCACTCTAATCCCCTGATTGCTGTGTTTACGCCCGGCATGTCGCTGCTCCACGTCAAGGCGGCCACAGCTAACGACGAGCTAATGACACAACGATGACAAGGAGCGTTTGTAAACCCAATCAGTAGCCTCGAGTCTGGCTGCCTGGTGATTAGGTTAATCAAACTTTATACTGACTGAAAGACTGGCTTGCTGTCTGCCTCTTATGTCATCACGCTGATTAAAGGGGAAAAGCTGTGTTCACGTCCATCAGGCTCGTCTGACACACACATACACACACACGTCTTTCTGCCAGGTTGGCAGTGTTAACAGATTCGGCTGTCTTACTATAAAAGTGGAAAGATGAATGCCTCCATTTAGCTGAGAACTTCATCTAACGTAGCCTTAACCAATCAGCTAGATAACCATGTAGCAAGAAACTAGATTAGCTATTTAAAAAAAAGTTAACAAATGAACAGATGACCAAAATAAAGATGCTAAATATATAACAAATAGTCAAAAAGGGCTAAAAAACACTTGAAATCGCTTACTACAAGTACACATACATAAGATGAAACTGTTACCTAACATTGTGGCTAATTAGAGGCTAACCATGTTGAAAGAGCTAGCTAAAATTCTAAATAACAATTTGGAAAATTCTTAGCTACCGGTATGGATTCGTGGTTGAAAGGGCTAGACAGAAGAAACCATCTTGAAATGTTGCCTAAAATAATTGATAAGAATCTGAAATTGATGACTAAACATAAAGAGTAGCAACTAAAAGTAAGTAAACCAGTTCCTGTTGATACCTGAGACAGTGGTTTAGGCGTTGTCTCAATTTCACTGCCTCTTACCCGAATTCAGCCGAAATAGTCTTCAGCTCATGGATGGATAGATGTAAATGGTAAATGGTCTGTATTTGTAAAGCGCTTTCCTAGTCCTTAAGGACCCTAAAGCGCTTTACACACTCAGTCATCCACCCATTCACACACACATTCACACACTGGTGATGGAAAGCTACATTGTAGCCACAGCCACCCTGGGGCGCACTGACAGAGGCGAGGCTGCCGGACACTGGCGCCACCGGGCCCTCTGACCACCACCAGTAGAATGAGACATTTTGATAACTGAAAGCACACATCGTGATGAAGATGTAGTTTAACATTTCTTGAAAAGGTTTCTTGACTCCTTCTTACTGAGCTTTAGGGGCAGCCCAACTCCAGATGTTGGGGACCACTTCTACAACACTTCATATCTAACAGGATAAAATAAATTGAGTCTCTTTCCAAGTCACAAGATTTTCAAAGTTTTACAGTCTCACAGGAAATGCTTATTTGGTTACCACCATCTCAGTCCCGACATTACAGTAGTAACCACAGTACACAGTAGTCGGTTAAATATTTTTTTAAGCTTGCAACACCTTATAAAATCATGAAGGCGGTTGCTGATATTTTCCTGTTAAGTCCTGTGTGTGTTTAGTCACCATGTGGGTAATTCTGCTGGACTAAGGCATCAGGAGACCATATGTTAGTCCTGACCAGCTATTATGGTGAGGTCAGACAGCATTTACAGCGGGGAAAACGTCAAAGTCATCATGTTGACATGCACGGTCCTCTCTGAGTCAGCACGGGGAGGAGTCTGGCGGTGGACTTGGATATGTGCGTGCACGCAGCCTATACACATCACCGCCGGTCTGTACGTTTACGCTCGTGACGGCTGCGATCGTGAGAACGGTATTTGCAGCAGACAGAGTGACCTCAGTGCAGACAGACTAAGGAGAAGAAATGGAGGGGCCACTTCTGCTGCACAGCTGAGGGGGAATCCCTGGCATGGTGTTTCCTACTGAAATAATACAGAAGTGAGCAGCTGCAGAGAAAGTACAGGCTCCCTGAGTTTACTTTAGGGCAAAAACCTGCTGCAGCACAGGGACAGGAGATCGTTATCTTAATTCTGCATGAAGTTTCACAATGTAGACAAATACGGGAATAATATACGGGCAGCATTTGTGGAGGAAGTAGATAGTAATTTTAAATTAATTTAAGGAAACATCTTTTTTTAAACGAGTAGTCAGACATTTTGGGAAATATACTGGAAGAAAAAACTTAATTGAGAAACAAAGCGTAAAACTAATTTTGGCTTTTACAAGGGGGGGAGGGGGGCAAGTGTCAGACTGTTTCTTATCCAGACGCTGCGACTTCCTCGTCGCTGAGCGCTTCAAAAGACACAGAATCTGACCACAGAGCCGTCAGACACATGATGCCAATTGTCATTATTATTCTTTAGCTTTTGTAGCTATGAAATAAAACTGTTAAAGCCAGACGCAGGTTTGCCACACTTGCTAAGCTAAGCTAACTGGCAGTATCAATACTATGTGAGAGTGATATCAGTCATTACATCTCAGACAGTACGTTTTTCCCACGATGTCTGACTAATTCCTCAGTAATATGTTGGTCATAGTAATACGTCTTTGTTTTGGGTTTTTTTCCCAATTTGCCCACCCCCACCCTCTTCAGTGCTAAAGACAAAAAGCACATTTAGTTGGCGCGTTACTGCAGCATCGTTACTCATCCGTTTCCCCCGATGAGCCTGAGAGAAAACTAAAATCCCATTTTTGAAATGCTCTTTCCACAAAAATCAATTCCCTGTGGTTAAAGTTATGTTTGAGGGGAGGGAAGAAGCAACCCAAAAAACATGTTTTATTGCAGCAATGACAATTAGCTGTATGTAAACAAGTCAAGAAAAAAAATTCTGGGAAAATGGAGGAAAATAGAGAATCAGAAAACATTTCATTGCCTGCAGCCGCTCACATCCTATCATTATCTGCATTTTTCCTCCACCGTAATTAAGTGTTTTCTTTATTGCTTATGGGAAGGAGGATAGGCTATAAGGATGTTTTGAGCATGATTAAAGTTGGTCATAATGAAGTGAAGATTCAGTGTGGAGGAAGGATTTTTGTCTGTGAAAAACACTGCCTTTAATCCTTCTGATGGTGACAGAATGAGTTGCTCTGAGCCTTAGATCTTTGCTAACCTTTCACACATGATAAAGTACTCTTTCTTTGCTCGCCATTTCATTAAAAAAAAAAAAATTAGAAGTTTCTGCCTGCTGATATGTTTCTGAACATGTGGGATCTCCATAAGTTTGAGTCAGTTTATGTGCCGCGGCGCAGACCCATGCCTGCCCATTAAAGTAATTTGTGGGTTAGAATGCGACTGTAATGTCAAAAACAAAAGTGCGCAGGAATCGGCGTTGTGCTTAGTCACAGGCAGTTTTTGCTTCACCTCTTTTACTGCCGCAGAAGAGATGCTGTCGACAACATCAGCCTAACGACAAAGGGAGGGGTCCGAACAACAAGTCCTCTTCATCTGAGTCAAGCGCAGGACACGGCTCTCTAATTGTAGCCAAATCCCTGAAAGCAAACTAAGCCTGTGATGAAACAAATGCTTATTTCAGGTTTTACTAAGAATTGTTTATCTTATTTCCAGTTTTGCCGAAAATTGCAAGCAAATTCCATGCACCGGCATAATTGCTGCATAAATTTAGGTTAATAATACATAAATTAGCTAACAATAATACTCCTGTTTTTTCTGCAATCCCAGCCTTACCATGTAATAAGCTGTGAGGCCGGCCTGTGGTTTAGGGCGTAGGTTTAAAACAAAATTAAATAGCCAAATTGCAAGAGGAGCTTTTCCTTAATTTAGCTGTCCGCTGTGCAGGATGAATGAGATCATGAAGAGTCTAATAACAGTTTGGATTTAATCATTTTAACGTATGAAATATCATCAGCTCGTAAGCGAAGCAAATTAACCGTAAAGAGATGACTCACCAAAGTTGAAGAGACTCATCCGGTATGGGCATTACTTTTTAGAAATAAAGCTCGAGAGTTTTATATTGTGATCATTTCCACCTCATTATCCAATTACAAGTCTGCATATTTTCCTCCAGACATATAGTTTGTTCCCGAAGAAGTTGGTCTAGACATCATAAATTCCTCTGACATCGCTTGCATCATATCAGGAAATTTTTCAGTCATTTTTTAAAAAAACGCTCTGTAATTCTTATGTAAGACTATAGTGCATTTTCAGTTCTCTTGCTTCAAACGTCAGATTTCTCTCGGTAACACACCCGCAGGAAGTTTATTGCTTTCACAGCAGCAATGCATGGTCAGATTAGAGTTTAACGTGCGAGGAGCCGAGTCGCGCAGCAGCCTCGGATCGTTTGCACCCTTCGCAGGATGCCGGTTCGCAGCCAGCACACCTCCAGTTTACTTTCCAGCAGATTCACAGAAACATGCCGGGAGTGTTTATTGAAAGAAGTTGCTCAACCTTTCAGAGCGCTTTTTTATTTTTTTAAAGTCGGAGAAACCTTTAAAAACAAAAATCCATATTATCAGATTGGCTGCAAAGAATTTGGCCCCTGTGGTCGCTTGCTAACCACCAGAAAATTGTATTTACTACTACACTTAACACAGCTTTAACCTTGACCAGTGCAGAGCCGCTGTTTTCAGCCAAAAGTCTGCAAGGGCGGAGGCACGTTTAGGATTAGTCGACCACATAATCAGCACGCCCCTCTGCGTGCTCTACCTGGAAGCCATCTTACTGGCAACCCTCCCGCTCCCCACCCCTCCCACTAAAAGTGTGCCCCATAACGTTGTGTTGACAGCCGGTGAAAGCAGCGAGACGGACCAAAAAGTAAATAAGTACCTCCAAAAACATTTACAGCCCTAATCAAGTCCAGAGCGCTGCTTCCATCCAATATGCCTTCAGAGTTTTATAAATAGATATTACACTGGGCTAAATTGGAGACAGGATTTCGCCGCTCTGTGGCTGTCATGCGTTTTCTATTATTTGCTTTCACTTTAAAATATTGGAACTCTTAATATCTTGTTACAGATTTCAGCCAGCTCAGCCAGTCTTTTTGTTTTGGCGTCACTCGGGGGCCTCGCACTCAGCAGGATTTTGAACGGGCTCCAATCAAGCATGTTAATTTAAGAGAGGAGAAAAAAACATTCACCATGTGACTTGTTATTAATAAATTCAGCAGAGGCCGGCTATGTGTTCAGTTAAATTTATAGCCATTTTTTTGAGCTACTGTATAAGGCCTTTTTATTTGTCAGTGGTTCTGAGGCAGAAATTCATCGTAAGTTTTATCCTCTGTGAATGATTCATTTTGATGCATATAAAGGGTATTTTTCTCATACTGCCTTTTCCCCCTTTCTAACACTTGTAGAGCAAACAAGACCACCTCCCAGAAGCCTCGAAAATACAACTCATTCTCACATACGAGCCTTCACTTCAATTCACGCAGCTCAATAAGCCAAACATATAAAACCATTCCCACCCTAATAAACTGAGGCCTTTTTCTCCGCCACAAAGGGAGCTGGCTCCCAAGAGTGTTAAAAAAAATCAAATGGGACTCTTGAATGTAAAACAGCCTGCAGGGAACACAGCGGCCCTTCCAAGTGGAGGGAAATGTGGTGACAGCTACTGAGCCAAGGAAATGACCCAGCACACAGCTGCTGTAAGGCAGGTACCCCACCTGATGCAAACGCTGCCAGCACTAAGGATCGGAAAAGTCAGTAAAGTTTATACAACCCTGCTTCACGGGGGGAAAGTCCAGTGTTTTTTTTAGGAGCTACCGAGTTTTTTTTTTTTTTTGTTTTTTTTTTCAAAAGTTCTCAGAAATGCTGCTTTCTGATTAAATAGTGGTGCTGATGTGTAAGGGTTAGCAGGTGTAGCCTCATTGTGGTTTTTATCAGCAAACTGCAGCAGCTCTGCGAGTCTGCATCAGATTACCATGTCGCAAAGCTCTCCCCGTTGCTGCCTGTTTCTTTCACAACGTGCTATCAGACTATTAGCTTTTTCTTGTGATCTATACAAAGTTAAAGTTGACGAGAGCAACGGTGTCTGTTCCCTTTGTGCGTGTGTTGTGCGCTCATGTGTGTCTCAGTGTGTGTTTGTGTCTCCATGAACTGTAGCGGAGGACTGAGGTTTCTGAGGTGAGGCGTCCTCTCGCTTCTCACGCGAAGTGCATCTGATGTTGCACATCACATGTGTCGTCTGTCTGCTCTGTGAGATCGGTTGAAATATCTAAAGTTACCGAAATAACACTTATAGACCGAAACCGTCTGTGTATGGTGCTGATATTTTTGTTACAGTCTTTGTTTCCTTTTAGCTCCAATGAAAATGTAACATGATTTGAAACAAGACATGTTAAAGATCAGAATGATCTTGGATGACTGTGTTTTTCTAAATGAATAAGATGCTAGTATTTCCTGACATCTGAGGAGATGAATGCAGTATTTCCATAAGCTTCACGTCACACTGCATTAAAGTCAGAGCTCAGGAAGCCAGACATTTAACAGTCTTCTTGATTTTCTGTAACCGTTCCTCTTAATTTCAGTTTGATTTGAGTCTAAAAAAGAGAGCATTGGCTAAATTGCTTTGCCTGTGTAATGCAAGTTGTTAAACTAACCGCTGGGGTATTTTGCTTACATGAGGTAGTCCTGGTTGGAAATGCTTTCAGATTGAACTGGGGGATTTAATGAGTCTTGGCCTTTGTTCTCGTGCAGTTCGGTTTCAGTCTCCTGACAGAGCGAATTGTAAAAGGATATTGCATGTTCACTAATGATTTCCAATGGTTGATCACCATTTTAAATGCTCGTCTCTTCTTTTCCCCACCCTTCTGACCTACTGTCTCCTTCTGCCACCTCAGTGCTCTGCTAGGGTTCAAAAACAAAAAGAAAATCAGGTCCCCCGAAAGCACATTACGTTAGAGGTTAAAAGACAGCAGGCGTGAACCCTGAAGTTGGTGACACACTGATCTGTAAAACGGTGAGGAGATAAAGGGATGCAGATCCAGCGGTTAAAGAGAAGAAAAGGGGGGCCTGAGCTTGTCATGAGGAAACTATAAATGCCTGAGTGTGTGTAGAAGCTGTGAGAACACTAGAACATCATCTCCTGTCACTGCGGTTCCACTGAGGATATCAGAGGATTGCTCTCATGTGAGACACAGATGTACAGAGTGTGTGAGGCTCTGCAGATTTTAAGATATACTCTGCAAACAATTACCAACTGGTAGTGCTTCTCCTGTGGCTGTCTCTAATTAACACGGCAACAAGGCCTTAATTGGGGGGGCGGGGGTATCTCCTTTTTTTCCCTATTGCCTCTCAGCGGCTGTCTCGGTGGCTGTTTGAGGAACAGTAAGAAAAACTCGGCCACCGTCGGATTAACAACTCGAGTGTCAACGCTGCTTCGTCTCAGTGTTTTTCACGACTTACGGGAATAAACAGGATGAGGACTGAAATCAGGTAAACGTTGCGCTCTCGCTCTCCATCTCGAGAGCTTAACTGCAAATAAAAAGCCGCCTGATTGGAATTGCCATGGCAACAAATGGCTTCTTCACTGAGGCTCGTCACCGAGCATAGTGCACTCACCTCACCGCACAGACCAAAAGTACCTCCTGGAAGTAAAGCAGAGAGAGCCTAATATGTTTTTTCTTTTCTCTTTTATTGTATTGCCGTGTTCCAGTAAGGGGCCCAGTCACATGGAGCCTCTGAGCTCGTATTCTCACTGAGAGAGCGCCGAGTTTCACTTGATAATGAATGTCTGTGGTGAGAATCCCATTATGGCGCTACTCCATCAAGCCTACAGAAAACACAGGAGCTGAGAGGCCTTTATGGGACATATCAGATGAGAGCTACTGTGCAAATCACACCCTCCTTTATGAACCTATTTCACAGCACACGTGACAGACAGATAAATGCATTCAAACGCTACAAGAAGCAACTCTCACATTTCACTGTGGAACTGTCAGTGCTTTTTTTGTCAAACTGACAGCACTGCACGTTGAAAACAATGGTCAGAGGGTGAGCAGAGCAGAGTGGAGAGGGCAGGATCAGCACTTACCTCTTAGTAGACTGCTGCTGTAGTTGGAGAAGGAGTCAAAGATGCTGTTGGATGCCATGACAGAGAAGTCAGAATGGTGTGGAGCCCTCGCTGAAGTCAATCTCCACAGACTTCTGAGAGAGGGGGGCAAGAAACAGGAGGATTGAAACACAAAAATAAAAGTGTAGCATAAAAAGAAGTGAAGGGAGGAAGGAGAGCACAAGAGGACAAAACTCCTGGAGCTCCGAGACTCTTTGCAACCAAGAATCTAGGGTTTGTGACTACCACAGGAATCCCAAGCCACAAGCTTGCAGAGAGAGCAGCAGCATGTGTTAGCAGCAGCACCACAAGACATTTGAGAGAGAGAGAAGTGAAGAGAAGAGGGTCAGAGGCAGAAAGAAAGAAGAAACAGAAGAAACAGCAAATGTGGTTGAGAGAAAAACAGTTTAAACAAAGGCAGGCATCAACATTTGGGTCTCCAGGTGCGGAGGTGGACTCACCAGGGCTGGAGATAAGAGGGGGCCCCACCTAATGGTGCCCGGGTGGCGTAAGCAGGCTGACGGGGGCGGGGGGCCGCTTTTGTGGTGGTCTGTCAGCGGCCTGAAGGTCTGAGGTTAGCCAGCTAGCTTGTTAGCGTGGTCTGTCTCTTTCTCTTCCACGATGGTGGCGGCCTGACTGGAGCGTCAGTGCTAGTAAAAGGCTAAAAGCCACAGTCTATCTGCATCCTCCTCGCCATCCTCCACACAGACACACACTCCCCTCCGTGAGTGGTGGAGCCCACGTCACATGTCACGTGAGGTCACCGGGCCTTTCCCTCCCACCCTCCTTCCCCTCCCTCCCGTCTTCTCCTATCGTCTTTGCCTTTTCTCTGGTTTCTCTTTTCGGGTTGTACTTTCCATGGTTCTTCTTCTCTGACTCGCCGTCTTCATTCTCACTTTTCATTGGTCGTCCAAGTTTTGGAAATATTCTATTTTCTTTTGAGTTCAAACCAGGCAGCGGCCTGCGTCGCTGTGGCTCACTGAGGTTTGCAGAAAGAGCACTAAAAACCACTGCAGAGGAGCTGAAGAGACATTCAGATGTATTAAGCCCAAGACAAACACAGGAGAGAGAAAAAGACAGGACTGAATCAGATGAGGAGAAATAGAAAATGAGAGATAGCTGTGGCTTGAGGAGACAGGAAAGTGTTGTCTCTAACTGCCGAACAACACTGAGCATGCTGTGTATACTGTGTATGTGTGTCCTGTGCTAGTTTTATGTTTGTCTGACTCACGGCACATCTGTGTTTGTAAGAACCGGTGGTTTTGGGCCTGCAAAACCTCCACCCTCACTTACCACTTGATAGTATCATAATCTTAGTCTCATCAGAAGCCGAACGGCTCGACTCTGCCCGGGTTCTCTCCTCTGCCATCAGCCTTTGAAGTTCCCTTTTTTTCTCTCTTTATTTTGCCCTCTTTTATATTCATGTACATTTAATTCTCACACAGCTGAACCTGCATAATGCAAAAATAAAACTTTGTGTCCACGTCACAAAATCTTTAAATATTAATTATATGCGTCCCTTTTTTTTTCTAACCTGAACTTCCTTATGCAATACAAAAGATATTTTTATAAAACTTTAGTATTTGCGGGCAACTGAAGTCTCTTTCCCCTGTGAAAGTGCAAAGCGATTTAACCTGATTGTGGTTTTCACACTTTTTCATTTTCTGGGTTGAATTTAAGAACGGAAAAGTGTTCACTGATGTGGCTGCTTGTACTACCCGAACGGCGTGAGCCCAATATGTGATAGCATATCACATATTGTGTTATTTTTGGAGATTTTGAACTATTTATTTGGAAGTTTCATCTGTAGTTATGAGCAAAACAGGAAATGGTTCATGTAGTTTCAGACTGCGAGAGAAATTAAGGCGCGGCACGACAGGCAAAAAGATAGTTAACAGAGATTTTGTTTCTACGGTATATTTTGTTTCAGACCGGTGGGAAGAAGATATCAAAATAAACCATCAGGTGATATTGATGCAAATTAGAGCATAATTAATGAGATAGAATCATCACTGAGTAAATTCTCATGGTGTTATCTGTCACTTCATTTCTATTGAAGATGCATGTGCATATCTCCATATCTAAGCTGTGTTCTCAAAATGACTTTGTTCACATGCACTTGGCTGTGCATCACCTCGACTGTAATACACCAAACGTTCTTTTATTTGGTCTATAGCCTCAAACTTTCTGTTTTGTTGTTGACAGTGTTTTATTATTTATGAAGGAAAGATAAAATATTTTCTATGTCTTTTTTCTTTTTACACCTTAGACTGTACCAAAAAAAGAAACCGTGCTCTAAAATGAAAGTTTCAGAATGAACTTTGCACCTTATTCACTGTTTACATCTCCTGGGAAAACTATGCAAATCGTGCTTACTTAGACAGATAGCTCTTCATGTGCGTATTGGAAATACTCAAACTATTTTTAATATTTCCATGTGAGTTCGTTTTTTTTACCCGTGGTGGCTCTCGTTAGCAGAGTTACTGTGTGCAGCCATACTGTTAGGCTGCGATCTTGCAGCACAGCATCTGCATGTGTGTGCAAATAACTGGCATTTGCAGACCTCTGGGATGCTCACTTCCTCTCTCCTTTCTCCTGTCTCCCAGTGACACACTGACCATGTCTGGCCATGGGACAACAGACCCAAACCACCGTCTGGTCACTCATGTGACCCACTCGCTTTCCCTGGAAACCTGTGTGCGTGTGTGTGCGCATGTTTCTGTTCTGTTTCTGCTTCACACCTTGTTGTGTATGGATGTCAGCCCACATCTGCTAATTGCTGGACAAACCTGCTGCATGGACCACAGCATGTGTTTGTATGTGTATATACAGTACCATGTTCTGAACGTGTGTGTGTGTGTGTGAGAGAGAGAGAGGGAGAGCTTGCCGCTCTTCCTGGTAGGCCGCACTGCCCTGTAAATGAGCAGTTGCCGTTGAGTTAGGCGGCAGCGCGGGCTAAATGACACGGCGTGTCAGCGAGTGTGGCCGAACGCTGAGGCCACAGCCGTGGCCCCAGGGCTTTTATCAGTCCGTCCATGCGGCCACTATAGGCCTCTGACTTAACCTCACACACAGCGGAGCTTCCTCTTCTAACACCTCTCCTGCCTCCCGACATGGCCTCGGCCCTGGCCTGCCAGCCCTGACAGATTACAGCTCTATGTCTCCCTGCTGAACAAGAGGTAGTGTTGTCACACAGGCCCGGAGGGCAAAACCTGCAAGTCCACAGACGGGGTTTCCAGACCTTTATGCTGTATTATACTTTAGAGTCTTGAGCTTCAGCCCAAGGAGGTTGGACCCCAACCCATCTCCAAACCCTAACCTTAAATGTTGTTTTGTTTCTTTAAAAAAAAGAATAACTTTTGATGAGTGTCAGTTAGAATTTTTAGCTTCTTTGGGGTCACAGGCGGGGGTTCGGTTTGGTTGGTTTGGAGCCGGGGGTCTCCCGCCTTCTGCGTTGGTCTCGTCCGTGTTTGCTGGAGTGCAGCGTACTGGTTTCACAGTACAGAGCCTCGTGGTTGTTTCGGTTTATAATCATTTTATGTGGCTGTATTTGTGCAAGCTAGACATGCTGCTGGTAATAAGTCATGTTTTCTTCTTCAGATTTCATTAAAGTGAGAAATATATTTTTCTGCTATTTGTTTCCAAAAAGGCAGACTGCTTTAGATTATTGTCAATTTCCTTGTTTTTGTCCGCTTGTGGAAACAAAGACACTGCATCTGGATTTTTACTGAGAAATAAAGGAAAAGCTAAAAAAACGAAAACACACACACACACACACATATATATGCAAAGAGCCATCCCACAGCATTGTGCAAGAATGGGAACTAGCTCCTGCTGTCCAAACTTGACATTTGAAGAAAGCGCCGGAGTCGAGGCCTCAGTCTACTGTGTGTTTTTTCTTCTTTGTCTAGGTAAACATCTGCTTCATGTTTTGAAATGTATCTCATGGCTTTGCACTGCCCATGACCGTGAGGGGAAAATAGTCTCAAGATCATTGTGGCCGTCTTCCTCTCAATTCTTTTTTTCCCCTGCCCAGGCCTTGTTTATCAAGCCCCTGTATTTAAGCTTAATATAACTCCTGTTTTGCTGAGAAAACTGTGGTGGTTTAATCACTGTCAGTGGTCCTACGCCTCTCGGGTGTGGCTCGCAAGCAAAAAGGACTCAGTGCGGTCGTGCGTCCAGCTGCAAAGGGGCTTATTTTGTGGTCTAAAAATTGCAGGCTTCCCCATATGTTCCCCATAAACGTGGAATGCAGCGTGGGACTTGAGGAGGCTTTTATAATGAAGTGGCCGTCATTGCATCAAACACCATGATCCTGCCTGCGCTCTAGGATAGGCCATGGGAGCCCATTTTTGGGCTGCGTACACGGGTCCAATGTCCTGACTTCTCACTCACACCTCATTTCCCTGATTTTCTTTTAATTATGTTACAATGCTCATTCCACCTACCAGTGTCCCAGTTTGCTTTCAGTACTCAGAGTCAAAATTCCCCATCAAATTACAGTAAAGTAGTGGTGGTGTCATTTGACAGCATTAAACTGGTATTTTACAGTGTGTCTACCGTAATAACAAGTTTCGTACTTTTTGTTTTGTATTCTGCGTGAATAATGTGTTACGATGGGGTGTTATGCTGTAAATTAACAGTTTTTTTAATTATTAGTGTAAAGACACTGAATGTTCTCAACCTTAAATGCTGTTTTTAAACACAAAATAACTGAAATAACTTCACAGCATTTCCAAATTAATTATTTGAACTCGAGCAGTTACATTTCCATGACTCCCAGGCCGTCAACAAGGAAAAAAACTTTGTTATATTGTAAAATGTAAAGTGTCTTCCTGTTAATCTTCTATTTCCCTGCAAAGAACAGGGAATTATCGTAAAAAAAATCCTTTCTTTTTACAGAAAGTTAGTAAAACGTGAGCTTGATCTGCTTAAACGTTTAAGTTAGAGTGCTTTTGGTGTACAGCGGTTTTTTACAGTGTGTCATTTATTAACTTGTCCATATTTCATGTAAAAATAGCCTCCGAGACAAAACCTTTTACATATAACTCCAAACACTTCTGGAAATTCTCAAGCACTGGCACTCCAAAGAGGAAGTGGGCATCGGACCTTGTAAGAGACAAATAAAAAAAAGTAAAACATTCCTAACGTGTCACACTTCAAATAAACCGGGAAGCAGCTGAGCAGCCCGAGCTGTTATTCTAGAGAGTTCTTAGAAAAGAAAGTTGCAGCTGTGTGAGAAATTAGTTCAGTGTTACCAGATCAGCATTAATCTGTAGTGTCTCTCTGTGTGTCTACATGCGTGTGTGCGCGCATGCTTGTGTTGTTGTTTTCACTGTCAGCGAGGCACTCCCAGATGCAGCGGTTTCAGCATGCAGTATCACCGTTGGAAGCGATCGCCAGGCCCATTATTTATTTATTGGCTCCAGCAGACATGGAGACTGTGGTAACCGCACTGAGAGGAGGGGCAGCGGGGGCGCCGTGTCGCCACACACGGTGCAGCAGGCCGTATCCCAGAGATCCCGAGGAGCGCTGCGCGTACAGTATACGGTAACCCGTGGCTGCTAAATAAAGGAGAACTGTGCCACTCCAATGTGGATATTTCTGGAGAAAGCTGACCCTGCATTAGGTCACGATCAGCAACGATAAGCTGAGTGAGGAGATTAAAGCTTAACTTTGTTCCAGCTGCCAGGTGAGGGATGTGGCTGAATTCATTCAGTGTAGTTTTGGGCCCCTGGCACCTGCTGCGACCCTTTAAGACATATTTACCATGTTTGCAAGTAGTAAAGTCTCCATCCGACCCCCTTAACCAAAGCTCTTCCTGTTATTCAGAAACTGTGCCAACGCAAAGACTGCGCATCCAGCTCCCTTTACACCAGGTTGATTCAAAGGCTTCACGCAACTTCTGGCAAAGAGCCGTGCAGGCTGAACGTCAGACAGGTGCCCCTGTGTATTTAATGAAAGTGCAAAAACAGTGCATTTTGTCCCAATAAGTTATTTTTGAAGTCGTAATCTGATTTGCTTTTATTAATTTTCAACTCAATTCCGTTTGATTTCCAAATCTCAACAACAGTCACCTCACGGAGCTTTATGTAGTAAGGTAAAGACCGTACAATCATTGAGAGAAAAAATACAAACAATCAGGCGGCCACCTATGACAGGGGTGTCAAACATAAGGCCTGGGGGCCAGAATCGGCCCACTGAAAGAGGACAGAAACTTTAAACTGTATTAACTTTGTTTTACAGCTTTCCACTTTTATAAAGTGACAGGCAAGGGAAAACACCCTTTTAACAGGAAGACACCTCAGAACCTTCAGTGTAATAGGTAGCACTACATACTTGTATTAATTAGTGCTTCAGCTAAAGAGGAATCTGTTGAGAAAATTGTCCAAGTTGGTTCAACTTTAAATAATTTGGAACCTGTCATGGCTACTGAACGGACTCACGTGCAGACAGTTCTTTCAAGGAAACAAAAAGGGGATTTATTTACAATAGGGATCACCTTAGTGCAAAATATATGTACAGTGAGTTGGGAGGGGGTCCAGGGCTCCAGGGAGAGAAGGGGGGGGGGGGGAATCCACACACACGCTTCCTCTTCCACTCAGGCACCGCCACCGCTCCTCCGCACACACGCACTCCTCTTCAGCCGCACTCGCTCCAACACTCCACACACTGCCCCACTTGGACAGGTCCGGTGATTCGGTCCAGAATTCAGGTGGTTCAACGTTCCAGCGGTGAGCTTCTCTGTGCCACTGCCTTAAATAGCAGCTGGGGAAATCAGCCAGATCAGCCGCAGGTGGACACCATCACACGGGTGCGTGGGCCAAGAGTGAGAGCCCGTAATGAGCTCCACCCAGGCAGAGAGGAGGAGGAGAGACAAAAAACCAAAACTAACAACAACAAAACCTGTAGCCAGCGTGGGCCAACCAGAGAGACACGGGGACCGTGACAGAACCTATACATTTGCTCTCTTTAGGTGCTGGGATAACTCGTCAGGTTGAGTCTTGGCCAAAAGGCCATCGCCGGGGCTTAGGTTTGAGTCCCCCAAGACCACTTCCTGTTTGCGTCGTTCTCCCCCGTCCGCTTTCTCTCTCTCTCTGACTTCCTGTCTAGTCTACTGCCCTCACAAAGGATAACCAGTTGGTTAATCTTTTGTGTTTATTGCAACAGTCTGGATGGTAGCTGAGACGTAAAAGTAGTTCAAGAAAAAGTAAATTTAACATTTTACAGTCTAGTAGTGTGCACCCACTATATAACCAAGCCTATTAAAAGCACTCTAACAGGTATGGAAAGGTAAGGAAGTTATAGGACTTTAAATAGAGGCGATTTATGTATTTTAGAATGATGTTTGGGGCTTAAAATGGGGTTAAAAAGGTTTTAAAAAATGTGTTAAGTACTGGATGTTTAATCAACGTGTTGTTTTCATCATCAAATTTAATATTCTAAGATTTTAGGATCCTAACCCCAACCCTGTATTATTAAATAAATAATAAAGAGCGTGTCTTATTCTAGGCCAGGTTTGTCCTGGCCAAGGTTCAAGCCCAGATTCTTCTGCAGCTTCTAGCTGATCAAGTCAATTTCTTTACTCCCATAATTAATGAATGTATACTGTATGCATCATATCATATTGCTGTTCATTATATTTTCATATATAAGAGCAAATAAAAGAGCTACTTCCGGATGTATAAATCAAAATTCTGCTAAATCTGAACTAGTTAAACTCTAAAACTGTTTTTTATTTAAGTATTTATATCAGGCAAATATGAGCAAATATTTAAGAAAAATGCCGAGCTAACCCAATTTGTAAAGTCTTTGAAGAGAATCTTCAATCAGATTTCCAGCCGGTGTAGATGTTATTTCCTGAAGGTTGTGTGCCGGCTAAAAGATGTCAGGCTTACCAAAAATTTGACGAACCTATCCCAGAAATAATTAATTTAATTTGATTTAGTTTAATTGAATTTAATTTCTTGGCAAAATCGTCAGCTTTTGGCAGATTCTCTGACACACAACATCACAACTCGGCAGCTTTTGGAGCTAACGCCTACACACACAGTGACCGGAGTTAGTTTAGAAAGCGTGCAAACCTCTATCCCAAGTTTCCTCCGAGTATTTCTCATTGTGTTCATAAATAGAGAATTGTGAGCACTGCAGTGGTTTCCTTTCTGTGTTTGCGACATGACATAATGCTGCCTTTGCTTGTTTTAAACATTAGTGGCTATTACTTTGAAAATCAGATGAGGAAGAGGAGTGATAGAAAAGACAACACTAAACACCCCACCGAGCGCCTCCTAATTTTATGATGTTTTGCTTGAGAGTGCTTATCACATTGTGCCTGTGTGTTCTGCGAACCGCTCGTATTCACCAGAGTGGTAAATTTACGTTCAGCTTTGAGGTACACAGAGGCACCACATCATGGCAACAGAGCAGCTGGAGGGCTGAAGAGCTGCAGCCTCACATAAAAGCACCCGTAAACCCGAGACCTCATTTACCCCAAATGCCCCAACTCTCAACACACACGCACACATCTCAGCCCCAGTCAGACCAGAATAGAGCAGGCCACGGTCTTGCCACAAACCCAATTCATCCCATTGACCTCAATGCATCATCGGGATCACCTGCACTAACGCAGGTGGAATGCTCTCATACTTTTTTGTTCTGTTTCACGTCACCATTTCATGGTTACCGCTAAAATCTAACTCCTGTGTAATTTGTGCATTTTCTGCACATCTGCATGTTTTTCTTTGCAGAGCTGCAGCAAGTATGTCAAACTGGTATCAGCATGTTTTATTACGTGTGCGTGTATGCACGCATGAGTCTATGTTTATGTGTGTGCGTGTTTTACGTATTTCCTGTGGTTCAGACATGGGTTTTGAATGTGACAGACAAGCTTGCGAGCATGCTAGTCTGTGTGGGGCAGGATGTTCCTCTACAGCAGATGCATAGTGGTTTAGTTGTGTGCGTGTGAGCGTATGCCCCTGCATAGCTACATGAAACAGTCGCTTTAATCCTGCAGCTTGTTTAAGAAAAGTTCAAAGCAAATAGGTCCAGTGTGCACGCATTTCACTCTATAAAAAGTGACGTGCATTTTCGTCTCCATTAAAGCGCCTCTGTAGCAATGTTAGATGTAAAATAAGTTCTCATTTGCAGCGTGGTGGAAGAAATAGTGAGCGCCTTAGCTTGTGCCAAAATTGCTTTGACACAATATGAAAAAGCTGTCTTGCAAGTTAAAATTACAAGTATAGGAACAAAATGTAGTTGCCGGTTTTGAGGCCAAATTGTTATGTTCTTACTCCCTCTTCTAGGTCTATCAGCATTATTGTTATTTACTATAAACATTTTTTTGTATTAAAATTTCCCCTCTCGCCCCTGCCTGTCTTTATCCTTCAAGCAACCGTGGTTCTGACACTCACGAGTCCTCGGCCTCCTTCCTTCCGCTCAGCGTACAGCCTCAGGGTGCTGGACTTGGGGTGAAACCTTCCATACGTGGTAAGGTTTCTTGTCTTGATGTCAGTGGCTGCTCTCGCCTCCTTTGGCCAGCTTATTTACCCCATCAGGGAATCTTGTTCGTCCCATTCAGCTGACTCCTCAGGACTTGCCTGACGCTCTGCAGGTATTTGGTGGTTGCAGCTTTCCTTGCGGCCTCTTCATGGGTCTGATTTGCCTGTGGGATCCCCAGGTACATGTAGCTGTCCTCCATGTCTGCAATATTGCCTTCAGTTCTGACTACCTTCCCTCTCTTCGTTACCATCCGACTACACTTCTCAGATCCGAATGACATTCCGATATCGTTGCTGTAGATCCTAGTGGTGTGGATCAGTGAATCGATGTTCACTCATGGCATTCAGCTTGATGTCATCCATGTAGAGGAGGTGGCAGACGATTGCTGATGATCTCCCTGAGGGGCTTCAGGCCTATGCAGAACAGTAGTGGGGACAGAGCGTCTCCTTGGTAGATCCCATGCTTGATGATGACTTGTACTGTAGGCTTGAAGTGTGTGTATATATAAATGTATAAGTTAAGCATATATTTTGACATCATAAATGCCTAAAGTATTTTTTTGGAAAGTAAATGTAACTACAGCTGTAAAATCAAAGTTAATATTTGGATCCAAAGAGTTCCATAGCTTGTACCTGATGGAGTATTTATTATGCCATCTGATTTAACCGGAGCATGTGAGCGATTACGTGAGAGTTTGCAGTATGATAACACATGACTGACTGTTTGTAAGCGATGGTTTAACCAAATTAGTGTGATTTATTATTTCCTCCCCACACATCCGAAACTAAAAACAAATCATCTTTAATGGTGGAATTATTATTTTTCTCAGTTATTTAAACTCCCGCTCTCCTCAGAAATATGTTTTGCTTATTGTTAAATCCTCGGCTGTTTGGCCTTCACTGTATAATATGATAAATGTTTATAAACCGAACGTCTGTTTTCAAATTCATCTGCTGAAAGCGTTCAGTGATGTGGGAGAAATTTTGCGGCCGATGAATGAAAATTGTCTTTTGAACAAAGTCAAGTCAATAGAGCGTATTTCATAGGACAGACAGAGGGCTAATGTGCTTAAATAATGAAATAAGATTGATAACAACTGTCTTACTTTTGTTTACATGATAAAAAGTTATTAATAGAACTTCACATTATCAGCATGATTATGCATCTGTATTATGGAGAGCAAACAAATCAAGATATTTACTTCATAATCAGCAAAGAAGAGGATGTTAGATCACAGCTCATGGTGAAATTAAAAGCAGCATGTTTGCATTACCAAGAATTTTGAGACTCAGTGTGATGGGTAATGGCCAGTGCTGACACCATACCCTTCACATAACTCCACTGATTTTGTATGCATGCATGCATGCGTGTGTTTGTAGCTGTGACCTGCTTTCATATCGCAGCTAACTCATCTCAGAAACTCGGTGGTTTTACTGACCTAGAACGGGATTTTGGGGGGGGGGGCGCTCAGGAAATCCACGGCTGCGTTTTTGTGTGTGTGCTTGTATGTGTGTGTGTCTGTGCAAACTGTGAATGTAGGCATATGTGCATAAGCTTTTTACAGTCTTTTGAAAGCCGGTAACATAATAGCACACACCATTATTCTCCATAATGTCGTTCTCACTTTCACCCCCCGACAGCCTCGCTTTCATTTGTCTCCTGCTTTGACAAATAGGACTGACGTCCATTACGATGCTTTATGAGGTGATGGTAACACGGGGCACTCTCATAACACCGCCTCGACTCCCCAAACACGCGCACACACACACAGTCTGAAGTCTCCCTGTGTTTCTCTGCCTCCTCGTTCATCCTTTGTGCTCTTTAATATCGGAGCTCATTGCTCTTTGTCATCCATTGCAATGCATCCTCGTGCTGTCTCCTAGTGTGTGTAGTGTGTGTGTGTGTGTGTGTGTGTCTGAATCCTCGCTGGTCGAGGTGCGGCACACGTCTGATCTGTGATCCAAGGCTGGCTTTTTTTCAGAGGGAAACATGTTGTGTTTCCTTTGTGGGTGAGGAGTGTGTCTGTGGAGGGGGATTCCTAACGAAGGCCACTCACAGTGGCCTCTCTCCTGGTCTCTAATGCATCCCAGGCCCCCCAAGACTGGCTGACTAGCAGGCTGTATGACAGCTTGGACTCACGGGTGCACGACGATATAGTAGGCGTGCTACAGCGTAAACCTGCTTCACTCCCCTGTGCTCCACTCTGCTGATGGTGTCAAAGACCACCGTCAGGCTTCTTTTAATGACTCTCCTGGTCTCACTATTATTTAATATAGAAGGAGCACCTCGCTGATAGTTCCAGTCCACTGATTTTTCACCTCACAGGCACAATACACTCTCAGGAAATAAAGTACAGCTGTTGTACCCTTGACTGCGTACTGTGAGTTCATGTTTTTTTTAACATACATATGCATAGAAATGGACTAGCATTTGTATTTTTATTTAGATTTAGAGGTTTGAGGAAACCAGAACACCCACAGGTCCCTAAAGACAATCAAACCCAGACCCTCAGCGAGCTCTACGACTAGTTTATTTTACGTAAACAATTATATGAATAGTAAAACCTTAAAATGTTACCAATTTTCTTTTTGCATTTACCTGAGCACACACTGTCTTCTGATATTGCTCCTGACATGAAGTGTCAGCCCACCAAAGGGTCCAATCCAAACCACTGGATGGCTCTGAAATATGTGAAAACTGCATATTTGAATTTTTCAGCTGCGATCGCCTCATCTTTAAAGTTATTTGAATCATAAAAATAGTCAAATGTATTCAGTTGGAAACACTTTTGTGCCTTTTTTAGGCACTGCGAGCTGTAGATTGTACTGCACATGTAACAAATAAATGTACTTTACAATAGAAGACTCAGTTTGTGTAATAGATATGTGTAAAGCATTTTTCTGGTCTGGCCCACTTGCACTCTGATTGGATCACATGAACAAAAAAAATGACATCCCCGATTTAAGTGGACGTCACAGGCCCAATAACTTTGCATCCCTGTGCTCTTTCATGTAGAACAATACACGTACTTTTACTGTTCCGCCATTTCTGTGAGACAACATGCTAAACCACGGCCGTGGGCAGATTGTGATGCGAATGACTGCCTCGCTATGTCTTTTTAAGGTCATAAACTTCCCTATTAAAAGCAGCAGAAAATGCCACTTGCTGTATCCATAACTTTCAACATGGAGAAGTCACACAACAGCTGTTTCATTCTGGGAGTTGACTCAAGCTTTGTCAACACAGATAGAGCTCACAATAGAGGCTCAAAATATGTCACCATGATGATATAATTCAGCCTACAGTGAAGGAAAAAAAATCCCCTAAAATGACCACAAGTAAGTATGACCTGACCTTACTTACACATATTGTGTGTGTATATAAGTGAAGCCTGATAAAGTTGATTCCTCTCCGTGACCGAGCTGCGTTATTGTCCAGTCATCGCTATTAAAATCATACCAAAAAGCCACACTGCTGAAAAGGCTGTTCCCATACACGCCATTCTGCTGGTCAGTAGAGCAAGAAAACATATTCTTCCTTATTTAACAATGCATTTCTGCAAGACGTTTTTTTTTTAACCAATTAAAAATTTGCAGTATTGTAGTGTAGCATAGTTCACAACTACTGATAATGAACCACTTCCGCAGCAGCCATAGAGCTATATCTATAAGAATTTACCTGAAATGATCTGAAAACAACAAAAACTAGAGGCCAGTGTGAAAGGAGCGAATGGAGCTAAATGACTTAAACAGTTATTTATAAGCGCTCTTAAACAAAGAAGCAAAAACCATATCGATCATATGTCAGAACGGTCTTTCTCTTAGAGGGAAGCTTCTCCATTTTCTCCTACAGTAAGCCGAGGGCCAAATGCTAGCCTTCAGGTAAAGCCTGCTGACTGGTCAATTAGGATTTTATGGCAGGACGTCCTCTCTCCGTGGCACCTGTTTCAAACAAAAACAACAGACATTAGGAACATTGTGAGAACACAACCGAAACTTTGATGTTTGTGTCCAGAGGAGCTGTTTGCGGTGGTGGATGGTAACTGCTATCAGGAAGCTGCAGCTACAAATGTTCTGCTTCCGCTCACTTCTTACCCAGCATGTGAGTGGTGGTGCTGTATTCTACAAAAATAAAATGAAATATCACCTTTGCCTCCAACGTCTTATCAAAAACCTGAACATGAATCAAATTTAAGCCATGAAATTTACATTTCTGGACTACAGCGCTTTACGGTTGGACTCTCTCATGCTGATGTCGATGTTGAGTATGTATAGTATATGCAGTATAAGACACGTACAGTAATGATAATAGTAGTATTTTATTTTTTGGATTAAAGGAATATAAAGGCATAATAACAATGACGGCTCGCTAGCTGGGCTTCTGCTGGTGCAGACCAATGTAGAAATGAGAAAGCTGTGAATATACCCATATGGAAAAGATATATATAAATCTTATAAAGTTTGTATTTGTCTTGTGTGAAATTTGTATGAAAAGCATACGAGAGTGAAAACAGATATAAGATCCCTTGAAAAATTATATAATGAAACTTGTATGTTTTGGATACTTACTAAAACAATGTATGAAAGTAATGAGAAAGTGGCCACTTTCATGAGTAAATCATGTAAGCCTTATATGGTTTACTCATGAAAGTGGCCACTTTCATGAGTAATCACATATAAGTTTTTACGATTTCTTTTCCATATGGGTATATTCACCAGCACTGTGGTTTTAACACCTTGGTACGAGAATATAAACTCTACAGAGTTATAGGGAACTATATGATGATGCTTTTTTCCCCCAACAACAACAACAGACAAATTTTTTCCAAATTTACTGAAATAGCTGAGTCAAATTCAGACCTCAGGAGCAAGGTCTGCAGAGATCAGCGATGGAGGCACCATCTGCGACATTCCAGTTTTAGTGTTTGCATGTGTGGAGCGAAGGTGCACAAGAACCAGTATGACTTTTAAAAAGATGTTAATCAGAACTGGCATTCACTTTCTCACACCCTCTCACAGCTTTGGCTTTAGGCTGTAAATTAGGCTTATGTTCAGGTTAGGAGAAGCGTTGGGGTTACACACGTCATTTTGATGGTTAGTGTTAGGGATCGTGTATTAACAATCAATGTTCCCACAAAGCCATCCAAGCGTGTCTTTGCGCGTGTGTGCGTGTGTGTGGGTGGATGGGTGCGTGTTTGTGTCATTTCCTCAGTATTTACTGATCTTCTGCATCTCCTATCTTACATCTGTCTTCAACTTTGGTTCTGTGCAGACTTTCATGGAAATTTGCCTTTATTTTTTTTTTTTATATACAAATAAAAATAAACAAATATTCAAGATATGTGTCACTAGTAATGTATGTAAAATATTAAAAGGGAGATTTTATATAAAATAAATGTATATATGTGTGTGGGGGGGATATATTGATTTATTTATGTATTTCATGCATATATATCGCTTGTTGCTTATGTGCGATCTCTCGGTTTTGAAGACGGGTTTTGAAGTTGTTTCCCACGCTCATTGCTGTAAATAGGTCTAGAGGCTGCTGGGTAAAAAGACACGCACGCATACAAAAATACACACAGAGAAACTTCCACTGCGATCCATGCATCGCTTCACCTATATAAAATATATGGCGCTGCTTTGACAGGAGCAGGTGCTTTTTGCATGTTCTTCCTTGGAAGGCACAAAAAAAGCCAAAGTGTGCATCTTAAGGTGCTCATATGTAAATTTCTGCTTGTGTGTGTGAGTATTTGTGTGTGTCTGCTGACTGTCTGGGAGCGGGTATATAGCCAGGTGCTTGCTGACATACTGGGGCTTTGTGGTTGTGGTTGGTGGCTTGCTTGCTGTGCAGACAACCGAGAAGGAACTGCCTATTTTTTCTGTATTTCTATCTGCTTGTGTGTGTGTGTGTGTGTGTGTGTGTGTGTGTGTGTGTGTGTGTGTGTGTGTGTGTGGATTTATTTTTGAGTATAGATCCTATTCTATATCGTTCGCACTCTGTTTCGTGACTAGACTCGGGGCATATGGTTTCCGCTGCAGTGCTACTTGAGTGCATGTGAGTTTGCTGCAGTCTGCCAGTTTGTGTCTGCAGTTGTAGTGATGTTAACATTTTTATTCCATTTTTCCTATCTTGCTTTGAGCTGTGGATGTGTCATACGCAGGGGTACCTGCTGCAGGCAACAAATGCCGTCGGCCGTCCCACTTTACTCTACAGTGAATCTCTGTGTTCGCCATCTTCAAAATGGAGCTGCGCCGTATAAACACACCAGCAGGCAGTTTTAGAGGCAGCAGGTGATAGATCAGAGGATATAGAAACATTGGCTTTATCAAAGGCCCCGTTCAAACCCACATAAGGGAGTTTATTGCGGGCTCACTACAAAGGGAAACAATGGTTGGAGTAGGAGTAGATAAAGCTCTGCCATTCCCGCAGCCTTGGCTCAGGAACCCTGGTGTCACATGATGCCCGAGGTGAATACGATTGTGGCCTATAGGCTTGAAAGCAGCAGCGTTTGGTCTGTGGGCACATGACATCGGTACTGTATGGCAGTGAGCCTGCCTAACTGTGAGTGTGTCAGAAGCTGCTTTTATCATGTGGTTAAAACGGCAGATTAGTTAACTAGATAAAATTGATTCTAACTATTTTCAGCTCATCATGATGCATTAGTGGCTAATCAGGAATGATTTCGTGTCACATGTATCTGATGAGTGGCTCCGCCTGGGATCTCAGTCGCACTATGTTAGGTGCTCTGGTAAATTAAGGCTGGTGACTGATGCGCCGCCACACCCACAACATCAAATTAGATCTTACCTCATTCTTTAGATAAAATTCAACTTCAGATGTTGTTCTTTGTAAGTGTAGTGTAACACCATTTTTGATGTCTTATAGCATGAACTAGGCTGATGTTGCCACAGAACAGGACATATGTTGCCACATTCTCACGGTTTTGGTTAGCCAAACCTCCCTACCCAGAACTCTTGGCTAGGTTCTGCTAAGTTGAGTCATCTCAACACAGCTAAAGGCTTCAGCTTCACCCACACACAAACCACCAAGTATTATCTGAGTCAGAGAAGAAGTACTTAAACCTGTATGCATTAAAAACACAGATTTAGCCATTTTCAGTGTCCTGATTTGGCCTCATTCCATTGAGGATTGGTTGATTGGAAAATTAAATTTCCCCCTTCGTGCAGAACCATCAGGGTTTACAAGAAAAACTCTTTTTGTTTTTAGCACAACCACAGCTGTTGTTCAGTGGTAGTGTACAATTAGCCAAAAGCTCAGAGTGGTTTCTCCAACCCACACACACATACACAATTTTCCACTGCAACGTCAACCTGATCTGCTTTACCTGATATTTCACTGATGTGCCACTGTTGTGATTCATGTGTGTAGAGGAATGAGTCACCAAGTTGCGATACTGTGAGGCTCGTTCCATGCAGTGAGATTTGACTTTTGAAAAAGCAATGTTTGGAGTGTCAAATGCTAAAAATTTGCATTTTTCATCTACAGAGAATAAGCGTCTTTTTACAAGTGTGCTAGACCTTCTTATTCTGCAGCTTCTAATATCTTAAACAGGGGTTAGCTGTGGCCAATTTTATAATCACAAAGAAATGATCGCCTCCTTCCATCCATTTCTATCAGCTTTACAATCACGAAAAGTTGCAGTCAGCAACCAGTTACTACTGTAACTGGTTGCTGACTGCAGCTCGCAGTACTGGTCCTTGTACTTATCGTCAGCCTGAAGAGGCACATGATCCAGAACAAGGGCCGCCATTATCTGGAGTTTGAGAATCATAGTCGGAGACTCAGTGGAGCACGTGGCGCACGGCCGCAGCGCAGGCCTGGTCACCTGCATTCAGGGAAACCTCAATGCAGGTTTCCAAAGTTTTTATTATTAAAGTTCGGTCAGCAGACCGAACTTTCACAATAAAATGCTTTCATAGTGCTGCTTTATGAGGCTCCAGCACCAGAGTGACTCTGAATAGGACAAAGGGAAGAGGATGGATGGATGGATGCTTGCGTTAGAGCCTTTAAGAAAAAATGAAATTGGGAAGCATTTTGGATTTTTTTTCTTCTGTTTTTGCTGAAAGGTTAAGATATGTGTCCTGTTGTAGATAAAAAAGACTTTACGACTAAAAAGACTTGTTGCTGTTGTTGTTGTAGATATTTTATTTTTAAAAAGATACTTTATAAAGAATTTATCTAAAGCTGTTACTCTTCTATAGTCGCCCAAATGAATAGCAGTTTAAAAACGATTGTTATTGTTGTTGATGCGGTCTTTGTTTAAAGTAAAGATGTGGTGTGAAATGTAAATCATGTAATTTTACAGATTCCTTCAAAGAGAGTATTTTGAAACAAGCTCCACCTTTTCATGCCAATCTTTAAATAAAACCTTACTGAGTAATCACGCTAACAAAAGAAAAAACAAACAAAAATGGTAGAAATGCAGAAAAAGCAACATGAAAAATACATTTGAATTTTTTTTTGTTTGACTGAAATATTCATCATCTGAAACCTAAACCCTCTTTTAAAATAAACCATAATAGGGAAAAAAATGCCAGCGACTTTTCGTTACTCAAACCTTTTGCTTATAAAAGAGAAAAACGCTGAAGGATAAACTTTCTTTTCTGAAGTGATTTTTTTAGAGCTTGCTGAAAGGTTTCAGTGTGTGTGAATGTGTTTCTGTTCTGTTTGTTATGTGCAGAGAGCAGACCTGCCTGCTGTAGCTGAGTGAAATCAGAGACAGGTTGGCATGGGTAAGACTTGCATTGGCACAACTCAGGCCGCAGACGGGTTCCGGTATGAGTTTACAATATAGTGTGCCTCTCTGTGGCTTGACAACTCTGTGCTCTGAGAAAGACTTAACCATGCGACAGACATGCTATGCACTTTCCCACAGCCGCTGAGCAGCTAAGGCTACTCTTATGGTTGTTTAACATTTACACTTGGCTACCTACTTGGCACTGTGATATTGCAGGAGTTTCATTTTTTCTTCCTCATAACAGAAGTGCAAACATTGATGTGTGTGTGAAACGCGGCTTTCTGTCAAGTTTGCTGGCAGCTGGTTTTGACACTTCTAGTCAGTGTCAATCAGTTGTTTTACATATATTTGTTTTTTAAATCAGACATTGCCCTGTTTTATATCCGAGATCTGTGTACACTCTTCAGTGAGAAAGCATGATTACTGCAATGACAAAGCAAAAGATAAATTCAGTATTTTTCATTGTTTTTCCTTTGGGCTGTGCAAGTATTGCAGAGTGACTCATGGTTTACATAAGCAATGTCAAAGCCAACGGTCAACAGCCTCAAAATAAACGGCAGATATGAATCATCTCATCCAACACTTTGGTTGTCACAACGTCTCCCTCATTAGCTGTTTCCATTATGTTAATGAGGAAAGTAGACCTGCTCCCAAACCCACGTCTGTCATTGGTGTCAGACGCAACCTCCCCTAGACCTGCACACCCGGGCAAGGAGCATTCAAAGTGCAATAACAACCTGAAGTGTCTTAATTAAATAAGGAATGCATTTAGCATCTCTGCGCATTTTTGACATAAACCACACTTTGCCTGCAGACTTGTTACTTTCAGTTTAGCCCAAAAATCCTGAGGAAACTGAATCATCATCACTATGCATCACACCCGCTGCATCAGCGTTAATATCACAATCCCGTAGACAGATTTTTTTTTTTTTTTATGAAAGGGGGGGAGGGAGATCACTGTGGGAAGATCGGCTGCTCGCCGTGCATTGTGTCTGCACGTCTCCCCAGCCTTCCCTAAATCGAGAAGGCAGAAGTGAGAAACGGTTGAGAAGTACGACCAGCGTCTTCCTGTTATGTGTGCGTGAAACCCCAGACGGCTGTCTAAGCTGCTCGCACGCAAAAGCCGGCCCAGGAACCATGGTAACGGCAGGTCCCCACACGCAGAAGGCGGAAGTGAGCCAACGTGCTGAGGAAGTTATTGGTTTTTTGATGGCCATTGCCGTGGTTTCATGAGAAAGACCGTGACTCTGCCCTTGTGCCGTGCTGACGGTCAGCCAGCGTGGGAATGTAGCCTCCTGAGTGATGACACCTATGACTAGACACTGTCTGTGACACTGATGCAAACGTGAATTTATACAGGAATTGGAATGGAAATAGATAACATCAGTTTTTTTAAAGTCACTCAGCAGCAGTGAGACGCTTCTTGATAAATCTCCTGCAGCGCCTCCAAGCTGCAGCTTTTCCTCCTCCATTATGCACGGTGTTCTGAGAAACACTTTATTCCTGCAAACTGCAAAGCGCGTCTGCATTGTCTGACGTTTCTTCAGCTCACGAGGATGTTTTTCCTGACGTGAGAAGAGCGGGCCGCCGTTTCTGCCTTTACTGTATTCCTGCTGCCATAGAAATGGTGACGTATGTCTCACCTGCTCTCAGCCAACCACAACAACCTCACCCTGTCTTCTTACCCTGCAGTCATGTGTGTTTCAGGAGGTGGGGGGGATACTCAGAAAATGTATTTTTGATAAATTCTTGTCAGGCGTTACGAGGCAGCCACACTGGTTTAACACACATCTGAGGCCTCCCAGAGTGGCTTTAGTAAAGTAACTCTGCAATGATTTAATGCGGCCTGTTTTTGTCAGGCCCTCAATGAGGTTTTAATGGTCAGTTTTCTCTTTCTAATCGCTAGTTTGCCTGACGATACACGATCATTACCAAATATTGGGTAAATAAGCGCAGAGTCACTGCAAAGTCCTGCTCTGCGTGTCCGAACAAGAAGACCACGAAACGAGGATGGAATTTCATCCTGGCCTCTGCAGTTCTCTTTTGTTTTTTTCCAGGATGTCGCGAGTGTATAGTCATGTATACAGGTTATGAATTAAGTGGGTAATAAATGCAGCTTGGATATAATTCACTGATTTGCATGCAGCAACATTTAAGGACAGGCTCAGAAGGGCACTAATGCTTTCATTTTCTGTAATTTATAAAGCAATTGACAGCTTCCCTGCACACAGTTTCTATGTGTTTTTGAATCATATCAGTGTATAACTTGCAGAGCACAGGAGGTATTTTATCTTTCAGAAGAGATGTGTGGCTATAGATGTGGCTGTTTCCTCTCATATCCCATAGCCACACCTGCCACAGCCTGGCTTCTACTTGGCCTCAAGCCTCCTGTGAGCTGCGCCTAGGTTGACCAAGCATGCCACCAAGCACCCTTAGGGGAAAGGGTTCCCCTCAGCCAGAACCCTGCAACCCCAAGGTCTCATCCTACCCGAGAGCCTTAGAGGGAGTGAGTCTGAGGCGACTGGGGTAGAAACCACTCTCGCCTATAACTTGTTTCTGTGGTGCTAAGACACCAGAGGCTGAGAGCTGTGCTGGGACAAACACAAAACTGGAAACCAATTACATGAAAACAAGCACCTGATACTGACTGCAGTAATTTTTGTGTGCACACGACTTAGAGAGAGAGAGTGAGAGTGAAAGAGAGGGGAGTGGGGGGGGGGGGCGTTTATGGGCTGCTAAATGCCAGACTCACCACAGGTGGGAGCTCCTCTGGTGACCCCGTTAAAAACAAGCAGAATGTAGGGTCTGTTCAACTACTCTGTGACTTGGCATTCGGCAGTACCTCGAGCAGTGGTCACAGGCGACACAGAACAACAGCTCAGCAAGAAGGTCGTTTTTTTGTTTTTTTGTTAGTGTGCTGACACAGTTGTAAATGCCGTGTGGTTTGGTTAGAGGGGGGGGGCAAGCTGCTACTAGGGTCTTCTGGGAAGTCCCCCCGCTTTTATAGATGTGACTGCACTCATGTAGCAACATCTTCCATGTGCAAGCACCCCAAAGGTGAATCACTCGCTCACTGAAAAAGGGAAAACCAAATGTTGTTGACCTAGAATAAGAAATATATTTCTTTCTTGGACTTTTAGAGCCTGAAAAAAATCCCCCTCTAAAGGTCAAACAAGCCCGCGCACAATTCTCTGCTGTATTACTTTTTTTTTTTTGAAAACAAACAAAATGTCACGTTTACCTGAGATGCTCCTCGGAGATTTCGACGGATAAATTCTTTCAGTATTTCCAATATCTTCTGTCTTTTCACAGCCTGTGATAGGCGAGCGGATCCTACACAGATCAATTACACAGTCCAGCAAACGGCCGTTCTTGTGCGGCCAGGTTTAAGGGCCCTGGTTAAAAACACAAAACCAAGCCAGGCTTTTAGGGTTGGTGCTAAGGAAAACCACCACTCCACGACAATGAATATTTTACCTTGCTACTGGCAGTCCAGCAGCATTTAGTGACCACAGGCAATGTTAAGTGTTCCTGACCAGAGGCGAAGGGGGCACTTAACAAATGATAATGCCCACTATCTGTCAGTGGTCTGGGCTGCCACTGCTGCCTGAGAGCTGGAGCCAGACCACTCTACGCCCACCGCTGACCTGCCTGCTAACCACATACTCCACAGCCTCCAGCACACGCACCTTCTATTTCCTGGTGGGAAGTGGGACTCTGGTCATTAGTTAAATGACAGCTGCCACTCTGGTGGCTCCCTGACCCCCTGACCTCAGCCATCAGTATAGAATGACACCCGCCTGAGCTTCTTAAGAGGCTTTTTACAGTAGCCGAAAACCACAATTGCTTTTAAAGACTTGGAGGTTGAGAATGGGTTTATATGGGGTTACCTTAACCTGCTAGATCTGAAGATGCAAAACATTTCACCTGAGCCTGAATACATCTCCGGCTTACATGATCAGAATGCGTAAATAAAGACCAACACGCCTTACACGACAGCATCAAACACACTGTAGTTAAAACATTTCCCCACATTATGCGGAAAAGCTTTTCAGGCCAATGCGATTAGAGCCAGAGCAAATCAGATCTGCTTCAAGTGTGTTTCAGGGCTTGTTGGGACCTCCAATATCAGCCAGTGTGATGAGAGGCAGAAACAGGACAGCCAGCGATAACTCTCATCTGATTGGATTTGCCACCCAGGGGGACCTACAATGTGAGTTAATTGTTGACCGGCGATGTGCTAGATGCCCACTCTGATGGGTTCACATGACGTGATAACAGTGCGGGGTCCCTGGAGGGTGGTGTGAGGGCCAGGGTGGAAACACGGGGCTCTGAATGAACCAGCTGTGTGTGTGTCGTCTTCAGCGCGAATCCTGCGTCACCTTTGCAATTTTATTTAATTTAAAGAAGAAAGTGTTTAATTTGCTGCGACTTAAAAGCGAGAAGGGAAAAAGGAAGGAGGACTGTAACTACACATCTCACTTTCCTCCAAACTGTGCCTGACGAGCAGCCAACAAAACTGCAAGAGCAGCCCAAGTAGTGAGTGAGGGGAAAAGGGAAAAAATCAGAAAGAGTAGCCAGCGGGCCGTCTGTGTGGTCCTGCTTGAGAGCGTGTTCTGTTTAACTCTCGCCAAAGTGTTTTAAAGTGTTACAAGTGCATTAGTGCCGTGGGTCACGCCTTTGCTTGGCTAACCTCTGACCTCCGGCCCCTTTAGCAGCTCCAGGCCTGAGAGTGAGCTCATGTTGAGGGGTTCGGCCCCACTGTTTAGAGAGGGAGTTGCCCTGGGGAAGTGTGTGCGTGCGTTCGGCTGTGTGTGTGTGTGTGTGTGTGTGTGTGTGTGTGTGTGTGTGTGGGTGGGTGCAGAGGAGAAGGCCAGGCGGTGGCCTATAATGATCTCCTCATGGATCTTTAATGGCTCCCCTCTGTTAGTGTTAGTGTTCGCACTGGGGGGACACTGAATTATTCAGCAGCCTAAAACTGTGATCACACACAGACATGCTCACAGATATATATTCCTACACACACACACACATATGTTCACACATGCACACTTGAATGCAATCACTCACTCACACACAAGCATTCATTTCTCACACTGTGGCTCTTTATCTTTCTTATTTCTCATGCTTGCACTTGGTGATTTCATACACTCCAAAATAACATCTGCACAGTTTTTCCGAGAACTGTTGACACAGTGTCTTTGCTGAATGTGCAGCTTACAATCACACGGCGTTTGAAGACATAACATCCTTTGATGACAACATCATGTTGCTTGCACAAAGCCCAGTTATTGTCAAGGTGCTTATCGCTGCGTTACTTGTCAAATATCTCATTGATCAGCAGTTATCCCTCACATAATGATCTAGAACTTTAGTTTCTGTGCTAATGCTTGTGTGTGTCTGTCAGCTGTTATCTCTCTCTCAATCAGATATGCAGAAAAACATCTTACTCATCAAGCTGCAAGAGTGATGAAATGTCACACTGCTGCACCTCACATGTGTATGGTTTCTGTCTTTCAATGGGTTTCTTTGTGTAAGTGTTCAAAGTGACCATGCCACCTAGTGGTATTACAGCTGCAGGTCTTTCGGAGCCAATGCTTACACTAACTTTACTATCAAAACAAAGTCAGTTGACCAAAGATGGTTAAGATCCCACATTTGATAATGTAGCTGAAGTTGCAACCTGAGAAATATTTTCTATGACAGGCTCTCTGTTTCCTCCTTTGCTATTCAAATAGTGTGAATGTAACCACTCTTGAAAAACCAACACGTTCTCTGAGTTTTTTGTCATCGGAGTATCTGCTGATCAGTCATCTGGATTATTTTGCTGTGACTTGGACAGTTTTGCAGATAGTGGCTGTAAATATCTCTGCATTTCTCTTGCATATATTAAGACTGGATTAGTGCTTACAGCACCAAAATAAATATATTTTAAAAAAATCAGCATCCAACGTATCATCAATCCACAAACTTTGTTCTCTGCTTTCTCGAAATCATTGCCTTATACTGAAACTGCATGCACCATCTAGCAGAAGAGTGCAACTAGCAAGCCTCAGTGCTTAGGTAAGGGGGACACTATTATTGTTTACATCCTGTCAAACTTTTGCAGGTCTGCAGTCACGGTTAAATGCGCGCTTCCTTCTGTGCAGAGATACGATCGACAGGTGTAGTTTGATAAGAGAAGAAGTAAAAATATTTCCTACAGAAAAGTGCTCAGAGCGAGGTGACCACTTCGAGGTGATTTCTGTTTACTCCTAGAGTTGACTGAGATGGATCGCATAGCTCTGTAGGCCAGATTTAGGTTTGGACTGTCCCTTTAAGACCTGCAGCCCCAAAAGCAGCCTGAGCTAATTGCCAACATCGGGGCACAGTCGGTCCCACTGTCTGGGCCGTGCACACTGCACCAGAGGCCTTACCCTTATCTTTTGCCTTTATTTCTGCCATGCTCACCAGAGACCTGGTTTAAATGAACAAATTCGTAATATCGAGAGCCCGAAATCACTCAGCGTGATTCCTGCTGCAGGAACACGGGAGCTGAAGGCATCCACTGTTCGGTCATATTAAAACTCATTACATATCTTGTAGGTTAATATCTGTGGAAAAGCCTTGAGTGTACACATCAGGGTTTAATATAAGGCTACTTTCACGATGGCGCTCACTGTACTATAAATGCTGCATTGTCTCCCTACAGAGCTGTCTGTGTGAGGCACCGCTCGCTGTTCAGCATCAGGGAACAGCATGTTTTTCTGTGTATAACACTATAAGCCCTGATTGAACATGTCACTGATGGCTGATGGGGGGTCCCTGGGTAGTAAATGACCCATCGGCTCCCCGGGGTGAGCTTCATCTGTCTCCCTCTCACTCTCTCCTTCAACCCCTTAAGAGGCTGGCTGCAGTTTTCACTGCAGACCCAGGGGTCAGATGGAAAACATACACTCATAAACAGCATCTATTATTCATGCCTTCAGCCCGGTGATCCACTCACAGCGCGCGCTGGCTATGACAGCTGTCCGGCCATTCCACTGACAGACAGGATCGGCCTAACGACAACATCTACATATGAGTTAATCTATGGCCGCTTTAACCAACTGTAGTTATTGCTGATGAGATAAACACATCTGTGTGGCATCTGGGTTCAAAATAAGGCAGCCATACACACTTCAGACAGCGAGTACATTTTCATAAGGCTGATGATGATCACTTGTTGTAAATACGCTGTTTGTGTTGTTGCCTTTTCCTAATCAACTGGCTCAAAACATTGGGCACAAAAATGAGTCATTTGAGTATTATGAAGTCGTTTGTTGATGCCTAACAGGAGCAATTAGGACTTTTCCAGCACACTGATTGTGTCATTTGACAATGTTAGTGTGGGCCCAGCTTGGCCCGGATTTGACAGTGTGTTAGTGTACTAATCCATTAGGGTCCCCTAAGGCCTTGTGATTATACACACTGCTAATACACACATTGGTGCCTTTTTGCTGATGGTATCAGAGGCAGCTTGGGTGGTTTTTGGCATGTATGTGTGACTGTTGGAGGTGGACGGGTGGGGCTGATGGATATTTGTCCCTGTGTGTGCATTTAGGGATCTGGCAGCTCAGAGAAAAGAGAGTGATGTTTGTCACCCCCACCCTCGCCCACCCCTGCCAGCATCCTGCAACCATCCATCTGATATGTTGGTGTTGTTTCTGCAGCATCCTGTAAATTTTGTTGACCACTCATAGATTTACGACCTTAGTGTGGTCAACCCTCCCATTAAAAAGAAGTGCAGAGCATCAAAGGCTATATAAAGATGGGGTTGTGTCGGATGAAAGGCTCAGAACGTTCACTCGTGGGATTAAGGTTTGCCTTCTGTGTAAAACTGAAAGTAAATGTGGGATAAAATCAGTTTTTATTTGTTAATTAGGACAGAAACTAAAAATTCAATCCTTTTTTCCTTGTGTGGTCATTTTCCCCAGGCTGAATGTTGAACACGATGTTGCAGGAACAACACCAGAACAATGAGATCTGGCCTCCTGCAACAGTGTGCCTAGCCCCCTTTTTTCCTCCCAACCCCACCCAACCTTCACAGTGAGCTCAGCAGTAAGTGACTCCCGCTAACGACCTCTAATGATTTTAATCATCCGCAATCAGGAGTCACGAATCTCTGGACTAGAAACAGAGAGACAAGACAAACACAGAGAAAAGGGAGAAGGAGTGCATTTACTTTGGTGGGGCAGAGGGGTGGTCGTGTGGAGCGAAGGAGCCTGGCACAATTACCTCCAAAGCTCTGCGGGAACATGACTCCCGACTCCGGCATGAGACGAAGAATGGGAGCGCAATTCCGGCTCAAGCACGCTTGATTTCTTGGCTGCATGTGTTGTGATATCTGTAACGGGAGAATCTTAAGTCTTCATCGTGTAATTTGACAGTCGGTTTCCAACGACCATCACCAGTGATTTCACTGCTCTGCCTTGGTGATTTTAACTTTGAGAAAGAGACGGAGGGATGGATACAGCAGCACAAAGAGACACAGGAGGGGGGGAAGACACACTGACTCGGTAGATTTGAATAAAACAAAACTTCTCTTTAGTTTGTGTGAACCATCATTAGCACCTTTTCCCCACAAAATACCATGCAAATAAATAAACACAAACTCACAGGGGGACTAAATATAAATGTCCTCGCCTACAGACATTCTTTTCTCACTTTTCGCTTTTCCAAAACCCTCAAAAATACAGTACGTCCACATCCTCCCTTCTGACAAAAATATCACTCGCAACATTTACTGACTCTCTGTGGAGCTCCTCATCGGGAACACAGCGAGTTTGTTTGCGGCTGTTGGGGGAGCCAGAGAGGAGGGGAGGTGGGGGCGATTTGAGCAGTGCCCTGCCAGACCCGCATGAAGCAGGACCACCCAGGGTGGCGTCAGGAGCTTGGCATGGGTTCAGGGAAGTTGGTCGGCGGGCCGGCTGGCAGCCCGAGCCCGGGGCTGAGGCAGCAGGCGGCAGCAGGCACTCTGAGGCCCTGCCAGAGTGGACGCAGCCCACAAAGGCCACTTCAGCCTCCCAGCAGCATAACACAGCAGAGCCACAGTGATAGGGGGTGTGTGTGTATGCAGAAGTGGGGGGGCTATGTGTGTTGGGTAGAGTTTGGGGAAAGTTGAAGGAGATATTTTTAGGACTTAGTTTCCCCTGAAATAAGAGACCTCCCACATGGAAATTAAGAGGTTAAACCAGAAAATGTTTATTCATGAGAAGTCCATGCCTCAGCAGTATAGCCTCTGTCCTGGGATGTTCTTGCTCTGCTGAAAAATCCATTACTTTGCCATTTAGGATCTGCCTCTCCCGTCTGTGCACAGCCGCTAGCATGAGCGCAGTGAATGTTAACCAGCTCTTCTCTGCTGTAGTCGATAAGGCTGCAAAACAAAGACTTTCCCAGCGTGTTTATCTCTTCCAATGGGGCCAGTCATTTCATCGCAGCACTTACAGCTTATAAACTCCTTGACAAATCACATTAGTATTTAGCTTCTCTCAGCAGTTTACTGCTTTGCTGCCAAAGTATCGTTTATCACCCTGTAATTCACTTTACTAGGTAAATTCACTTTGGCAGGTCTGTTGGGTCTGTCTGCAGCAGAGGATGTCCGAGCAGAGGGGATGCTGTTTGAAAACCTTGGGCGATGTTTTATGGTGAAAAGTGAAAATAACGTCTGTCACTTCATGTGTTTGTTTGTAGTTTCCTGTGATTCCAGGAAGTGATAAAGAGCGAAGGTGAGCAGCGCCGCTGTCATCGAGTCCTTCAGACACTTTGCCCTGCGTCGTTTTATTCCCCCTTTGTCTTCCTGTCTGTTTCCCGGGAGACGACCAGTGTGCACAACTCTCAGGCCTGATTCCATTTAAGGCTTATAAAACTTTCTCTAACACAGAATAATATTTGCTGTCAGGCTTTTATTGAATTATGCCAGCAGAGGGAAAAAACAGAGGAGGATGTGAAGGCTCCAGAAGAGCAGATTGACGTTTACAGTGATGATGCTCAGTGTAGCTCAGTCAGATATTTAAACTTTTTCCGCCCCTCATGTGTCGTTATTGGACAGATATATTTATTATTCTAACACATAAATTACTTAAACTAAACCATTTGTTGGCTTCACTGCCACAGACAGAATCTAATCTTTTTTAGGCATCATTTTAGGGGTTTTTCATTACAGTCGAGTAGACACATAGAGTTGGAGGCTTTCTCCACCCAGTTAATCCGCAGTTTATTTTCATATGCATGAGCAGGAACGGTGACAAAGCAGTCAGGGGAAACAAATTAGTATGGTATAAGTAAATATACTGAGTAGCAAGATGAGTTATTAAAATAAAGACGTAACCCCTAATTTTAAAAAGAAGAAAACAAACTGTAATAAACACACTGGAGGAGTAATTGCTTTATATTTAAAATTTGTACTTACGTGTATTTGGAATATAACTTGGCAAAAATAGATTCTCACTTAACATATATATATATATATATATATATTTAATCATTGTTCATGTGTTGCATAATGTTTTATTCTTAGTCTAAATGCTGCATAAGAACCACTAAAGACGCGTTTGGAGTTTTCTTCTGCGACTGTGAACCTTGAGGATGAAGGTCTAAATTAAATTACAGTTCAACCTTGTCAATGGCTTAAAAACAGTGAAGTCTGGTATTTTGGACACTTTTGCTTGTCTCCTTTCCGGTCTTGACTCAGCGAATCACTGTGTGAAGCAGTTAAAGTGCACTTGAATCTCCTCCGTGTTTACTGTCGCTGCAGTAAACATTGTTGCACAGCTTTCTCTGTTGCTACCAACTACCAGGTGAGAGTGGAAGAAATGATCTGTAAAAACAGCCCTCACGTTTTAATATATCAGCTGATTTGCCATATTTTTACCATTTAAAGAACAGTTTTATGGTAGGTAACACAGACAAACACATGTCTAAATAAATCACTTGATTGACTTGTTATCTGCTTCCAATATAGGCTTTTGTACTAGTATAAACTTTATGCTTCTTCCAAAACATCAGGTAGGTAGGTATGAAGATAGATAGATGCATGCATGTCTGAGTAGTTTGTTTGAGTAGTCACTTGACCCACCTGCTGTTTAAACCTTTCGTTTGTGAGAGGAAGCCAATCAGAAGAAAGACTGCTTAAAGGGAGGATGACATTCACAGAAGAGAAGAGCTGTAGATCAGTAAGGTTATGTCACATCGGCCGGTTTTGCAGCTCTTAATTTTGTAACTTGGCAGTGAGCGAAGCGACCCCTGTGGAGGGTATAATGGCATGGTAGGTTTGTCATAGACTCCACTAATACACTGTGGCACATGTCACACCCATAACATGAACTCTAGGCTGCATCTATCTCAAGGGTTAAAGGGCAAGTTCAGGGTCGTAGCCTATCCTAGCTGTGACTGTGAGAGAGGCGGGGCATACCATGAACCAAACCCGTACACCATTTTTAACTGAAGCCCACACAAGCACAAGGATTTGAACCCCCAACCTTCCTGTTCTGAGGCAATAGTTCTAACCAACACTCCGCCCTGTTGCGCCATGTGTTTGTGCTTCATGGGCATCATTTTCACAATGAAAAAAACAAACAAAACAGTCAGTCAGTCGCTACCTCCGCAGCTTTAACAAAGCTTAATAACAAGTGAGTTAAGTTGGGGTTTTTTCTATATTGTTTAAGGTTCAAAAGACTGCAATTGTTGGCATTTCCTGTGTTATTGAGAAGGTGGGAATCTCAGTAGTTATTTGCTGGAGGCCCTGTTTTGTTTTGAACTGTCAAAAATAACATCAGTCATTCGCTTTGAGCCGTCAGTCACAGTTTTACCTTGAAGACAAATAACCCTGGTTTGTTTTTTTTAATGAGCAATGAATCCGGCTCCTCTTTTGTCTTGACACACCTGTTCACATTTTGTGGTTTTGAACAACAAAAAGAGAGATGGCATTGGCAGGAAAGCAGCCTCCTCCTTCTTATGTTGGCACGCTGCACTTCCTGTTTCCCGCATCTTGTTTGAGTTGAGTGGAGCTCATGCAGGGCAGGGCAGGTGTTTGACTGCTCTTCATAGCCTGTCTCCCCGGGCCGTTTATCAATGTCACGGCCGCAGCACAATTCACACTCCTCCCATCCTCTGCCTCCAGCAACCGCCGTTTTTAAGGATTAACAGACCCCTCGGATTTCAGATGCAGTCAAACGTGAGCCGCGTATCCAACGGGACGCTGCTTCTGTGCTCGTCTCCTGCTCATCTGTTCACCTCATCACCTGCGCCGCTGTTCGGTCACCTCATGCTGCTTCTTTCACCACCGGCTCGCCGCTCTTGTCCCCCGTCCATCAGCGTAGATGAATCGCCCTAACCTTTCCTCTTTGCCCCCCTCAACGACACATTTGCAATTAATTTATTTTGCCGTGGTTTCCTCTCCCCGTGCCTCTCCTTCCCCTTGATCCACGAAGTCTGGAAATGATTTTGACGCTTTGGTTGTAGCATGCAGCTGCCTTTCAGGGCATTTTGCACTCCCTGGCTTTTTATTACAAGGGAAATAGGTTGGGAGGGAAAGACTGTTTAATAGAAAATTGCAACGTGGTGTTTAGGTTTTAGATCTGCAAAACTTTTAAGAATTGCTCATTTAAAGTCTGCTTCCCGAAGAACTGCTGCTGCTGCTTCTTTATGTTACACCTTTATTTTACTGATGATCTAATCAAGGAGTGGACACATGTGAAAACAGACTCAAAGCATGTTTCTGAAATGTATGTCTTTGCTTCCTATATAAAGCGGAAGTGGTTATTGAAGGTAGCTGTGAAGTTGCGAAGGCGTGGGCTCTGAGGTTTTGTGTGCTACATGCCCTCCACCCTGACACCTCTCTCCGCCCTGCTCTTCTCCCCCGCCCCCACCATGGGCTCTTAAACTAAAAACACACTTTGACCCTAACATCAGCTGACAGGGCAAATCACTTCTGACACTTAAGGACCTTAAGTGTCAGTCACAGGTCAAAATAATTTGCCACATTTCTGCTTGCATCATCTTTTTTTCTAACTGAATAGTTGTTTTATGGGTGTGATTCAATGTTTAGCCCAAGTGTAACCGAAGCACACAAATCCTGATGGAGCTCGGCGACTTTAAGATAACTAGAATATAATCCAAGTGTCAGATGGCCCTTTAACACGGTACATGCAGGTAAATATAAAGTTGCTATTTTGAAACGAGGGCAGCTTCAAAGACACCCTCGCCGAATGCATGTGTGTAATTGTGCCTGCTCAAAACATGGCCCTGCACAGCGGGAAGGTTGCGGGTTGCAGCTGATGTCATTTGTCACAGGAAACCGAAGATAAAGGATAATTAAAGCAAACTAAAACATGCACAGCTGTCTTTGTGAGAACCGCTTTGAGTTTTGACCATCTGAGTGATTCAACTTTTTCACACCACCTTCCCAGGCATGCTTGAGAGTTGTTGGTTTTAAGTGGGTTTAATAAACAGTGGTTGAGAAAATGTAAAGAATAGAGGGACAAACTGATCATTACTGAGTGTAATGCTAAACTGTTTTTAAACTTTTCTTTTATTTCATTGGTGTATCTGACTGTAGGAGTGACAGAAAAACCCAGCTGCACATTTCCCTCCTGAAACTTTATGATTCTCTAACTATGACCTTGACCTTTGTAACTGTCTCTGAGGAGCAGCAGCGGGTGTAGCATTTTTTTTTAAGTGAAAGGTAAAATTTATGGTAAAATAATGTGATGCTTTCTGGAATTTGTCAACAGTAAACATGCGACCTTTTACTGACTTGATGTTTAATCTGAATCACTATTTTGTGTTTACAAGATATCTGTATCCCACAGTCTTCCTCAACTGATGAAGAACCTTAACTTTCACATAATTGCAGCTTTTTTAGTCAATGTTACATTCAAGGGGAGTTCACAAGCTCGTTTTTACCTTGAACACGAGTTTATTTTTACTGTTGATTGCGTGGAAAGCACCAGAAAAGCTTTTGAGCAGCCACTTTGGTGAGGCTGTTTTGTAACAGTGACCACAGCCTTTGTAGTTTTTTCCTACCAGCTTCTTTTTGTTCCTAAACAAAAGTCATTTTTTAAAAATTCCAGAAAGCTCGAGCGAGCAGATCTCCGTTTAGTTTTGACAATCCCTGCTGGCGAGTTCACCTTACCTCAGATACAGCGGGCTACTCTCCCCGTCAGCGATCAGCCCGTGCCCAGTGACCCTGCAGATGTTTAATCTGTGCTCAGAAGCAGCACCTTGGCTGTTCGCTGATAATCTGTCAAATCAAGTGAGGGCAGGCCTGTAATTAACCTTGGCAAAGACCGCCAAACACACTGATATCAGGTTTCCACTCTGGCCTTCACCCCACTGTTTAAAAAGATTCCCGATTAATGTACTTTTACACAAAGCTGTGGATGATTTAAACATATAAGAGGGTAATAAAACTCATCAATATCTGCACACAGGGACAAATGCTGTGGTAGTGGTGGAATACCATGGAGAAAACTCCCTACTGATAGTGAGAAATCTTCAGCCAATTATGTGGCCAATGGTCAAACAGTTGTTTATATCGCCACCACTGTGGTCGATTTGTTACCCTCCCTCACTATTTCTAATGTGTGTTTATGTGTGTGTGTGTGTGCTGTGAGTGTTTGTGGACCATCCCACAGTCCCACAGCCTAGTGGTCGTCTGGCGGTTTTAGGGGGAGAATCTCCTCCCCAAGTACAAAGTTGGCTAATTGCCCCCCACAGCCACACAACACACCCATTCAGACGCGCGCGCGCGCACACACACACACACACACACACACACACACACACACACACACACACAGAGTTGTTCTGAGTTGTTCTGCTGGTTGCAGGGAGGAGGGGGAGGATTACTTCTAATTGCGATGTGTGGGAGTCTAGAGAGAGGCCAGGATTACTGGGGGCTTCTCCTTGATCCACTCAGATGCTGATGGTAATGCTCCCTGTCCGTCCCCTGGCAGCTGCCTGCGCCATATACGCATATGCATCAGACGCACGCCACTCCCACACACACACGCACACACCGGAGTACAGTTTCACGAACACAGCAGCCCATAAGTATAGGTTATGTGTCCTGAATCACCGGGGTTTGGTGATTCACTTCTCCCGGCGCAACCTTAGCTGCACTGCAGTGTGTGTGAAGCTGTGGCCTTGCGTCAGGGCTGCTGCACTGCTGTTTATGTCTGCTGTCGTGTGTGCAGGCTGCACCCCCATCTGACGCACTATCACCTCAGTGGGGTTAACCCTGTCTGCAGTGGGAGATGTACTTAGCTTTCAGTGCACTTTGTTCTCTTTCACTGTGACTTTTGTGCACTCAACATTATGAAGGGCATAAGCTCTCTCATGGTTGCATTTGCTCATGTGCTTTGTAGCGACTTGGACTTTGGCCTACATCCCTGTTTCAGCAGCATTCTGCTTTTCGATTGCTCTTTCGTTTCTGCTATTTTCAAAATTAGACGTGAAAATTTGCAAAGCGTGTATATGGAAACAATCGCTGTGAGACAAAGGCTCGGTTTCAGACCATTTCGGACCACGAGCGGCTGCGTCAAGGCCAAGGATGAGATAAATAAGGCTTACTTTAAGCTCTGAATCATTCAAAACTATCCTAGAGCCCAGTATTAAAAATATGCATGCTTTTCTTTATATCAATTTCCACAGCCATCACTTTGAGTGCAGCGTTTATGAATGCAGGTATCTCTTTGTTCGCGGAGCTTCAAGTGGGACCCTTTCTGCCCCGTCAGGCCTCTCCACTATTATCCTAGCCTTTGTGCAAGAAGCCGCAGGCCTGCCCTCCTCTCTTAACAAAATCATGTCAAAAAGCAATTAATATCTTAATACAGCTCCATCAGCGCCAACCGCCAAGCCGCCGAATGGCTCAACTCTTTGTTTTTTCCACCTTGGTGTCTGCTGCCGTGCTGATCTCGCCTGGCCCCGTGGTTTCCTCGGTTTCATTTCCCCGTGCCCCGGTGGTCAGCTGTGGTTTTCCAGGGGGCACAGAGGTAGGACGTTGTGGCCAGGAAGGTCCTCCACTCCACCCAAGCATTAAGTACTACTCTTCAGGCCTAAGAGCTCCACTGGCCACAGCCCTGGCCCCATCTAATGCAGCGGCCTATGCATCAGACCTTAGCAAAGCCTCTCATCTACTCTGCAGGCTTTCCATCCATTAAGGACAGACCGGGATAACATCAACACCTCTGATTATTGCAACAAATTTGATCTCTGGGGAGCCTGACTGTGTGGAGGTGGGAGGTTTTCTTTTTTTAGTTGAATCGAAATCCAGTTTTTACTGAGCAGAATTACCCTCCAATTATTAGACGCATCTGTAACAATAACTACCTTTGCATTTCTTTTTCTCTGACATATCAAGGCATGTTAGAAAGTGATTAATGATGTCTCTTGTGCTCTTAAGCCACACAGGGTGGAATAAGGAAATATTGACATTTCCATTTGTTTTGTCTTTGAATAGCTTATATGAGCTTATCTTTCACAACGCTCCAGGAAATAATTTCAAAAATTCAAGAGTTTTCCTTGTGTCTCATCCACAGACATCCATTGAACACAATACCTGGTCCTAGTTAGGTGTTTCTTTTATAACTAAGCTCTTCAAAAGGAAGAGAAGGAGATGGGTTTCGACTTCTGCGCCATGGCTCCACAATATTTGGTTTCTCTACATTTTCATTCATTTTTTTGGCAGGCACGAGCAGTAACTGGTGGCAGGTCTTGGCAGAACATACGATAAAGGCTCATGATTAAAGAGACTAAAATAAGTACTGTATATAACTCATGCGTCCATTAACCGCTGAGAAGAGAAACAGAAAGAGCAAAAAACTGTTTTTCTTCCCTACCCTTTCCTCGCCAGAGAGCCTACATTATAAATGTAAAATATATTCCCCCTCGTTTCCTCTCCCTGCTCCTTTGTTTATCCCTCTTTCTCTCTGCTGTATTGCACCTTCTCATTCAAAGAGCTAAAAATGTCCTCTGTAGTTTATGAGTTTTTCTGATGCATATACTATATGATCAGTATGGTTGTGTCACATTCACACACCAACTGTCCACAGTCATCTAATCCCAGCCAGCAGGCCCACACACCTTGGCCGGCCTGGGTGGTGGAGCCTTTGAGCACACTGTCGTGGTTTGGCCCCGAGCCTCTGCCCTGCATGCCTGCCGGCATCTGCGCTTTAGCTCCTCTGGACAGTCCATCTCACAGCACTTTAAGAGACCTGGCTATACGGCTTTCCTTTACCTTCAGACGGCAGCTAAATAGCAGCTGTGCAAACACATTTACATTAAACCGGGCCTGTATTAATGACTTTATGTTGGAGTCTCTCTGCGGCGGCGGTTCTGGTATTCTAAGACGTTGCAGTGGTTGTTGTAGCGGTGGTGGTCTTATGGGCAGAAGTGCTGATGTCGGCTGACTTTTTCAAGGGCGCACGCTGGTGGGGAGCGATGGCGTGGAACCAGCGGGACTGGGCTGGACTTCAGGAAGTGTGTAGCATGAGCCTCGACGTGGACAGTGTAAGTGCCTATAAACTATTGGGTTACAAGTGATTTGGCTATGGAGAGCACATTGTCTTTTTATAATGACAGGTTTTATGATTATGGGGTTTGGAGGACTTTGATTTATCTTCGCAGGGATATGAGACTGTGAACCAATTGAACGGCTTGAGTAGAGATTGTTGATGGTTTAAGACAGAGAGAGGTTGTTACGATCCATCCTGCACAAACTCTGAGTGGGGCAGAAAAGATTGATTTACTATTTATCCCTCTGACAGCGCAGATAGGGAAGAGTCATAATTCTGTGCACTGGGGAGATTAAATTCCTGTATCGCTGTCAGCTACATTAACTGACTTCCTGGATCTCAATTCAATTAGCGCAGCAGCATTCTCTAGCATTAATAAATCAATAGTGATGGCCAGCAGTTAGACATGCTGCATACAACATGTTGAAGATGCTCTCTGCGCACATAGAAACACTCGTGTGCTGCAGTATGTCTCTGAAGCCTTCATCACTCTTCATTAATGATTCCCAGCCCTGCTGAAGTCACAACAGCCAACTAACAAATTAGCTGATGTTTAACTACACGTGCAGATGGCTGGGTGGTACACGCACACCTACCAGGTGAAAAAAGTTACTGGTCTCAGTGAAAGTCTCAAACCTTACCCGATGTAAAGGTGTCCGATCTCCCCTCAAAAGTCTTCTTCCTGTGCAGCTCTGAACCGCTTTTGGATCATTGTCTGGAAGTTCCCAGCTAAATCAGGCCAAACACATGGAAATGACCTCAGTGAGCAAACACATGTCTCTGGTCCATAGGGGCCACCACCACCACCCACACATTTATACGTCAGCAACACGTCAGTGCATTGTGCTGGATACTGACCTCGTCCCTCCTTAATGTCGACATCGGGGTGACGGAGGGTTAAACCGGTCCAGATATGACCCACAGACCAGGAGCCAGGATATGTGGACCTGCTTCTCCCCCTTTGCTGTATTTTTTCAGAATTTATTCCTCAGGGTCCACTAGGATCAGGCTATCAATACCAAGTTTGACTGTAACGTCAGCGTGAACAGCTGAACGGTGCGGCATGCCAGCAGTGAAAAAATAAAGAGTGAGGCACAGTCTTCTTGCCAGGTTTCATTCCATGCAACTTAGAAATCAAGCTGAGACATTTCTGTTTGTGCACACTGGAGGAGATCCAGTGGAGGCACGCGTGTAAGTAGTCACAACAGGACATCCACAGAGCAAAAAGAAGTCCAGTATCTCATGAGAATCTGGGGAGATCAGGTAAACCTAAATCACCTAAAGGTTTCAATTTGATAAGTCCAAGGACTTGTTCATCGCACCTTGCAGCGATATAATTTCTGGCAATAAGAGAAGCACAGCTTTACAGTAATAGTTGTCATCTTGCTGCTGTTCAACCAAGTAATTGTAGACCAATTGTCCCTCAAGGCCCCGAGCTCTTCGCCTACTTCTTTTGTAGAGCCTCATGCCAACAGACGTCTGTGAGCTGAGGAAAAGACACAAGCTTGTTGTTTTCCAGCCGTTAAGCCTCCACAGCTGATTGGAAACCTCTGCAACAGCCAGCGGAGAAGCAGAACCAGATTCTGGGTGCCACTGACAGATAGAAGGAGGAAGGGCATGTTAATTGCATTTAAAAAAGGTGCTCTATAGCGTGCACCTGCATTGCAGAAGTACTATCATTCACTGGTTTGTTTGCTAATTGATTTATTGGCCTGATGCTTGCATGCCGATGCACATCTGTGGCACTTAGCACGGAGACAATGTCGCTGTGAGTGCCAGGATGATCTAACTCTGTGGAGGAGAAAGTATCCAGACCGTCTGGAGTTTGTAAAATGCCATTGAATCAGCTGTCTGTAGTTTAAATATTGTTTCTGTCACACCAGTCTTTTCCAGCTCATCAGCAAATGCGTCTGCCTTTTTTTTCCCTACGCCACATGTCGGAATAAGGAGGATCCCGGTTATGGGGCATCTTTCTCTGCCCCTGTACATTTGAAATTGTGATTTCTTTATCATCATCTTCATCTCATCCTGTCGCTGGCCATGGTTAGCTCTTCTACTCACTGTTTTTCCAATGAATGCTCTCATTTCTTAGATGTTGATTTCTCCCTGATTACACAAACTATGCGTCACTCTGTGAATTGCCAGGGGCTAATTTGGCCAGTCGGCCTGATGAGATAGTTGATAAGGGCATTGATTGGCTCTCCTTCAGAAGAAGGGAAGGATTTCATTGGGTCAAAGATACGGGGGAAACGCGGCATACATTTCAGCAATCAGTCCACCGTACTCCCTCCTTCCTCTCCTTTCTCTATTTGACCAAACTCTTCCCAGAAGTCTTTCAATATGGATTACACTGTATGATACACACAGTGGTAATTCAAGGTGAAATAAAACTCTTCTAATCCTACTGGACTCAGCAGTGAGAGAGAATCAGAAAAGGCAGAGAGACAGACGTCAAGCTCGAGGTGATTAGATGTACTTGGCCTTTCCTTTGATGCCCATAACTGCCTATTTCTACCTCTGGAAGTTGATTTGGTAGTAACGGTCTAGTGAGCACATCCTTAGTCAAGTCCCTGTCTCCTCCTCTTTCTGGATGTGATCGCTGCTCAAAAAAAAAAAAAAAAAATCATAGGCCTTCATTATCTCCAGTCAGGCAATTTTGGGAACATAATACTGTCTCAGGATTGGAGAGCTTGCCCCCATCACGGCTGGGGCCTGATCAAACCACTTGCACTGAGAGAGGAGAGCTAAAGAGAAGCATGCCTGCCAGTCGGTTCATTCCCTTCAAAGGCATATGGTGCAAATTTCATCAAAAGTATAAGGGGGGGAGTTTGAAGGGGCATTCACGTTGCTGATGTGAAAAATAAGGCCAGGCTGTAAAAAAACAAATCAAACCATGATCGGATCTCTGGGAGCGATTAAAGCCAAAAAAGAACCAGCTGCATCTCAATCTCCTCAGCACACTGGCAGCCTGCTGGCCGGGCAGCAGGGAAAAGGGGGGGAAGACAAGTGCTCATCCCTTCATCTTTCTCAGCGGCTCCTGAGCTCTGAGCAACCACAGAAACAGAAGAGACAGCAGGCGCGCCTGAGACACGAGGATAAGGAGAACCAGAGTCTTTTTTTGTATATATGTTGGAGGTGTAGAAAGAAAAGTAAAAGATGAGCAGAAAGCAAGAAGAAAGTGCTGTATACCAGGAGCACGGATGTATGGACCTGCTTCTCCCCCTTTGGGATGCCAAATGGAAGAGTCCCAGTTTGTCCTTAAATATTGATGTGCAGCGTGAGTTGTAGTCTTCTCTAATGTTCACTAGTGGCCCTAAGAGACCAGACCCTCTGTAGATGAGTGTACACTTCATTTCAAATTACAGTCTATCGTTCAGGCAAACACTTAGAAATCATTGTTTTACAGTCAGTCCGCCCAGTGTTAATGAAGTAATGCTAATCTCTAATCTGCATTAATGAGTCCTGAGTCGTTCAGTATGTTGCCTAATATTGTAAGCTAATCTACTGAATTTAATACTATTATGTCACTTGTGGTAGTGCGTATAAATCTATCCCAGTATGAACCAGCGATACCATAGTGTTAAAAAGTAGCTAGATATGATCATGTTGGGTCAAAAGTATCGTTGTCACTGTCAGGCGCATGGAGGTTTCTTCCTGTTAAAAGGGAGTTTTTCCTTCCTGTTGCCACCAAGTGCTTGCTCACAGCAGGTTGTAGAAAAGCACCTTGAGGTGACTGTTGTTGTGATTTGTGCTAGCTAAGTAAAACTAAATTAAATCGTTCCACAGCCGAGGTCTGTGTCACATATAACAGACACTTAACACGGTTCAATATGATACTTTAACAGTTTAACATGTCCTGATTGTAAATATGTTACTACCCATTCTGCTTCAGCTTATCCAGGTCATTGTTTAGGCTATAACTCTTTATTATGGCCTGATTCATTCATATCTTTATTTATTCTACCCACACGTGTAAGCTTTGTGTTACCAAAAGGTTCTGCAGAATATCCCCATTTAGCACCAGGGCTGATCACTCAGCCCCTCCTTGTCAATCAACTCAAGATACTAACTTTTTTACATGTGTGTATACTGTTACAGTGGTGGATGTTTGTATTAAACATGCCCAAAGTCTCAAATAATGAGGTCATCTTATGTGAAAGTAATCCATCTGATTTAAAAGCTGATGATTCAGTTTTTTTCTATTCTTGTCACTAAGAGTAAGCCAGACTCACTAGTCTAACCCACCCTACAAGTTGGTGTTTGCGAGGGGCAGCCAATCAGAAGAAAGAAGGCTTAAAGTCAGCTTGGCATGGCTAACCGACAGCTACTAGAGCAGGTTTGCATGTCATAACCTTGAGATAGCCCCTTAGTTCATCTTCTGTCTGAAACAAGCCTTCTTTCTTCTGATTGGCTGCCCCTCGCAAACACCCGCAAACTGTGAGTCTGGCTTACTCTTAGTGACATCAAACAGATCTAAGAATAGAAAACCTGCTATAGTAGCTGTCTGTTAGTCATGCCAAGCTGAATTTAAGCCTTCTTTCTTCTGATTGGCTGCTCCTTGCAAACACCAACTTGTAGGGTGGTTAGAACTTCACTTACTCTTAGTGACATCAAACAGATCTAAGAATAGAAAAAAACAGAATCAGGAGCTTTTAAATCAGATGGATTACTTTCACATAAGATGACCTCATTATTTGAGACTTTGGGCATGTTTAATACAAACATCCAGCACTGTAACAGTATACAGTACACGTGGCAGAAAATAAGGAAAACCAGAATAGGTCCACTTTAAAAAAAAATGTTAGCATCTCGAGTTGATTGACGAGGAGGGGCTGAGTGATCAGCCCTGGTGCTAAATGCGGATATTCTGCAGAACTTTTTTGGTAACACATAAAGCTTACAGATGTGGGTAGAATAAATAAAGATATGAATAAATTAGGCTATAATAAAGACTTTATAAACACTTCTGATGAACCAGTCTTTGAAACTGGCAAATGATGGTAATGGATTTAGACGTTGCATAGCAGACAAAATTAATATGACCCTTTCAACTTAGAGTTTTGTCAGTCAGGACTCCAAGAAAACTAGAAGGTGAAGCCAAGGTAATTTATTTTATTTAGAGTCCAATTAAATCCAAATCAGAGTCAGCTCTGGCCAGATCCCTGTAGGACTCTGCATGTTAGAATAGCTGTACCGGATGTTAATTTAAAAATAAACTGTTATATATTATTAATATAACTTAAAACCATTTATGAGGCATAATTTATGTGGGTGTGAGCACTCTCCAGTTCACTGATGTAACTGAAAACTTTGCAGAAACATCTCCCCCCCCTAAAGGTTAAATGTACTGTAAGTGTCACTCTGGGCAACTTCCTTAGCGAAGTCCTTTCTGCCTTAATGACAGCAGTAACTGATAGAGAGAAGTCATCACTCATCAGGGCTCTAAAAGCCCCTTTTGTCATCCACAGGGGAGAGGTGTTAGATGGAGCTGAGAGGGCGTAGGCACCAAAGGGACTGTATACTTTGTATTTTACGCCTAGATGTAGTCAGTGTCTCTCATCACCATGAATCATTCAAATAAATCTGGCTCACGCTTACGGTCGTGCTAATACGCATGCACGCACGCACGCATGCACGCACGCACACACACACACACACACACACACACACACACACACACTCGGGTCCAGAAACAGTAATCGATGCCATTACCAATAGAGTCACAGGAGTCAGTGCAGGGCACGCCCCCTTCTCCATCCTCCAAAGCCACAGTCAGGTCCAGAGGTGAAGGTCAAGTTCTCAGAGTGACTGTCCCAGCTGTAGCTTGACCACAGAGCAGAAGGCTCATCCCTGGTCTCCGTCTGTTTGCGCGTTCTCCACTGACCTGGGCTTTTGTTCAGGCTGTGGACCCCCAGATTGCGAATGGCCCGTCCTCGTGGCCCTCGTGGTCACGGTCAGCAGTGCCTGTGTTAGTGGAGAGAGAGTGGGGTCACGGCACAACAAAGACCTCGGCTGTTAGCTGCAGTTAGTGGGGAGGTGAGGCCTGGCTGGAGGGCAGGGTGAACGCTGATGATATTGATTAGCTATCATCCAGAAGGAAAAACATATCAGGCTGCTGAGGCAAAGCTCGAGGCCTTACTGTATCCGGGTAGTGATTGATCACTTTCCTTGCGTTTAAATGTTGTGAGCTTGAGCTGCTGTGCAGTACAGAAACACTGACTAATGGGGATTTAAACATCCAAGCAGTTTTATCCCGGTCGTTCAGGCTCTATTGTGCACGCTGTCTGTATTATTGTTGTGTCGCCATGGCGGTGTCTGTGTTTGTGTCTGTTCAGACACATTCCTGCATACACACGAATGATGACTCATGGAGTAAACTTCAATCTTACGCCACCGGTTTCCTGTCAACACAAGTGCGATGAGTTGATGAGGAAATACATGTCCATGAATGTGTTAATGTATCTAATAATAACGTGCTGTTTAGCATAGTCAGGTGTTATTATCGAGGCATGGGACTTTGAGAGCATCCGGTGGAGGTCACGGGGAATTACAATCAGTGTTTTGTGTTTTCGAATTCGTTTTTTGTTGTCTTTATTTTAGTTTCATTTTGCTTGCAAACATCTAGATCTCAGGAAACATATGAAGGAAAGCCTCATCAGGCTAGATTTGCAGACAAATGTAGACATAAGGATTAATTAACTAAAATGTTTTTTTCACAGCTAGTTTTACTGTTTATTTTAGTTTTAGCTCATAACAATAACCCGAGTGGAATAGCAGTACTTTCTTATCTTCCTTATTAATGTGCATTGTAGTAAAAAAAAAAAAAGGGCTGATCTCTGAAAGTTTAACCTTTCTTCTTAAAACTGAGCATTTCTTCATCAAGATATGCGATATATGTCAGGAGCTGCATGTAGTTAGAGCCGTTGTAAAGGGTGATTAAGGCTGTCATAAGGTTTCTACGTATGCAAAGGTTTCAGTGTAGCAGGTGTCTTGCAGCATTCGTATGAGAAAGGAAATGTTTTGTGCAACGATACAGCTATCTCTCCCAGAAAAGTCAGTACAGCAGCATTTTTATTTATAACGATCTTTAAATTACTTCAATAACAGTAATAATAATTAGTAATAATAACTAGAATCTCATTCTGTATTCTGGCGTGATAGAAGCTGTCGCCTGTTTCGATCCATTTATATTCAGCTGTGTATTCCAGTCCATCTCATGGGTCAGCAGTCAAAACAGAGACCACCTCCTCCAGCTGTTCTGCTGGGACACAGAGGTGTTCCCAAAGCAGTCAAGAGATAGAAAGTCTTCACTGTGTCCTGTTTCAGGGCCTTCTCCTAACAGGGCATGCCCGGAGTGATGACTGTTAAACTGATGACTGATTCGACAGATCTTTGCACAGCCAGCAGGCCATGATCACATGACCTCTGGGACCTGCTGGCAATGTCAAAGTTTGCCGGTGTACCCTGGTGCTTGTCGACGCAAGACTCTAAGAGTCAAAACCAGAATCTGAAACTGGACTCTGAAGTCAATGAGGAACCAGCAACTGAATTAGCAACAGTGTGACGTGAGTACTCGGAAGGCTTAGTCACAGCCTGCGCACATTCTGAGGAAGTTTTGTTTATTTAAGTGAACAGTGAATTACAATAATCCAGATGTGATGAAATAAATATGAATAACAATCATCAAAACAGAGCGTGATACAGTGGAACTCAACGTGGCGAACACAGTAAAAGCAGAACTTGAATCGACAGCTACGCTTTCACGCACAGTCCTCTCTTCACCGCAGCAGATCGGTCCATCGGCAGTGATGCGGACGCCGTACTGATCCATCAGCCGGTCTCCTGCCTCTCACTTATTGGCAGCACTACATTTAAAGTAAAATTATACTAATAGAGCTCCATTTGAAGTCCACCTGTGCAGCCCGGCTCTATTATTCAGTCAAATCCTTATGGTTGTCTGACATTTTACAGTGGAATAAAATAAAGATCATAATAAACTAAATTCAGTTTAACTGAACAAAAAAATCATATTTGTGGGGAAAGTCAAACAAATTTCATATTTTTCTGAGCTGTCTGCTTTGCATTAAAGTCTTATTACACTATACACACTTATATCACACTAGCGCAGCTGGTTTAGTCTGATTGTCTTTGTTCATTTCCAGCCTTTGTTGAATCCCCCCCTCTCGATCTGTGTCATAATGCATAAACACATGCACTGCTGTCTTTGCAGAGCATGTCCATGTGTTGTTTTGTATCACATTCAATGTAAGTCAAATCTGCGATGGTTCCTACACATGCACTGAAATAAAAGAATCAGCCATACTTGTAAAAGCCTCGCCATATGCTGACATATGGAGAAGTAAAAAAAGTTTGACAGTCGCCCCCGCCTTCTTTTTGAGTTTTAGCCATTTTTCTTCCCCAGTGCTGGTAGGTATGGATGTATTCAATCAGAAGCCATTCCCACTGAAACATGCTCTTACACAGCGAGTGAGTAAACCTTTATGTAACCGCCAGTCGAGTGGGGAGTTCATTTGATGGAGAGCCCTGCTTGATTTGTTTGTGGCTCCAAAGAGGCTTACGACACGCAAGCTGCCCCTGTTCTGCTCTGATAAATGGTTCTGGTGAGAGGAAGGAAGGAGAAAAAGTGTGTGTGAGACCTCGCCAAAGACTTTGGGGTTTTTCACAGCTTAACTATATTAAGAGACAATCCCCCACAGACACGCACACACACACACACACATGCTACACACATACATATTAAACTGTTAAATATGAATACACACTCACGTTGAGTCACAGAGATTGAGCGCAATTAAGTCCCGCTCGCACCGGAGGAGAAAACAAATTTATGGCTCTCCGCTGAGTTTGTTTTGTGCAAAGGTGCCTCATTGTCTCTTCATCTGCAGACAGCAAAACTAAAAAGTGCCGAAAAGCTTTAGGCCACATCAATATTTCTGAGCAAAAGTATGTTGAAAATGTTCAACTTGTAGAATAAAAGTGGATAACTCAGAAAGTACATTACTGTGCTCACTTCAGCAAACTAAAATGTATCTTTGCAACAGCTAAATAAACAAAGCATGCTAAAATTAGATTGTAATAGAGTGAAAACTAATGCTTTTAACTAGCTAACAATCAAACAACCCCTTATGAGCAAGCACTTGGCAACAGTGGGAAGGAAAAACTCCCATTTAACAGGAAGAAACCTCCAGCAGAGCCACAACCAGTTAGGAGTGAGGGGAGGCACGTGGCAACAGCTCAACGCATTTAAGCATGTAGACAACCTGCTGAAGTTCAAACTGAGCATCGGGATGGATGCTGATCTGCTTGGATTCTCCTGCACAACCATCTGTAGGCTTTATAGAGAATAGTCTTAATGTCTTAATGTCTTAATGCTTAGTCTTAATGCCAGGGGTCACAGGAAAATGACTGAGCTGATGGGAAGGCAACAGTAACTCCGATAGCCACTTGTTACAGCCAAGGCATGCAGAGCAGCATCTCTGAGTGCACATCAACCCTGCAGCAGTACAGGACCACACTGGGTACCACTACTGACAGCTAAGAAAAGGGAAGTGAGGCTATAAATAAATAAAAAGCATAAAGGCGTAGCTCCATCCTGATTTGTATCAGAGCTTCGGGCTGCTGCTGGTGGTGGTGTAATACTGTAGGGGTGTTTTCTTGGCACTTTCTTTGGGCTGTGTAGTACCAGCTGGGCATTGTTTCAACACTACAACCTGCCTGAGTATCGTTGCTGTACATATCCATCCTTAATAATGTACCCATCTTCCAGCAGGACAGTGCGCCGTGTCACAAAGCTCACATCATCTCAATCTGGTTTCTTAAACACGACGGTGAGTTTGATCTATTCAAATGGGCTCAACACACCAGATCTAAATTCTTTGGGATACGGTGGAACAGAAGATTTACATCATGAATATGCAGCAACACATCTGCAGCAGTGTGATGCTATTGTGTCAACATGGACCAAAATCTCACGAATGTTTGCTTTACCTTGTTGAGTCTTTGTCATGAAGAATTAAGGCAGTTCAAACTAGTCAGTTTTGAAGATTAACAATGGCTAACACTGAGCAGTGCTGATTTTCTAACACTGGAATATTTCTAACACTTATTTTCCAGTGTTAGAAAATCAGCACTGCTCAATGTTAGCCATTGTTAATCTTCAAAACTGACTAGGTTACTTTTAAACATATAACACTGTCAAAAGTGTTAATTTAACACTCAACAGTGTTGTATTTAACACTCAGAGGTGTGGACCCATATAGACACTCTCCAGTGTTAATTTAACACTGGAGATTTTGCTGTGTAGAAAAGTGTACCTAATAAAGTGGATCGTGAGTAGCTTTGTGGAAATGTCTAAAGCTCATTATAGGAATCAAACCAGAAATGAGTAACTCCAAGACAAGGAAACAGAAGTGTAAAAGCAGCGACTCTTCCAGGTTTACGGACACTCCACTGTGGGGTGAAGTGATTTCCCCTGTGACGGGTTTGGTTCTGTCTCTTGTAGCTGGGTCGACTCATTTAAATAAACAACAAGTGTGAACCTTTTCTGTTCCGACACCAGAGGAAAAGGTGGTGCTTTTTCCCATCTTCCTGAAGAGCGTGTTGTGCGTTTGCTTAGTAACACAGTCTTTTTTGTCTTTTCCATGCCAGCCATGTAGGCCTCTAATTGAATGTTACCTGTTCCACCCAGTCAGGCTACGGCAAAACACTGCCACAGCCGATTAGCTCACACTGCAGCTATGCTAATGGTCCGTGAACACACGCCTGTTCATGACAGTGTGTGTGCATGCGTGTCTCCCTTACATCTGCTCCCCTCTTTGTCTCTGAGACTATTATGTGTAATGAGTGAGCATTACTATAGAGACCGGCTGCTGACAGGCCACACAGACTGGAACACCGTGGTCATGCAGTTGTCCCACCGACACACACACACACACACACACACACAGTCCTCACGTCAAGACTGGGCAGGGAGTGTGTGCCACTGGAGCACACAGATTTGCTCCGGCTGATGGCAAACCACAGCAGTGGAGCCTGTGGCGGCCTGCATTTCCTTTAATATCCTGGCTAATGTACAGAGAGAAGCCAGGGCCTCTAGAAAGCCACTGGATCCCAGCCAGACTTCCTATCCTACCACCACACCAGTCTTATGTAATGTTTTGATCAGTACAGTAGGCAGCGTTTAGTGTGCGAGATGTAAATGGGACTTATATGAGGACATGGCAGTGTCTCAGCTCGTATGAAAGCGCCCCATATGTCTGCTGCTTTTCTTAACTAATAGCTTGTGATTGGACTTCTGGCATTACATGGCCTCATATTAGTAAAGTTTTACTATTACTTTGAGTTTTACTTGCACAGAGCCTTTACTTCGACAGTCAAGAAGCCTAATTTACTGTATTTGCTCCAGTGCTACTACTAACAGACCATTGCTATGAGGTCCCTTTTGCTTTTTTAATTTAAATATGAAATATCTATTAGAACCTTATGGACGGACAACATTTGTGTAGCTAAATCATCCTGTTTGTCAGTCACATACTCAAAAGCTCTTCAAGCAGGTATTTGCATGCATTTAGCTGGATTTTCTTGAGCAGTTAGCCTTTCATTCAGGACCACTTGAGTCAGAAGAAGATTGTTATTTCCATGTGCAGTAATTTATTTTTTGTGGTACGGCTCTGTTCTGGGACCTCCCCGCCCTTTCAAACTATAAATGGAAAGATTGCAGCAAGACCCCCGCAGTACACAACAGAGCAGGCGTCAGCGACAGCAGGAGGGACACTGATTAAGTCAGACGCATAACCAAAAGGAGGAAATACAGTGAAGGGGGTTGCAAAGCAGCTTGCAGAGGCAGCAGCAACAGTCGGCAGGACTAAACATCTTAAATAGCGGGCTTGTGTGCTGTAAATTTGTCCCCAGGGTTGGACAGTCAGTGCTGGAACATCCCGAACATTCGCAAACAACGAGAACTGTAGTGCATGCCACTGAGCCACCGCGTGCCCTGTCACAGCTTAAATTAAAGGAGCATTTTTGGTCATGCCAAGTAACTCTACACTGGAGTGCTTTACAAAAAATATTCCTGCTTTTATCCTAGGATGAGACACAAATCCCTTTGGGGATTGTGTCAGGAAGGCTATCCAGCATAAATTTTGGTTTGAGCTAACACACAACACGTGTGTTAGCTCAAACCAATATGCCAGATTTATCTCCCAGCAACTGTGTTTCTAAAATTCAACTTAAAGTTAAAAGGTGTTTGTTTTGACCAAAGCATGACCACCGGTGCCACAGACTCCAAAGTTAAATTTTCAGCTTTACATCCTTAGACTTCTATGGATATCTTCCTTCCTCATAACATCTCAGTGCAGAGTTAGGCGCTAAGGGTGTTGATTAACACACAAAGGCCGCATTGATTAACAGCTTCCCAGTACATATCAGTGGCGCCAACAGGTGTCTGCAAGGCCTCGTGTCCTCTGCACTGAACCTCTGTGAACTGTGTGTGTGCTGTTGGTACCTTTCTAGAGCATTTTTAACATAAAATTATGGTTTGCTGTGTCATACAGACCATCCAAAAATTGTTTTATTAATGTGTTACTTAGCACCTTGGGCAGTAACGCGTTACAGTAACGCGTTACAAGTAACGCGTTACTGTAATCTGATTACTTTTTTCAAGTAACGAGTAAAGTAAGGGATTACTATTGCAAAAACGGTAATTAGATTACCGTTACCTTCCCGTAGGAACGCTGCGTTACTGCGTTACTAAAACCGTGATTTTTTGCGAGAATGTCTCACAACAGTGACGTAAGCGAGTGCGCCGTTAGCGACAACAGCTGTGTGCAGATCAACAATGGATCACATATCGATTGTGGGAGAGAGTATGAGCGTGCAGCGTTTAAAGCGTGGAAGTACTGACCTTACTTTGAGTTTGATTCCATAAAAAGTGACAAAAACATTAGCGTCCATCGTGCGTGGGAAGAAAACTTCTTTTTACAGCGAAAAAAACCCCTAAACTTCCAAGCAAGCACCGAGTAGCTACGACGTAATGGGAAACTCACAGAGAAACTCGCAATTCTTCAACTCACCGCGGCACACCTGCACCAGGGTAAACCTCCGCCTGCCCCACTCCTGCTTTACAGGTGTAAATAGAGCAACAGGACCGCTGAGTCTTTGACTTTATTTATTTTCAGCTGTGTTTTACTTGCATCTATTTGAAAGAGTGAGTGTAAACACAAAAAATATTTTATTTTATGTGCTGGAATGTGCAGAAAATAGGTTTAAATGTTAAACTAATTTATTCAAGTCAGAGAATGTTGCATATAATTAAATTTTTGCTTGATGCATAAAGTTAAACGATTAAAACTGATAAAACAAGTTAAAAAAAAGAGACTTTTCCATTTGATTACATTTTGTATGATGGATTATGTAGAAAAAGTAGAATTGGGCTGAAAGATCTATCGCTTTATCACCTCTTCAGGTTGTAAATCGTGTTTTTAAAAAGTAACTAAGTAACTAAGTAATTAATTACTTTTGAAAATAAGTAATCAGTAAAGTAACGGGATTACTTTTTTGGGGAAGTAATCAGTAATTAGTTACTGATTACTTTTTTCAAGTAACTTGACCAACACTGCTTAGCACTGATTAGCTGATAGTTTTAATGATGCAGGTTGTTAATCAATCCTTTTGTCCATACAAGTACATTTCTGGCTAAAAGAAAAACGGCACAAAACTTTATAAGTACAGAAAATCAAAGCTGTAACTACATAAACTTTACACTTTATGTTCTTCATGGGATATATCCTGGTTTTAACAGAAGAACTCTTCAGATTTAACTCTATATCTATATTTCTATATGAAATGACTCTAACTTTGGGTTTCAAGTGGTGCAAAAAGGCAAACGTGAAGGGGAGATTGGCCAAAGTAAAAAAAACCCAGATAAACTTTATTGCTTTACAGGACACAATGTCTCAGGTTTTTTTTAATGCACCTCCTATAATATGATCCCCTCTTTCCAGCTGTAAAAAGCAGAAAAACGTGCACTCGTGTATTAATAAGCGCTGTGTTTATCATGGTTGGTTCAGTAAAGGATGTAAGCAGCAAAGATAAGCCACAAGATAAAATCATTAAAAAAAAGGAAGACTTCAAAGCCGTAATACGCAGAGATGATGGAGTATTGCAAAAAATTGGGGGCGTAAGTGGTGGGGGGTGTATGGCGGCCTCGACCACTCAAATGCAGCATGCTTTCATGCGTGGACCTTCATTGCAGGATTCACAGCAGCTGGAGAAACCGCATCTCCTCCCATGGAGCTAGGCCAGGGCCACAGCCAGACCCGAATAAGCATAATCTTTTTTATACCACAAAAGAAAAAGAGACTGAAGGAGAGGGAGAGGGAGGTGGGGAGAGGACGGTTTAGAGTGCAGCAGTAAAAGGGAGGTTGTCTGCATGGGGGTTTAAGGCCATGGAGCTGAGGAAGGAAACCACAAGAGGATTACAAGCGAGGGGCTCTGTGTTTCAGTTAAACTTTTCTCTCTCTCAGAAACCGTTATATAGACTTGCTGACCCTCTCTCCTCCCAGCAAGAGCTTCCTGCCTCTGTCTACCATGCAGAAACCCTCACCCGCTTTGAGCCAAATCACACCTCTCACCCGGACTGTGGCAGTTCATGAATTACTCCGCAGAGAGGTGTTCTTGCCCAGACTCACTTCCTCGCCTCCTACTTACAGCTTGGGGGAAAGGGGGGTTGGGGGCGCACAGATTTCTATACTCTGAGTTTAAAACTGGCAACTTTTAGGCTGGCTGTCACCAAGTCGCTGAGTAGGCACTCCTGAGGTTTGCCTGTCTGACAACCTGGGACGTTGCAGCTGCTTCTGGCACTTTGATAAATGGCAAATGAAATAAGAGTGGAAATAGGAGAGGAAAGCTCCCTCGCTGCTGTCCTAAACCGTGTTATTCCTCCTGTTCCGAAACTTCCTGTTGACCTTGGTCATGTGACAGGGATGACTGCGGCCGGTCGGGATTGGCTGTTCCGGCCTCGTCTGGTCAGGTCTGGTTTCTGTTCCCGCGAGCTGCGCTGGGCCCCGCTCTACTCGCCTGCCCACAGAGGTTGGTGTTAACAATGGGTGAATGTTACAGTGAGTGTTTTTGCGTCCACGCAAGATAATTGCACCCTGTCCAGCGGTCATCCTTGGAGCAGAGCTATATGCAGTCCGTGTATTGACTTTAGCTTTTTGGACCCTTTTTGGAAACTTAGCTTATGTGACATATTTTGACTGGCGAGTGATGGGCCTTTTTCTTGTTGTGACAATTGGGTTCACACTGAGGTGACGGAAGTGGCTTTGACCTGCTTTGTCTGAGTCTCCTTGCTTTGAACAGTTTAAACGTGCTGTCTTTTCACAGTGTTTTGTGTCTTGTAACAGTTTACAGTAAGGTCCTGACCACCTACACTGTACAGTAGAAGGCACAGAAGTCATTCCAGCTGTTCTGATTTCGCTGAAGCCTTTGAAATGGAGCATTTGGCTTTAAAATAAATGTAATTAACATCACACTTTTCCCCTCCTCCTGCATTTATTTTTGTATTATTTGCTGTCTCTTTATTGTTTATAAAGAAGGAGTTATTTCAGCAGCATGGCTGCATTTCAGAATAAATACATCTGTCCCCTCTGTTTGGTGTAACATAACATTTCTACTCATCTCTGCAAATCTGGAAGTCGGGAAAAAGAGAAGAGAAGGAACATCTGCAAAGAGCCTCGGTAATTATATCTAAAGTTGTGGATAAAGAGGGGGGGGGTTATAAGGGAATAAAATAAGAGGGGTGAACAGAGACAGAGGGGGGGTGGAGACAAAAAAAAATGTTCTGACTGTGAAATGACTGCCAGATTCCTATTTGTGCATCTTGAAAGGCCTGTGTCTCTGCCGCTGCATATGGGATGTGGGATGAGAGCTCTGGCAAATCAAAGGCGTGCTGGATAAAGATCTCTGGAAGCCCGTGCTAGTAAACAGGCCCATAAAAGCAGCTCGAGGGGTGGAGCGTCAAGGAAAAACTTGAACATCTGCCCACCTCCAATAAGCCAGAGCTTCTGCAAGCATCAGTTCCAGCTCTGCGCATGGCCCGGCCCGCAGGGCCAATGGTGGTTTGGAGCTTCATCGTTGTATCTTATCCTCTGATTAAGGGCTATCAGTCATGCAGGGTACTACTATACCTCTGATGGATTTTCCAACTTATCTTCCCTTCTTTTGCTCTCTTTTTTCATCATTTTGTTCACCACCCTGCGACTAAACTCCTCTCCAGCTGTCAACATTGCCTTTCAGTCTATGTTATGCACATCTTGAAGGCTTAATTTCCTCACCCATCCTGCCATTTTCTGTTATTATGACCCACCGGTTGTCTTTAATCTAATCCACTTAATTCTTTTTCCAGCAAACAAGGCCCATTCCTGCAGTAGCACTTGTAGCATTAGTGCTAAAGATCCAAAGACCTGAGTCAGCAGATCTCCTTTGGCTCTGCAGCTGCTTCATTTTCGCACTTTATCGCTGCCAACCGTTATTGCACGTTATGCTTTTTTTGGTAGCTCCACCAAGGATGTAAGTGTTTGTGACATTGTGACTGCGGGGGCTGAAGGGGGTGAAGGTGCTGAGGCCAAAAAATGTCATTTGCAGCTCCAGTGTTGGCATCCGTCCTGCAGTTTGTCTAATAAGGAGGGGGGAAAGGAAACAGGAAGCTTTTATGTGAGCAATATATTTCACACCACAACCTCCTCCCCATGTTTTTTTTTTTTAATCTAACATCAGCTTAATATATAAATCGTCGTGTCAGTATTTGAAATTGTGGAGCTATTTGAAAGTTGAACACTCCTGACAGACAATGACGTCTGATCAAAATGTTCCAAAGTTCTTCAAAAGCTTTAGAAAAATATATTTTTTTTAAATTTACATCACGCATGACGCAAAATCTACCCAATATTTCATATAGCCTGACTTTGTCCCCCTAAATCTTCCCCTGTGTCTGATGGAAAAGCGTCTCCCAACAATGAGTGCTCTGTGTGAAGGCAGACAGTGCAGTGCCCTCCAGTGGTGTGGCAATTTAAAAGGGAACCTTCAGTGCAGAACAGTCTTACATGCATTCCTCCTCGGTCGCAGTTAAGCGCTCCTGGCTGACAAAGGCACACACAGCAGCTTGAAAAAAAAAAACTGTTTCCACCACAGTCTGAGGAATGTTTATCAGTGGTAAGCACACTGCCCTGGAAGCATATGGTGTGGTTTCCCTGCTTTGGGTGCACGAGAGGTGAACTTCAGGAAAAGTCGTATGATCATAGGAGACCTAACGGCTGGTTGAACATGTGAGTTTTGGTAGTACATTCTGCCTCGTGCTTTCCACCTATTCGGTCATACACAAAGTGCAGTATTATTTCTAATCCTTCAATTTTCACACCTTTATTTTAAAACACAGGCATGATTTAGTGCCTCATCAAATGACTGTATACACACACACACACACACGCACACACACACACGCACAGATGCATTTATAAGCACTATACTTTTAAAGGTGTTCAGTAAATAAAAAAGCCAACTTATCCATCACGATAATAAAGTCACAGCAAAAAACCAGGTCTTTGATGTAAATGCTAAACTTTGTTCCACAGTTTGAGGAAGTATGATACTAATGATGCACTGACTGTGGTGTCACACCTATGTTTGCACATTGAAGACAAGCAAATCTGCTTTTTAGTTTCTGACATTGGTGAAAAAAGATAAATGTACTTCCAGTAAGGCCCGCTGGAGGTATATTACAGTATATTTTTATACTGATTGCATTATACTTCTGCCTCGCTGCGTTCCAACGGGATGTATTACTTTCAGCTGTATGGATGCAGTTCAGATTCGGATTAAAATGGCGCTTTTGTTGAGACCCTGCATGGACTGGGAAACATAATGAAGGGTTATGCATATTGCTATATGTCGTACTATTAGGCTCAGGGGGCCTCCCTTGTACATTGTCTTTGGGGTAACAGAAACTCCAGGAGGCATGCCTCTATGACTCTTAGGTGAGGCGTTTCAGGCATGCCACAGTGGGAGGAAATCCCACATTTTGGGAATGGCTCAGTATCCCTCGCAGAAGCTGTAAAAATCGACTTGGGCATCTGTGCTTACACTGCTGCCCCGGTGATGCAGACCTGCTGGATATGTGGCAGAAGATCCTGCCCGCTGTCACCAAGTGTCAACCAAGAGGGTTGTTGGAGTTTCTGTAATATTGTAGGTTCTTTACCTTACGATATAGAGTACCATGAAACTGCTGCTTTAGCTTTTTCTACCCCTGTGCAGCAGAACGTAGACTACAGTCTGCTGTATGTGTCCAACGACATCAGAGTTGTTGATTCAATTTGTAGTTTTGAGTTGAAGATGTTGTTATGGGTTTGTGTTAAGAGGGGTATAGATGTTACTGCCTTTACATTTACAGATTGTCGCTCTCTGACATGCGTCACATTGTACTGATGCAACTAGCCAGCATTTGGAAAACCATAAAATACCCGTGAATGTCATTTAAAAAAGTTCTCCAGATTATGTAAACTCATCATATACACACATGCAGCCACCCCGTCTCTGTCGACAAGCCTTCCACTGCCCTATGCTTTAATGACCCGCTCCCCAGCAGGCCTCGTTAACGTCTCCTCAAAACAAATTAGGAGGTGTTACACGTGTCATAGGTCACCCCGCTTCCCCTGTGGCAGCAGTGCAGTTTTCTCCTAAATTCGCAACACATGTTCACATCATCCGTAACCCTAAAAAGGTGTTAACTCAAAGTTCACCACCTCATTTAAATCCCTGGTTACTGCTGGAGCTCCGTTGAGCCGAGTCGCTGACGAACGGGGTCAGTTTAATCAAAAACAAACAAACAGGAGCTTCAGCCACACGCTGACATTTTGCTGGCTGATGCAGCTGCTTGTGACAAACCACTGTTTTTCTTCGGTTTTCTTAGAATAAAAAGTCTGTCTAGCCAGATATTGAATAAAGTTCATTATGTCTTGTGCAAACATGCAGCAGAGGGATAGCATGGGATTTTTGTCAAAGCCACAGATTCTTAATGCTGGTCATTTACCTCATGCAGCCAGTTGATCTGTTGTATATACACATAATAAAATATATTTTAGGACCAAAAAGAAACATTGTTGAATGAGTACTCCATGCGTAAGAGTTTCATCAAAAGTGGGACTGTGTAAACGGATGACTATTATAGCTTTTAGGATTTCAGCTGAATATACTGGTTCCAGTCATTTCCGATATGAATCAAATCAAGCAAACAGCAGCAACTTTAGAGCAAAGATTGTTAGTGAAATCAGAGCCCACTGAATAGGATTCACATAACACCCTTTGGAACAAATACACTTGTTTATTTCGGTCTGTGCCCCGTGATTTCTCGAGTATAAGTGTAAATTACATGTCGCCGGCATTAAATATTAAACCGAGTACAGCATTAATAATTGATTGCATCACTTCTTCTTATGCAACGGTGGCCGAAGATCTAGTCCAGAAAGGCCTCTTTGCATTAGGCCCTCGTTGAGGTTAGAGACTGTGGCCACGGTACCCACCCATTTCTTTTTAGCAGGCTGATGGATGATTGCAGGAAGTTCGTAAAGGAAGATCTCCCCCACCAGAACGGCAGCGTCTTGGGCAGGGATTGACTGCCTGCTGAGTGGATGTAAGTGCTTCTTCAACCACAACTAAGTACGTTCTGTGGACCTGAGGACGTTTGAGCTGTTGGCACGATGGGTATAATGATTGGCCTGACAACACACCGTGTGTGCGAGTGTGTTTTTGTCTTTGAGTGTGTGTGGACAAAGTGGTACAGAGTGGGTTAGCCACATGGCTCTGAAAGCCTGTAAAGTCATTCGCTCTGCCGCCAAAAGCGCTGCGTTCGGGGTGGCGCTGGCATCTCGAAATGCTACCGCCTCAAAAGTTTATTCGATAAATGGACAGCTGTAATTATTTCGCAGATCAAAGATGGAAAAACACTGTTGGAATTTAACCGTAGACACGACTTTCTTGACATTGATCCGAAAGAATAGCGCTCAGTAAGGAGACAGTAAAGACAGTGTTTATTTGAAAACACTCCAAACTGCTTTAAACTGTCCAATACTGCACATTATTACAGTAGAGTGTATTTTTATTGCAACGAGCAGTAAAAGTCTCTCCCTATACGCTTCGACAGTCTCTCTCCAGGATGCTTAGCTCCTTCTGGCACTAATCAATACAGCTTAATAATAACCTCTAATCAGGCTCGTCACATTGAGACTGATGGTGACTGATAGACCTCCAATGTCCGCCTGGCGCTCCTGCTGACACTAATGCACTGACTGTCTATAAACGACTGTTTATTACTCAATAAGGACATTTGGAAATAGCTTGATCAATAATGGATGGCGCTTCCTTAACTCTGCCTGCGTACATGGAGGAGCTTGATAAATAACATGTAAACAACAAGGCATCTGGTGTTTTACGACAGCGAGGGCGGGCGATGTCCTTCGGAAGAGGTACCCCAGGAAACAACAACTTGTCTGACCAGTCTGTACAGTTAATCGATCCCGCATCAGTAGGTTTTCAGTGCTGTTCACCTAAAACATTCCTAAATCCACATTTTACGTGAGCGTGTTGTCAAATGACTTTTATGACGTGACTCGGTTTGTTTCCAACTCTTGTCGCATGCCTCCCCCCCCCCCATATATCTCATCCGACTGTGCTCTCTTTGTTAATACCGACTAGGGGTGGGTTTCAATTTCAGTTATTGATTTTCTGATTAAAATCGATTTTAGCTTCAATAACGCAATATCGATTCATTAAATCCTGAATTGATTTTTAAATATAAATGTATTTTGCCAGAAACGCCAGAATCTCAGGTTAAAGCTTTCATTTCAACAACCACGAAACGGCTAAAACAGCAAATGAGAGCAGATAAACTGGTCCCACACAAGGACGTAAACACAAACGCGGACTCGACGCATCAGAATCTGTGAGCTGTTGTTTTTCTCAGCCGACACGGACACGCCGTCGGGGCTGAAAGCCAACAGCTCACAGATTCTGATGCTGCAGGTTTTATCACTCTCCGACCAGAATTCACTGAACCAGCAGCAAAAGAAGATCCAAACTACGCTTCACATTTGATAAATATCGTTATGAATTCCCTCTTACTTTTGCTGTTTTGCTTCCATCTCGATAAAATCACACTTCCTGCACAGCTCTCTCTTTCTGTACTTCAAGAACCGTTTCCCATCTCAAATGAGTTTTCTGCATTATTCGCTTGCTTATTACCCACCAGTTTACCGTTGTTTACAGCAATGTTGGCCACTGTGTTTTGGTTTTTCAAAAATTACCTGCTTGAAAGCCTCATTTCAGCTGTTCAGTGCCAAAGAAATGTAAAATGATTAAAATTATGCCAAATTGCAAAACGTTTAGCTGTGTCTCCAAGAAAACCTCTGTAACTTTGCTCTGCTTCACTTCAGCAGCATCAGGTAATGTTTATATGTTGATTCACTGTTTTCTTCAGTTTATGATCTACTACAGAGGTTATAAGCTTATCTGCTATAAAAAGCCAGGCCAGGAAAATCTCCTTCATGTTTTTCTCTGTGTCTGTGCATCTGCTGTGATGCTCACACCTCTGATGAAGTCTCACAAGTGTCAGTACTGATAAATGATCAGAATTATAATATTTCTGACTGTCTGAGGCACAATTTCCCCGAGTTGAATCAAACCGAACCTTTGTGAATCGGAATCAAATCGATTATAGAAATTAGTGACAGTGATACCCAGCGCTAAGACCCACATTACTTTTTTTTTTGTTGTAGTAAAACTGTGACCCTTCAGCTGGAATTTACTTTGGAAGCAGCCGGGTTGCAAAGATGTAAAATAAGGCAAGAAGAGCGAAATAATAACAGAGGCAGGCAGATGGGTAGATGTAATTGTGCTGATGCTATTTGGAAGCGAAAGCTGTCTCCATAAACTGTGCTGGTGCAACACACAGACCAGCTAATTAGTGCCAATAGAGCCATAAAATAGTAGAATTTCACTCATCAAAATTGAAGCACACGGTGATATTAGTCAGATAACCCATTAGTACATACTCGGCTCAGTTTTCAGGGTTTTCCATTAGTTGGTAGTACCTGGTACCATGTACCACGTTTTTAAGTACCTACTCGGCCAGGTTTCCATGTGATCTGAGGCAATGAAAAAGAGGACATCAACAGACTGCATGCAATCCCTTTTGGAGCCTGCTTCAAGTCACTATTACAGGAAATTGAGTTTCTTGGTGCTTCCATGTTGGCCTCATTTTTCAGCTCTGGTAGTTTCTCTTTGCTTTACACCAACTAATCCCCCTTCAGTGGCAGTTCTACCCTGGGGTGTGAATCAATTCTGTTAATTAATTTATTTATTTTTAAACAGAACAACAAGTTCTGTTTAAAAATATTGCAGTCATGATGTGCCTCCTTCGGGCTTGGACGCTGTAGACTCTCCAACTGAAAGCTACTCTTTGATCATGAGTCATCGCCAGAAAGTCATGTCAGAGTGACACAAGTTCGAGGTGCATTCAATCACTGGCTCAGAACAGAACGGTATCAGAATCAGAATACTTTTTTAATCCCTAAGGAAATTATGTGGTTAGAGTTGCTCAAAGACAATAAGAACAGTAACAAACTGAACTGAATGAAATAATATAATATATTGCAAAGTTACAAAATATAAGAAATAGCTCTAATATATGCAAATAGCTCAATTATAAAGATCAACGATTCATCCGGGAGGTCACAGAAGAACCGAGAACATCTGAAGACCTGCAGGCCTGACTTGGCTCAGTTAAGGTCAGATTTCATGATTCAACAGTGAGAAAGAGACTGTGCAAAAAACGGCTTCGATGTGAGAGTTCAAGGAGAAAACCACTGCTGACCAAGAAGAACACAAAGGCTCATCTTTGGGAAAAATATTCTGTGGACTGAAGAAACAAAAGCTGAACTTTATGGAAAGTTCATACCAAGAACATCATACCAACAGTCAAACATGGTGGTGGTAGTGTGATGGGGCTGCTTTTCTGCTTCAGGACCTGGATGACTTTCCATAATTGATGGAATCATGAATTCTGAAGGTGAATGTGTAGCCATCAGTTCATGCCCTGAAGCTCAAGAGCATATGGGTTGTGCACACGCCAGCAAGTCCACCTCTGAATGTTTCAACTCAGTCGACGTCTGGATTTGGCGTGACCTTAAAAAACCCTGGAAAACTGGAAAACCCTCAGTTCTGTAAAGATTGGGCCAAAGTTTTCCACAGTGATGTGAAAGACTCATCATCAGTTAAGGGTGGCACAACCAAATGTTAGATTTGGGGGCAACTGCTTTTTCACACGAGGCCTGGAAGGTTTGGTTAAATAATTTGATTGATGATCTGAGACATTTAAATTAGATCAATATGCAAAAAAAAAAAAAAAATAGTAAGGCAGAAAAAAATGCACAAACAAATCCATTTTAGTGCTGATTCACTACCTGCAACAATGCATGAGCGTGAATCTGATTGCATTTCATTTTACTGTTTTAAAAAAATCACATGGGTGATTCAAGCATGAGGAACTCATAATTTTACTGTGGACTGAGGTGGCCTTCCCTCTCAATAGAGGGTCATTTCACATGGTCAGAGCACTTTGATTCTGGTCAGTGAATGGTCCTTTTCAGCTGACACTCGCTTTGAAACAGCAAGGGCGACAGATATATAAAAGCGGCTCTTCAGGCCTTAGAAAATATTTTGGGAAACCGAAATAGCCTGGCACTTATGAGAGGGAGAGAGTGACACTTTTTTTCGCAATGCAACTAGAAGGGGCTGACCGGCAGTATATCTGCCTGTTGAAATCTCATTGGAAAGAAAAAATGTTTATTTTTTTCCTCTTGGCCACAACTTAGAAACCCAAGGAATCTGTGTTCCCCCTCGCTCCACCATCTGATGGTTTCACTGTTAATGTTTGCCTCCAGAGTCGCTGGGGCTGGCTGGGGGGGGCTGACTGACTCTAAAAGCGGCTGAGGTTTCTCTGGGTCCTGAGCCCAGCGAGACCATCCTGAGCCCGGCCTAACACCAGGAGAAACCCAGAGAGGAGACGCCCCATCGTCTGCCCGTCTCTGGCAAAATATTTGTTCCGCGAGGATGAAGCTGTGTGTGTGTGTGTGTGTGTGTGTGTGTGTGTGTGTGTGTGTGTGTGTGTGTGTGTGTGTGTGTGTGGGCACTACACCCTGGCTGTCTTGCCACCCTTTGCCACCACACACGTTCACTCATCTCACCTTTGCAGGATGAGTGCATGTCCGTCTCTGTCCACACAGACACACAGTCAGACCACCCAAGCAAGAGGGGAACCACGAGAAGGCCACTTTATGCTCCCAGACAGCCCAGTCCGACCACAGTGGCGCCCCTCTAACACCCGTGCAGCCACTATTACCCACAAAGCTTGTGTGTGTGTGTGTGTGTGTGTGTGTGTGTGTGTGTATGCATCCATGTGCCTCTAGATCTGTTGGTCCATCCGCCCTCAGTGACAAATCTGTGTGGACAAAGCAGAGACTCTTCTTTTTATATTGTGCCAGCCACAGGCTCCAGCACATTTTACTGGGTTCATTTACTTTAACGACTCCAGTCCAACATCACACGTTTCACATTTGCTACCTGGCAACCTCCTACGTGTTAGCATGGAGGCCAGCAGCAGTCATTACTCCTCTGCTTCCTCCTGGCCCGCCATTATCCTTGCTAATATTTATCAGTCTGTTTTGTGTTGATAGAAGCAGAATAGGAGGTTAGATTGGTCAAAGTGCTGACATTTATCCTGTGTGTTTGTGGCTGCGACGGTTTGGTGGAGGCTTGTCATGTGACCGCCTCGGCTTTGTTCTATCTCTCTCTGTAGACCATCACCAGACCGTGATGGAAATTGCCAGGGACAAATTAGCCGCATATGTTGAATAATGGTTACAACAATTGATTGGGCACAGCCTGCCTTGGAGGAGTTTCTGTGTGTGTGCGTGTGTTTGCGATTGAGCATGTGCGGCTGTGGATTTCTGAATGGTTGTGAGTTAAGCTCGCGTGTATTCAGACCGATGTGTCATTTATTACACGTCGCAGCTTGCCAGCTGGTACGGCGTATGCACGATGCAATATATTTGTTTGTGTTCATCTTGGTATCGATTGCTTGCCGGTGATAAACAATCCGCCGATTACATTTTCTCTGATTACTCCGACATTCCTGATGAGGGAGGAGGAGACAAGAGGGAATTGCACCAACAAATCTGGGAAAGCATGAGTCATTTTCTGTGATGCTTTTCCAACTAAGCCTCCCACAGTGTCACGCACGCCGTGGCAGCTGTTCTGCTTTTGATTGATGACTTCTCGTATTGTCGGACCTCGTGCCTATGATCTTTTAATAAAGTTTGTTTTTACACGAGGAGAGCTGGTTGGACTCGCTGCACTTTGGGAATGCTGCTCCATCTCAAGTGTTTTGCTTCTGTGTGAGGCGTGACACATTCATATTTTCAGTTTTGATGGTGTTCTGATGGCGTCTTGAGCTCATTTGTTCTCCAGTATTGGGTGTGCAGTAACATACTGATTTTTTATTTTTTATTTTTTTGCAAAAATTTCAAAACCTCTAGATTAATATGCAAAAAAACAACTTTACTTATTTATCTCTGTTTATTTTCTATGATTTTTAACTTAATGATATGAAAACTGTGTCCCTTGTTGGAATTGTTGTGGTTTAATAATTGTGCAAATACTTCCTGTAGCACGTTTGGATTAAATTTCTGATTAAATTTCTGGTTGATGATGAATAATTTTATGCTTTATTTAGGGAATGACAGGCGTTCCATTGTCTGTCAAACCAACCATCGACTGACTGGAGACTGTAAGCTGGACCTCTCTCCTCGTGCTGCTGGATATATGTTTAATTGAATTAGCTGATAACTTATCATCTAGAAAATGGAATCTCAACAACTCCTGGAGCCAACGTCTTTGGCTCCAGGAGTTGTTGAGATTCCATTTTCCATTCCATCCATTTTTCGAAATGTTTATGATTTTAGCCAAATAAATAGGTTAACAGATGATACATTTTAAGATTCAAATGGTGAAAATTACATAAAAAGGAAACCCTGAAGAGGTAAAAGATGAGGTCAGTGTATGGAAAAACTTCAGTCTGCTTCTAACCGTTGTTCTGCTCTTGAATGAGTGTGATGTCATAGCGAGAAGATCTCCCTAATATGCTCAGACACACCAATCTGCCAGCCCCACCCACCTGCTGTTCAATACAAAGCCCTGTATCAGATAAATAAAAATTATCTTGAGCTGTGACTCATGCAAAGCTACCCTAGTTAAACCCAAGAATAAAAACAAGGCGGTAAAAATGAGCACGAGGGTTTCCACTTCAAGTTACTTTCTGAACATTTAATTGCATATCTATGCTGTTGATTTTAGCCTATCTCTTCAGCCCATCTCTATTATGTAATGCGGAGTAACTTCTGCTTAGAATCATTTTTTAGCAGACCGGAATGACGTTTCAGGCTCCGTGTTTAAAGCTCTGGAAAAGCTGAGACTGAAGGAACAAAAAATAGATGGTAAAAACAGCCTTAGAAACACTGTCGCCATCACACCCGACACGCCAGGAGGAGGATGATGAAACTAACGGTATGAGCTGTCCATGACAGAGCCTTCTATTTATTTTCTTTTCCTGCTGTCTGATTGGCCAGCTGAGGTGTGCGGCCAGTGAGCAGCAAACTTCCCCTCCAGAGCCCGATGACAGATCTAAAGGATAGTTCCCTATCCCCCTTGTTACAAATAACTTCCTTTGACATGCTTGGGCACGCTGACAATGTTTTGAGTGAAAACAGCTTTCAGGGTTGGATGGGATACAAGCTTTCAACCCCTAGGGTGGGCTACTTCTTCAACTGCTGCTTTATCCCTCTGAAGAGAAAAAGCAAGAGGCACCAGAGAGTGAGAGAAATAGAGACAGCCGGACCCCAAGCAAAGCTGGGATTATGGACTGCACAAGACAGTGAAGCAACGTGAATTAAAGCAGTCTGAAGTGTAAGCGTTTTGGCTTTACACCGTGTGTAAAGGCCTGTTTTTTCTCTCTCGCTCCGTGTCGGTGCTTTAAATACATGCAGGAGGCGGGAGAGTGCGAGCTGGAGCAGAGGTGTGTCATTGTTGACACAGACGGGGAAGAATGCCTGGACAGTTTTCCTCTGTTGCTGTGACTGGATCCACTTCTGTGGTCTGGACTGTGTGTTTAGGAGCCGTTTCAGGTTGTTTCATGTGATCTGTGTCTTGGGCCCAGACTGGCTTTGTGTCTGCTCTCTGTCCTCCAGGTCTAAAATCATTCTGCAGAACATGTCTTACTGCTTTATTTAAGCCACAAATCATTTGTTTGGAGTCAGTGTAGGCATGGAAGTTTTTATGGTGCCTTATTTTTAACTCCTTTACCAAATAACTGTTACTAAAATGCCCTAAGCAGCAATTTTCATTCATACCATACAGACTGTAACTGTGCATGTTAAGTCTTTAAAAATGTGGATTTTCCCAAAAACCCAAAGCATTATAAATGGATCTGTGGCCATCATTAACTAATTACATTAATTTGTGGGGTTGTTTTCAAATTATGTGGTGTTAAGATGGTGCTAATGTGGAAATACTAACAACTGCAGTATCTCTTATGGCCTCTTGGGGCTGGCTCCAAAAGCAATACAATCCCCATTGGTTCCCACATTAAAATGTGCAACTTAACAGCATTAAAAAGCATCTTTGTGGACTGTGACAAAAAACATTTTGGACTCTAAACAAGTGTCAGCTGCACACCATGTGAAGTGTACTGGCATCAAATTACTTTGCTACTTTGTAAAAAAATAATAAAGTGCTTGCACTTAAATACACAATGCATAATTACAACTACAGTAAATAACTGTTTAAGTCATTTAGCTCCATTCGCTCCATTCACACTGGCCTCTAGTTTTTGTTGTTTTCAGATCATTTGAGGTAAATTCTTATAGATATAGCTCTATGGCTGCTGCGGAAGTGGTTCATTATCAGTAGTTGTGAACTATGCTGCACTACAATACTGCAAATTTTTAATTAGTTAAAAAAAACGTCTTGCAGAAATGCATTGTTAAGTAAGGAAGAATATGTTTTCTTGCTCTACTGACCAGCAGAATGGCGTGTATGGGAACAGCCTTTTCAGCAGTGTGGCTTTTTGGTATGATTTTAATAGCGATGACTGGACAATAACGCAGCTCGGTCACGGAGAGGAATCAACTTTATCAGGCTTCACTTATATACACACACAATATGTGTAAGTAAGGTCAGGTCATACTTACTTGTGGTCATTTTAGGGGATTTTTTTTCCTTCACTGTAGGCTGAATTATATCATCATGGTGACATATTTTGAGCCTCTATTGTGTCTAAATACTTTTTTGCCCCACTGTATGCATGCAATGTAGACTCCAGTGTTATACAAGTGCAAATATTAGATTGTAGATACAAACATGAGAGACATTATCTCAATGATCACTGAACTCACCACACACTAGAAAAGTCGAATGTGAACACACATTATCCTTAACATATTTCCATTTGTTTTGCAATTTTCGAGTAAATGCTTTAAAACTCGCTGCAGAAGCTGATGAATGACTTCTTTTTAGTTTCAAAGAAAGATGAGGGGTACTTTCCAAAGTGTAACCTGCATAGGCCCGTCCACGCAGTGTTCTCCGCAGTCATGCTGGTTACCATGCCTGCTGCAGAAGCACTAAAGAACTGTGAACCAAGTAATTCAACTGAGCTCCCACTGTAATAACTTATCAGCGTTATGGATGTTTACGATTTCATTTCCAAAGTGTCTGAATTAGAGTGATTTATAGTTGAACTGAGAGGGTACAGTGACATTATTGAGTGGTTCTGAACCACAGGGCCCGTTCATAATCTCTACGATTCTCTGGGTAAATAATTTCCCCATTTACAACAACTCTGTGAGGGGTGATTTTTGTTTTGTTTGTAAGTTTTGATAATATTATGTGTTAAATATTATGTTGTGTAGTAAACCCCCCCACATTTATACTTTAGCTTTGGTGAGTTAATATTAGTCTGTTTCCTTGCTGCACCAGTACAGTTTACAAATGTAGCTTGCCATGTTAGCCTGCTAGCTTTAGCTCATAGGTGTCAAACTCTGGCCCACGGGCCAAATTTGGCCCGCAGCCTAATTACATTTGGCCCGCGAAACCATACCAAATTACTATTAGAGCTGGCCTACTGGTATTATACAGCTAATATATATATTGTTTAGTATTAAGCTTTGCTTGTTCCATATTCAGTTTTTCAGCAAAACTTGTCTGAGTCCATAAGAAGAGATTCATTCTTAAATCTGGAGGAAGATTTTTTTTTTTCAATAAATATTAACGTTAGCCCGCGACCTTGTTCCAGTTTTGAATTTTGGCCCACTGTGTATTTGAGTTTGACACCCCTGCTTTAGCTGATAACATCTCATCCTATCCGGTCTTTAAGTCTGATGCCATTAGCCGTTTCCAGTGTGCTACGTGGTGGCTAGCTACACAGCTATGGTGAAGCTGGAGGATGAACGCTAACTTTTTTCCACTTGATAAAAGTTAACGTGAGGGTTCCTGACGGTTAGGGACAAATGCAATCGCATGGCAGGATGCTGTAAACGGACCAAACTTCAGTCAGGAGAACAACAGAGATAATCCATCCACAATACGAGGTTACTCATTAATATACTGCTGCATGGGCTGGTCGGCAGTTACATGTAGGGGTTTAAAAACTAAGCTTTAAAATGTGCTGCCGATGATTAGTGGTAATAAAAACCGAGAGAGGCCGACAGTGATCACTGACTTTTTTTAGGGGCTTGTTCAGACTAAATAGAACAAAATACAAAGCATTAAAACATGTTAAAAACACAACAGCCTTAATAAACACAGAGTAGTTTAGACTCGGAGGGTTCTTACGTCATCACAACTACTGGCTTCCTAACTATGAGTCCAAAACCAACGGATACACTTACTCACATTTCATTTTGCTTTGTTTACTCACAATAAAACAAATCAAAATCAAAAGTGAGATATTTCACTATTCCATGAATAATACTAGCTCTTTTTGAATTTGATGGTATTATAATGTCTCACAATAGTTAAGGAAAGGCTGGCAAAGTAACTCATAATAAAAAGAAATAACTAGTTACATTTTGCAGCTGTTTAGGCTAAATGGCAACAGGTCAGTAAAATTTTACTTATGTTTTTTGGAATTGGGGTTGTTCATACAAAGCATTCAAACCATACTGACCCACTTTTGTTCGGTAATCTGTGCCTCCCCACTGCTGAGGAAAGAGTTTTAACAGAGTGAGACGAAGAAAAGCTGGAGTGTCAACGTCAACAAGAAAATCATCAGATCGAAACAAATCTAACAAAAAAAAGAAGGAAACACTTGATACTGGTGATGATTGAAAACTGAGCTGCATGGTTCTTTAGGAGTAGCTGCTTTAGGGTTTTGATGTTACACATAAAAACTTCAAGTTCATGTTCAAGACTTCTCTTACGAAACCCAGACGAGTCTGCTGCAAATGATCATTCAGAGAGCCTGTTCATTTTCAGGTCGTGGTCGATGGTCCTGGTCTTGAAATAAAAAGTCTGCTTTTTTCCTATTTATATTTCTGTATGAATACGATACATATATTAATTTATTATAGATTTACCATGCATAACTAACCATCAATTGTGGCTTCAGTCGGCTTTTTGCCCCCATCTCCCTCACACTTTTTCCTGCTCTTTTTATCAGCTGTCCCACGGGACAAGTCTTCCTGATCAGGCCCACTGGAACACTGGTATGTTCCCCACAATTGCCTAATCAGAGGAGATGCTGAAATCAATGAGGTGGATAGATCCTAACAGGAATCTGAAATAAACACCAGCCCTAGGATCAATGTGCGTCTTGGTTTGTGTGCATTTGCATGTAAGTGTGAAAGGCTGAAGAGCTTCGACCTTCGGCAGGTCATAAACACTCACTGTGGGTGTTATATTGGATCACTTTTGGGAAATGATGGAGGAGGGTTGTTAATTAGAGGTCAAAGGTCTGCAGGAGGATTCCACCACCACAAGCTGCTTTGCTAAAATCTGAGCATCGCCTGTGATAATCTATCAGATGTGAGAAGTCAGCATGAGGGATGTGTTAAGTGACGTGAAGGCAGGTTGATTTACTCTGATTGGAAACCAAAGGCAACAGCAAGAACGGACGAATCCCGACCATCTGACAGATAAGATAAGGAAAAAACAGAACCATATGGATGAGAGGTAAAGAGAAGAGACACGTGGGAATGGCTTGTCACCATCCCTTCACCATCTGTTCCCCATCACCTCAGTCAGGACTCTGCTGATGTCACTCTGAGAGGAGATGGTACCAATTAGAAAGTAGATTAGAGGCGTCACCTGAACAGGGAGCTGTGGGCTCCGTCCCAGGTCTTTGAATCAGTAATCTTCTGCAAAGTCAGCAGGTCACAAACTTAAAAGGTTACCGCCATTTATATGTTTATGGCTGAAGGCACTTCAGTGGAAGCGTTCATCAGTTGTCTTAAAAAAGGGGTTTGTAGAGATTTGCAGATAATGGCTGTCTAGCTGGTAAAATTTAAATTTTAAATCTCCTCTGTCTTTATCAGAACCGGAGAAGGTTCAGGCACTTTCCCAGAATCTGTCAGGGGCGGGCGAGCGCAACGCTTCATCCATCACAGGAGCCAGCTCCACAGGCTTTTCATTTTACTGGGGAGGCCCACTTCAGAGAACAGGCCCATTAAGTCTTCACATTCGTGTCCCAGCGCCTGTCATTTGGCTCGCAGCAACCAAAACGCTCTTTCATTCTCGCCGTTTCTCTCATTTCCTCTTGTCCCATTTATCTTTATTTCTCAGTTTCTATGCCCCCCTGTCGCCTCATCAATTTCCCCACTTCTAATGAGGAGTGAACCTGTTTTTCAAAAATTATGACGTGATCTCGGGGTCAAAGTTGCAAATTAAACCCACGTTTTGCAGCTGACCCAAGACAAAGGAAGAGCTTCCAAAATAAAGCTGCTTCAGTTCACGTTCGTGTTCCCTCCAGAGTGTGACTATTAGTTCCCATTCATCCCACGAACAGAGAACATCACCCTGTAACTGCTGGTGTAACAGAACAATCTGCTTCAATCAAGTCAAGCGACTTGCATACCAAAGAGAGAAAATGGTGCCGTCTGCCTCGGCAGAACATTTCTGGATCTGCTCAGTGGCTGACTTGACCATCTAAGCGCTATCAGGTTCCTGCTATTACTCCATTTCCCCCCCTAAAAGCATGGCGTGCAGTGTGGGTCGTTCTGGAGGGCCCAATCACAGGATAATATTGTTGACAGTCAGATTAAGTCTTGGAATAGACCTGATGCCTCAATTGCTTTTTCCCCCTTCATCTTCTCTGACCATTTAAAAAGTGGTTCTGGTATCGCTGCCAATCATTCCGCAAACATTTTCCCTAATAGGAATCCGATGACTCAAGGCAATTTATCCTTCATTCTGGCGCTGCCTAAAATTGTTTCGAGGCCACAAAACTGGCATGATAACGTTCAGTCTCAAAGAAGGAACAGTGGCGTCCGTGAACAGCTCTTGTTCGGATTTTATAGGTGACGGTGATGCAAGACTGACTATGAAGTATTCACTTTCAGACAAATGTCTTCATATGCATTTGTGTACTTGCTTCAATTACACATCCTGCATTCAAACCTCTGTTTGAGCGGTTGTGCGATGTTTAGAGAAATTAGTTCCTTCATAATTGTGGTGTCACCAAAAATGCATTAAGGAGAACCAAATAGCTGATTCATTGCACATGCTGAGTGCAAAGAGTCTTTTGCCAGCTGAGCTGCCCACAGACATAAATGTGGTCCCATAATATATCCTCAAAAGTGTCTCTTGATCCCAGGAAGTATCTTATAGATTCCAGAGGAGCATACAATATAGATAGTTTATGCCCCTATAGGCCCGTTTCAGCCATTACCCAACTTCAGCCTGCCTCGAAATCACTTGTAAACGTAAAAATCTTTTCCAGCCCTCCCAAACCTTTAATCACAGCTCTGACCATCACATGAGCCGAAGATGAATGACTTCTTTCTTTGTGTCTTCATTGATTTATTTTGATCTTCAAACGATTTCCTTGTTGAGGTTCAGTTTCCATCAACAGCTTTATAATCGCTTCGGTTTGAATTCTTTCACACTAAAGATGAGATACAGGGCAAGTTCAGAGTAAAATCCGGGTAAACTCTTCTTAAAAAAGGCAAATATATTATCCGGACCCTCTTCCTGTGAGGCAACAGTGCTAACCACTAAATTGCAAAAATGAAAATTACTTCTTTTGTTTTTTTAATACATCTATTGTAAATGACTTCTTGACACGAGATCTGTCACGACCCTGAGTTAAACAAACACAAGAAATGGATCCATAGATCGATTTATCACAGCTCACCTTTTAGCTTTTAAAGAAATGGTGTCGCTGTCCGTGTGTTGAATGGCAGACACCACATTCACTCGAGCACAGTCATCGACATAAATAAGTGAGGGAGAAAACTGAAAATAAGGCATTCTGTCACTTTTCTCTTTCTGTCACGGGAAATTTTGTCAGACACCATTATAAAAACCAAGAGTTTGTTAGTGGCTTAATGACAACTGCTGGTGCACATGTTAGGCTTACAGGCCTAAAGATGGGCTGGGGACTATCTGATAGCCACCAGTGGCGAGGGTACGATGTGTAATCCCCAACCGGTTTGGAGATTGGTTGCTGGAAGTTGGTGGTTATGGTGCAACACCAAAAATCTCATTGCAAATGCTTTAATTACTGGCAGACTGCATGGGAGATACTGGCCAACTACTCTCCTAGTGAAACTGGGAAAAGTACTTTCAAAATAAAAGCTGCGCTTTTTAAAACATGTTGGGTGGAGTGGTGAGGCACAACTCGTTCTCTGTTTCTGGTTTACATTTTCGAGTTTTGCTACAGCTCAGCTAGTAGCTAGCAAGCGTTGGCAGACAAATCAACCTCTTTTGTAGAAATCATGGGTGATCACAGCAATCACCAGAGGTGTTTTTGTTACAGCACCCTCTTGCAACCAGTTTCACATCCTCGACTAAACACTCGCCAACCGTTTGGGGATTATACATTGTCGAGGCCATATGGTCAACAGTGCGACGTGGGCTTTAGCAAGTGAAAAACAAGGACTGCAGCAGCGACTCACTCTGAATCGAACACAGTGAATCTGTTTACCAGCTGAGGACAATTATCATCAGGAGGCAGTGTTGGGAAGGTTACTTTTAAAATGTATTCCCTTACAGAATACAGAATACATGCCCCAAAATGTATTCTGTAACGTATTCTGTAACGTATTCCGTTACGTTACTCAATGACAGTAACGTATTCTGAATACTTTGGATTACTTAATATATTATCATGCTTTTTACAACAACGTGAATGTACTATTGCTGTGTGATCTATTACTATTACTGAAGGTCCGCGACTCCGAACTGTAGTAAAGGGACCTCTGACTAATACGGCGGGGTCCCTGTCGGCTCGTAGCCGAAAAATAGCTTTACTTTGTTGTGTGGGTCAACTTTTCTTGCGAGACACAGAGAGAGGCGTTGAAAGACTGCTCCAACGGAACTTATTGTTTTCGGAGGAAAACACGAACACGGTGTACAGTCGAGTCTTAATAGCTTACTTACAACTGGGCTCGTCAGGCACTCTTATTGGCTGAAGTGGTTATTATTACATTTACATGCTTCCAGCTCCCGTTTTTCCTCAATGACAACTCGTACCTTTCCACTCCCCTTTTTCTCCCTCCTCGCGCTCACAGACCCATAACGTGTATGGCAGTCCATTCTCCCAGCAACACGGACTACACTGCCCATGATGCTACATTCTTTAGAGCTATGCTTGTAGCATTCTGCCTGTTAGCTTAGCACAACAACAACAACAACGAAAAGGCGCTCTCTCACCCAGGAAACACACAGTCGCAGAGAGAGAGAGAGAGAGAGCGTCGCCCTGTAACCATGGCAACCATAACGCTGCCGCCTGGAACAACAGCACGTAGCTGTCAAACAAAACCCAAACAGTCCTGACCCGCGACAAAATGAAACAGGAAAGTACCGCAGTGTAATCCATTTATTTCAACAAAGTAACTGTATTCTGAATACCACCTTTTTAAACGGTAACTGTAACGGAATACAGTTACTCATATGTTGTATTTTAAATACGTAACGGCGGTACATGTATTCCGTTACTCCCCAACACTGTCAGGAGGGCAGCAAATCTGAACAGCTCATACAGAGACACCTCATCTATTAAAATTCATTTTCAATACACCACCATTTTTAAGTGTATTTCTTCTGGACTTTCCAAGTGATCCAGAAGATTATGCTGCTCAAAAAACCATATTTGCTATTTTATCTTTCCTGTTATTGTGTTGGCGTTTTGAGTCATGCGATGGCCACTATCCCTGAATTGCTCCCTAACATGCATCGCTGCTTTGAGAGTCCCTTTGTGAACAGTTGAATGCTGCTGTTGATTCGTTCAAAGAATCAGTCTGTTGATAAATCCCGAAGGTGTTAAATGAAAGAATAATAGCACGGCCTCTTCATCTGACAAAGAAAAATCCCCTATCTGCTGTGAAATATAATTCCCTGCAGCTCTTCATTACAAAACATGCCAAACACTGTAGTTAATGCCTTGTTGTGCTTCTGTAATCAGTGTTCTGAGCGTAACCACAGCTCCCAATTTCTTCGACATGACCAGACATAAGCGGCGTCTGGTTTTGCCACCTCATTTGCATCTATGCATTGTTGCTGAGTCAAAGCAAAGAGCCAATTTGTGCTAATCCACATCAAACCGGCAATAAGGCGACACTTAAAGTAAACATGTCGGAAACCGTTGTGTGTTGTAATTTGTGTTCTTGCACAGAGTCAAAGGCACAACTTGCTTTCAACAGTTAGATTCCAGATAGTATTGATTAGGGGTCAGCGGTCTTCAGTTTGTTTACGTTCCTCTGCAGCGTGCAGTTCGGCGGGAGACGCTCACACTCTTGAATGGTCTCTTTGTCAGTTTTGACCTGTTCTCCTTTCTTATCCCTCCCTACCACTCATACATCCATCCAGGAAGGAAGCAGTAGTTGCAAAACACTCGGCCAGCTTCCTCCGCGTGTCTGTCAGCTCTCTTGGAAAAACAGACGCAAAGACAGACGTGGACTGCGACAGCGTTTTATCTGTAGGCCAGTGGGTTTAGGTTATCTCGCAAAGCACTAAGCATTTAGTTTTGAGTCTTTTTTTGTATATGCAGAGAATTGAAAACTGCTTTATTTAATCTCTACTTTCTGACTAGTTCACTCTCCTCCCTGTCTCTTCCAGCTTTTTAAGGTGTTTACATTGTGAGCATATTGAATTTGTTACTGCGTCCAAGTCTTATTTCCACTTCACTCTGGGTAAATATAAAGATAGAGCCTATATTAAAACATATTTTTAAAATTATATGATAATTAAACCAATTAGAAGTTGTTTATGGGCCCCTGCTTGGGTTATGGCCACTTTGGGCATGCCGTTGAATAATGTGGATCTTGTTTGGCTGACGTTTGAAGCGGTTTTGGCTGTTTGGAGGGTCCTGTTAACTGGGACTTTTAAATAGCTGCTTTTTGAAACTCTGTCGTGCGCTGTGCACTCAGCCCAATCCATGGGCTCCTGGAAACCCGAGGGGGAACATTATCAAATTTAACACAAAAACACACTTTCTGTTTTGAATTTTGTCAGCCATATCCCTTCTACCAGCCGGCCTCCAGCAAAACACACTGACGCCTTTTTTCTACAAGAGCTCCACCTACTGTATTCCAGCATATTTGTGTTTGCTAGCAAGTGTTCATACACGTCAAATTCTTTGAAGGGATCACATGGCAGCGTGTTTACACTGGCCTGACGTTAACTGCATAACCACATTCTTGGATATAAAATCATATGTCATCCAAATTAATTTACACTTGTGGCACAAACAACCAAAAACATAGAGAAGGTCTTTTATTTTCTTGTCCGTGAACCCTTAGCATTTCGCTTTGAAAACTTCGTCACCCTCACTTTCTTGCTGCTCTCAGTGCCTTTCCTCTGGTACATTTTCAGAGTAGGCTTTCACAAACCACTGGTAAAAATGTTTGTCTCAAGTTAATGGTCCTCTCCTCACACTTGAGACCAAACAGAACAAACAAAAAGCACTTACGTCAAACAGCATCCTTCATTACATAGGAAAGAGAATGTTTTATTAACTCTAAATAAGCCCCACACCTATCGTAAACACCTATATTACTGTAATGCTATCATTAAATGAGCAAGAGGAAGCCTTTCAGCCTGATAAACAGCAAACAGCTTTCCATTTGCCTCTGACTAAAATGATTTAATGGCCAGATTGAATCAGTGAAATTAAGTTGCTGTTTCAGTCCCAATGTATAAGCAGCCCAGCCTTAGCCTACGGGAGCAGAGTATTCCTGGTTACTCCGGAATATCAGCAGCTTTAAATGATGGTTCCCAGGAACAAACAAAACTGATACAAACTTCAACAGATGCAGCAATAAATTTACTTATAATATAGTGCCTTGACCTGGATGCTCCATCTTATTGTTATTTGGAAAACTGCAAATGTTCTGGCTGGAATTGTTCGTTTTCAAGGTGCATAGACAACGCCTACAAAAAGCAGAAAGCATACCAAATGTAACATTTCTAAATCCCCCTTTCATACTCGTCTTCATGTGAACCTCTCGATATCCGCCAGCACTGCTTTTTTCCCACTTTTTTCTCATTTTGGAGTAAAGAGACGAGGTCATTTTGCATTTTCAGGGTCATTTGCGATCAAGTTTGTTTTCCAGGTGCCCCTGGAAAACTACACACTGACAGTTTAGCCCTGAGAGGCAAATTCATGCTATACAACACTGTAAATGCCAGTAAAGGTCAGAGGGAAATAAAGGAGGAAATTAACTCAAAACAAGAAATGCTGAGTAAAGTCCAAAACAACTGTAAGGAGAACAGAGAAGTATAAAACAGGAAAAAGGATAGACTCATCACTAGAGATGATTTTTAACATAAAGGTTCGACGCAGATGGTGGTGTTTGTTCTCTGTGCAAGCTTAAAGGTCCGTGATGAAATACATCAGAGGTGTGGCCCACCAAAGGGTTCAATCTAGTCCACTGGTTGGCTTTCAAAAATGTTAAAATTTTTAAAAAGGGACATAATTTTTGGACTTTTAACTGCATTTTTAGAGTCATGTTCCTGACAGAGATATCACCTTTGGCCTAGCATACTACACCAATTTAGATAACTCAATAAATGAGGTGTTATTTAAATTAATACTACTTAATATAGTTGTTATTATTATTGTTGCTATTTTCTGTTTAATCGTTTTCTTTGTATTGCTAGGTTGTGTTGTAAAAGTCAAACCAGGAACACTGTCTGCAACTTTGGCTAGAAGTCCTTCATACATCAGTTGCAGTTTTTTTTGTGTGTAAATGTGTAAATACAAATGCAAAGAGCCAGGCTGATGGGTATCTTTGATTTAGCATTGCTTTATAATGTAGAAAAACTGAAAGGTATTGTGCTTCTTTCAGTTCAAATGTGTCTGTGTGCAGTTAAAGTTCTTTACACTGGAAGAAAGAAAAATATTTTTGAAATTAGATGCACAGTTGCAAGAGTTCGCATCTAAAAGTCTAAATTAATATAAGCAGGGCTGGAAGCGGTACAGAGGTGCAGGAGGAAATGATTGGAAGGGAGCGTCAGTCAGGTTAAGTTGTGTCATGTGATCAACATTTCTCTCATAAAACCTTAAATCTATCCACTGCCTCTAATATCGCAAAGTGTTGATAGACACAACCTCACAGCATCATCACATGGCACATTAAGGCTTTGTTTACTTTTGAATATGAAACAATTTTATGTGTGCATGTGTGGGAGGACTCCCAGGCCTGCACTCATATTTCTGGTTAACCATTGTCTTACATCAGGCTTGGCATGCTAGGCCGCAACAAAGATCGGGCCTGAAATAGGCATCTGGTGTGTGTGTGTGTGTGTGTGTGTGTGTGTGTGTGTGTGTGAGTGTGTGTGTGTGTGTGTGTGAGACGGCGGGCGAGCAGTATAAGTCTGCTTCAGCGGCTCAGCATTAGCTGCAGGAGTAATGGCAGTCCTGCTCTCGAGTATTTTTAACTGTCAGCACTAAATGCCTCATTCAGCCCCGGCATACCCCCCCACCCACCTCGTAACCTCAGCCAGAATACCTTCACTTCTGTGTACACAGCACCGCAGGCAGGCTTGCCAGCTGTTTACACATGCACGCACACACTCAGACTCACACGCTTGCATACCCTTATGGCTGCTTCAAAAACACAAATATGCGGCGGACATTCTCCGCTGCGCACTCGCAGATACAGAGCACATCTATATAAACTCAGTCTCCATGAAAGCATATTCATATTTGTAAATGTAGTCACACAGACGCGGGTTTTCTCTGCTCGGCGTGCACGCATGCACTCATCATGTGATTTGGCCCGGGCCTGTCCCGTCTGTTGGCACGTCGGAGGAATGGAATGTGTAAGAAATGGTGCCCACACATCGAGCAGCCGCCCAGCGCTCAGGTTGGCATGGCGCACAGCGGGGAAGTGTACAGCCGAACAGCAGGGGAGGAATGCAGACAAATAACTTGTCTTTATTAAATATTACTGCTGCAATTAAAACCCCTCGTTCTCACCTTCTGTCTCACCCATTAGATGGAGGAGATAATGGGTGGCACTGCATGACGAGACGATGGTTATCTGTGAGAGCCAGCCACAGGGCAATCAGTCATGTTTGCGAGACAGCTTTATGACTTTTAATGAATTTCTCCCACGCCACCACCAATGATAGACACTCAACCGCAGCCAATAGAAGTTTTTGTCTCCAGGCTGAAATCTCAGGATGCATAACTGACGTTGCGCTCTTTTGGCAATCTTGCCTCAGCTTTTGTTTGGGCGTGGATGTGAGCCGAAGTCCTCTCATGTTAGGTGGCCATTGTTTTTCCACACCTGGTGTGCGAGACGTCCCAACATTGCATCACTTTGTGCCTTCGTTGCCTCTGTTGGCGCCCGAGTCTGCTCGAAGCTAATGAATGAACGCGAGGAGCTGTGGCTGACTTGCTCTGTATTTTTAGGGCTGTGTGCCTGTGGTCTGTGCGGCCTGTCCCATCCAGAGGAGCCATGGGGGGATATTTTTGACCACAGGCTGAGTTGAGTCCAGGCCCACACAGAATCGCTGACAGACGCAGGCAAAGAGGAAAGAGGGATGTTTTCCTATTGGGAGGAAACCAGCCTTGATTATGGAGGGGAGAGAGAAACCAAAAGAAAAGGAAGATGGTTGTGTTTGAATGTGGGGAGAGAATTTTTTCTTCCCTTATTGCCACGCCCTTCCTCTTTGCAGCCCACATATTTGGAGGCTTTCAATTTGTAATGGAGCAAACCCTTTTTATCAGCCTTAGCTGACACAAGGTCAAAGCTGCAGCGAGTTCACGTGCAAAACAAAGATAATTAGAGTCATTTCTCCCCAAGTTTTCTATTATTTTTTCCCTCTGCATTTGGTTTAGTCCATGTTAATGATATTAAAGATAACCATAGTCTTATTTATACAACTCTCCAGATGCTATTTCAGTTGGCTCACTGATTGGAGCGATTTGCATGCTCCATGTAATATGGATACAGCTCTCAGGCTATAATTCCCCATATTAATATTTAATTGCCATCAAAGTGTGTTTTCAAAGTATAAGGTGACGCTCCGGTCTCTCAGCCCAGTCACGATAGAGCTGATTCCGGGGCTGGGTGAGGAGCGTAGTGCGGTTCCAGAGAGACCAGTTCTCGGTCATCTTATCCCCCCCGCCTCACGCGCTGGCACCTGTAGCGCCCCTCCAGCAACAGTAAATCACGTGACCATTTCCTCGCGAAGAAATCCTAATCCTCGTGCCAGATCCGTCCGGGCGCGAGCAGCTGCCTCGACCCAAGACATGTTGAAACCCGAGGCGACGGCATTAAGAATTAAAAACGCTAGAAAGTGGTCCCTGTGCGCGCCTTGTTTTGTCATCAATGTTCCATTAGTGTCACTTTATTCCACGCCTCCCCTCCTTCTCCCCTCCGTGTGTTTGAGTCAATATCGGGAAAGCCTGCCTGTTTCTGCCCAAATGGTTACAATATACCTTCTTCACGCCTAAAGAGCTGACAAAGGTTATTAGGCCGAAAGGGCCAAACAGATAAATCAGAGCTTCAAAAGACATGTAATCTCAAGCTCTGGGAATTTGCCCAGAGAGGGGAAGTGTGAGGCAGCGTGTTCCAGTCCATTAATTATTATCAAGCTGCAAGTGAAACCGCCTCAAAAGTGTAAAAATCAAGCGTACTCTGCTCTGCAGTTACCCTTTAAATGTCTTGTCCTCAGAGTGGGATAGCGGACTTCCTGGACAGTGGCCTTGGTGTTCAGAGGCCAGGAAGCCTCATGGATATAATACCTATGTGTGGCTCCAGCCGGTGGCCAGTGTGGTGATGTTGATACAGAAGCAGACCTGACACACAGCTGTTGTTTACGATGTGGCTAGCCCAGGTGGACAGGGCCACGGCCACAAGTCGGCCTAACCTCCAATCCACAGATCTATAGTCCTGACCAGAGATGTTTTGGGGGAAGTCGAGTCAGGTCGGTCCCAGCGAGACTCAAGTGAAATCCCAGCTCCTTTCAAGCAAATCCAAGGACGTGTTGCAAGCTACATCACTTTGGGACATTTAGTAGAAATTTATATGACCAAAAAGGAGGTGGTTCAAACATTTCCAGACTTGAATAGTTTATATTTAAAAAACAAACAAAAGTAGAGATTAATAAAAAGGACTCTGATTCAGTCATATATTCACACATCTATGTGCCACAATGTGGAGATATGAGCTCATATTAGAATCACAAATGCCGTCTTTAACTTTCATTCAGACTAAACCTTGACGAAACTGGTCAACTCTTCCATCTTCAGCTTCTGTTTCATTAAAACGTCATGACAGGAGTTTATATTTAACTTGTAATTTCCTAAAACGTTTCCTGGAATTATTATTGCATATTTACTCTATTGAAAATAGAGGAAAATGGTAGAAGGTGCAGTGGGCAGGGGCCTGTCACTTTAGCTTTCTAAGAAAAAGTCCACTAATTATACAGTCATACAATAAAAATAAAAAGGGGTCAGTTTGATTGAGTTCATGAGAAGCTGTTAGTGTCTAAAAATATTTTCCAAGAAGGAACTGCCAGTATTCACGATTCATATTTGGAAAAACTTATGTAGCCTTAAACCTCCATCCACCGTGTGACTGCTGTACGAAGGTAAAGCTTTTTTTAAACAAGCATCTCATGTCACTCGTGGAAATAACGCCGAGCATTTTTAGATGCAGAAACGTGAATTTCAAAGCAGTTTGTGCAACCAAGCTGTCGTAAGTGCAGACCAGGCTGCCGTACTCGTATTTTTCCACTTTTCTTGTTGAATTTTAATCAGTTTATTGTGGTTTTTCTGTACAACACTGCACTTTGCCAGATCTGCTGATTAATTGCTGATGTGGCAGGACTTGCGCCAGAGACAGAACAGCATGTTCTCATCTTCAGGGTATAAATTATTGCCTTTGTTTCAAAACCGCTCCCATCATTTGTTTATGCACAAGGTGTCCGTTGGCAAGTGCCACTTGATGCAGTGGGCTGTAGTATGAGTAAAAGGGTTCTGTCACTCCCAGCCTGCCGCATGTCATTGATCTGGGTTATTGTTGTGGAGAGGCGTGCTGTAAAGAAGTGAGGATTTTTCAGTGCTTACAAAACCAGCCAAAAAGTGCCAAAAACCTGCAGTTTACGCCACCGCCACCTCCTAATGTCAACTTTGTGGAAGCGGATGGGGATTGGTACCTCAGCAGCTGATATTTCTGCCACTGGTGCATCTGAGCATTGAAGCTTAGATTCTACATCTAGAGATGAGAACACATTTATAAAAAGTTTATAAAAAATTTCACACATAAAATAGCATCAGCAGTGCCTGTGCATTCATTCTGAAAGGCAGGTGGGCTTCTACTGGTTATTCCAAGGTCTCAGGTAGCAGATGAAGGTGACTTTTTCCTGTTTGAGCTCCCAAATCAGGCCACACAGACAACTTTGGTCAAATATGGGCCGGACCAGAGAAACACCCTGTTCTGTCAGTCTACAGGAAATTAACAAAAAATTTAACCAATAATAAATCCTTATATGAGAAACATTTTGTCTTAATTTATCCACATGATAAAGAAATGCTGCTACAGGAAATGTAGAAATCTCTCAGCAACACTTTTTGGGCTTAAATTGTAAGAAGGAAATATGTAAAAGTACATATCTAATAGTGTATAATGGTGTAGTTTGAATTGTCTTTGGAGAGGTCTTTATCAGCAGGAAAGTTTAGTCATCCAATGGGCCTAATTGGAGTCTTCGCCGGGCCAATTCTAGCCCTCTGGCCTTAGGTTTGACACCCCTTTCCTAAGTGCCTTCATAAAACCTTTTTAATCAAAACCCTTGAATGTTATGTTTGTTTTTTATTCCCTTTCTTCATTGTTTATTACTTTCTGTGTAACACGTAAGTAAATAAAGTTTATTGTTACTTTATTATATTCACACATGCATCCTGCAGATCTTCTGCACCATGATGTTCCTCCTCCTGAGCTTCCTCCAACTTTTCTTATGCAATGTTGGCATTCAGCTCTCAAACCTCCGACCGAGATGGAACTGGCTCCTCACCACCACGAGCACTATCGATGAAAAGCAGGTGTTACAGAGTTAGATGAGAAGGTCCATCCATCATTCCATCCATTCACCCATTTTCTGTTGCTCATCCTGATCCGAGGGGAAGCAGTCTAGGCAGAGACACTCAGACCTCCCTCTTCGGACCATCTCCTCCAGCTCTTCTGGTGGGACGCTGAGGTATTCCCAAGTCAGCCAGGAGACATAAGCTCTCCAGCGTGTCCTGGGTCTACCCCGGCTCCTCCTCCAACCAGGAGGCATCCTAGTCAGATGCCCGAACCACTTCAACTCGCTCCTTTTGATGTGGAGTATGTATTTGACATTGAAAAGAGCCAGACGAGGAGATCATCAGATGCTGTAAATTTGCCCTGTGCAGTCTCTTATTTCGTCTTTTTTATTTTATATTCTTTACTTTTGTGTGAATCTGCATGCTCCATCTGCCTCTCACTTTGCTGCTGGAGCATGTGAATTTCCCCAGTGAGGGGAAAAAAGGAGATTTCTAGTCTATCCCACTTGAATCTGTAAACAGTGGGAACTGCTGTACCTGTGAACATTTCGGTTCATGCACAGATTGGATGAAATGCACACAGCATACGTTCCATGTTTCCTTTATGTGTTTGTTGCTGGCTGAGACTTCTTCCTTAGCTCCTTCTAATCTTCTCGAACTCTTGACTAAAAAGTAAAGAGTCATTTTTGCATTAAAAATGCCAAAAACTTTCCTTACAATTCAAACATTTATTGGAAGTCAAGGAGGAGAAAGTTCTTGTATGTCATGCTGACTTAACCGGCTTCACACACACTGACCTGTAATTACACTGACCTCATTCCACAGTTCCTCTAAGCTCGTAAAACCTTGACCTCCAAGTCATATAATACTGCATATTTGAATCGTTTATATAATCCATTAATAATCCCTGTAATACACATTTTTTCTACTAAATAATTTTAGCCGCTCATGCTCTGCTAAACCGCTTTCATATTCCATGTATTTGATTTTATGGCTGTTTCATAGAAATTCACTCAGCGATTAACCAAATGTGCCGTTTTTTAAGAGTTCAGTATTATAATTAGTACACAATGCCAGGAAAGCTCTCAAGGCAAAAAACTCCTTTCTAAGAAACAGAAGAGATAAGAAAATAAAGGAGCGACATATAAACACACTTCAAAAAGCTTTGTGTTTCATAACAAACAACTGCAGCCTTCATGGGATTTTTTTTCTCTTTTGATTTAAAAGATTTCCAAAGCCATAAGCAGCAGACATCCTGCTGCATGTACAGTGTGTGCATTGAGTTGTACTGATATGCATCTCCACACAAACAAAGGCGGTAACAGAACTCTTTGCTCCCCCGGCCTTTGAGTCATCTCGCTACATCAATAAATACAGCAAAATAGCATTAGCAATAACTTCAACTATATGACCAGGCTCTAATATGATAGAATTAGTATCAGTGTTTTAAGGTTTGGCCATTTAGGTGAAATTCTAAGCCGGGCAGGGAGTAATTTGGACACAGGGAAAATTGATTTTGACCATCAGCACTTTCTCATTTTCAAACAGCGCCTGCGGCTAAATGGGTTAGCCTGTTAAGCACATTACACAGGTAGCTTCTCCTTTCCTCCCCAATGATTATGTGTCCGCCTTGAGCAATTGATATTTCTTGCAAATAAGAAAATTATCATATTCCATGACTGGAAAGAGAAATTAGTGCCTGCTGTTATGGAGTGGAGTCTCTGGACTGAGAGAGGGAGGCCGAAGTACATTTTTCCTCTCTTTCCTTTTTTTATTTTTCAGGGTGGGGTGTGCATATCAAATGTCCTGAGCTATATTGGAATCAGGGTGCTGTCAGGCCTCATCAATAAAAATATACAGTGATAGACTGTAAGTGGTGAAGGGGGGACACGGAGGGATGGAGGGGCACTGAGAGAGAAGGACTGGCTTTGACTGTGCCGAGGCAGAAAGCCGGGAACATGTACAGCTGGGTGTGCCGTAAGAAAGCTGTAATTTCACCAGCAAACTGTGTACTGGTTGCATAAATCATAATAAACTGTCTCCGCTGAATTTATATTTTTCTGCAGTGCCTGACTAAAGTTTGTAGTTCCCCCTAAACGCATATGCAGACTCCAGTCTGACCTGACCTCTCTCATCAATCGCAGGAGGTAAAGAAGCTTAGTAATGATCAGTGAAGAGCACCCTGGAGACAAGTGCCATGATGTGTGTTATATAGATCCTGCTAAATATCCAGTTATTGGGGCCTTCCCTGCTCCCTCTCTGTGGCCTGAGAGGCTGCCTGCAGGCTGGTCTAAGTGGAACCACATGGAGGAACCTGATAGCGGCCAGAGAAGTTAACCCGAGCAGTGCGAGCGGGCTGCCCCAGGCTGGTGAAATGAATGGTCAGAGATGCTGTGCCTGACCCTCGGCACACTCATTCAAAGAATCTTACGCTATATCTTTACCTAATGTCGTTATACATGCGAACATGGGCTCGCACGTCTCACTTTCCTCTTTCTCTCACTTTCCCCTCATGTACACATCTCATCCATTCTACACCCTCTCAGGGGTTTCTGTGGCCGCGGTGCCCTCGGGAGTGGCCGACCAATGAGAAGAATTTACCGGAGGGCCAATTGGCATGCTAACAACACCAAACACACTAATGGGAGAGAAACAAAGCCACAGGCCACAGACATCCAGTAAACAGCAGACCACAGGCCTCGAGATGTATGCTCTTTCCTGCATTTGACCACGCAGGTACAACAACTCCAACTGTGACTTCCTAAAGTTTCCTGTGTGATTTAGCGGTGGGATTGCTTGAGCCGGTGAAAGGCCAGGATAACAGTGTCATTAGGTTGGTTCCTCTCCACACTGTGAGGGATATTTAATTGGTGGGTCAGTCAGGAATAATCACTCTCTCTCCCTCTATCTAATGTGCTGTGCTGCCATGTGCTTCCAGTTAAGCTGGCGCTCGGCCCCGAGCAGAGGTTAAGTGAAACTACCTGCTCCTCTGTGTCTGGCGATTATTTGCTTTGTCCGCGGCGCTGCCACATCATAAAACACTTGGGTTCACTTTTGCGATTGCTGTCAGAGTCCCTGGGGTTCATTACTGTTACGCCTGCATGTGTGGCTGTACAAAGCCTGCCTTTTTCATATCACTGAGGGGCTCAGAGAGCAAACGTCGGGGCAATATTTCAACAGAAAACTATTGTGCACTTCAATCTTTAATCCTCACACAATATGGATGATCTTATAGCGATACAGTAAATAATGAAAAATTAGCTTTCTGCAGGCAAACGGGAAGAGACATGAAAGTGGACTGGGGTGCTGGCTCTGGTTTTCAGTCTGAATGGTTGTTAATTAATGGGGCAGACGAAGGCCATAACTCTTCGCCGGCCCTTAGACTGCCACAGTGCAAGGCCGTTCAGCGATCACAGTCATCCACATGCTGCTGGTCTAACACTTTGATTGTCTGAGCAGTGCATTTTTTCACTTTGAAAGAGCTTGTGTCTATAAGTCTTCGGGGGCGGAGGAAACTCAACCATCACAGTGATGGAGAATCTGAAGCGCACAGCTCTAGCAAAGATCAAGCCTTTTTCACCCCCTATCAGTATGAAAAGCCAGTCGCTTCTAAATGATTCCCAAAACCACAGGTGATTTGTCTCTGTCTCTCCCCTTGACTTCATTTGCAGGATTCAAAGATCAAAAGGACCTGCTGCTCTTCTAAGATGAGCTCTAAGTGCTTGAACTCCAGCGCAGTCATTAAGTACAGTAGTATGGATGTCTCTGCCCGAGTGCCAGCTGAAAGCAGACGCACGGAGAATCACTGGTGCCTCCTGTACACTGTGATTAAAGTAAATGAATGAAATAAGATATGAGGAAATTAAAATGATTGGCTTTAGAGCAGGAACGACTGAGCAATAAAGCGGGCAGGGAGAGCATAGGAGCATATGAGAGTAAGACAAAAATTACATTGATCATGTATTCCAACCAGCGGATTTCTCAGTGAAATATGGTCAGCTTTAAAACACGGTTGAATTTCAGATGTTAGAAATCAGCTGAACAATGTCTGGTTTCGATCACTGGCTGACGCCGACGTGGATATAACATGCAAGGACGTAATTCCAACCCAAATACAACATTAACATCCATTTTCCTCCCGAGTGTTTTGTGGACGCTGCACATTTAAATCTGCAGCATCGAGATTTTGGCCACTTTGCACAGAGGAAACCGTTTTTTATCATTTTTGCCATCTTTTTAATGTGTTTCTAAAATATGACATGGTTAGTGAGAACCCTGCATACTCATACGGTCGTTTACACTACTGTTAACAGGATCATTATTTAACCTGAACGTGTTTCCCCTCACCCCCCACAGCTGATGGCTGGCCTTCCCTAAGCCTGGTTCTTCCTATTAAAAGAGAGTTTTTTCTTCGTACTGCCACCAAGTGCTTGCTCATAGGGGGTTATCTGATTAAATACACTGAATACACTACATCATTCAGCTTTAAGCACCACCTTTAATAACTTCAAGTAATTGATTTCTGTATGACTTTATTAGTCACTCAAATTGTTGTCTGTAGATTTCCTGGTGTGTTTTGGATCATTGTCCTGTTGCATGGCCCAGTTTGATCCAACAGATGGTCTCACGTTTAGCATATATGGTCAGCTTCATGGTCGACTCAGTGCCCGCGAGGTGTCCAGGTCCCGTCACTGCAAAACAAACCCAAATCATCACCCACTAAAGTGCTGACAGCTGGTATGAGGTGTTTGTGGAGATATGCTGTGTTTGGTTTTCTCCCAATGTGGTTGTGTGCGTCATTGACAAACATCTCCACTTTGGTCTCATCGCTCCAGAAGTGTTGCACTTTGTTCAGATGCAACTTTGCAATCCTAAACCAGTCTGCCATGTTTCTTTTCAACACATTTGTGAGATTATTGTTACCTTTTTTAAGTCCATCCAACATCCAGCAGTTAAATAACATTAACAATAGCATTAATTTGAAGCTTTCAGCTTTCAGCTACATTTGGTGTTTCCGCTTTTTGCATGGAGTCACATGGTGTGGCCAAAAAAGCACCAAAGTGAGGTGAAAGTGGATTTCCACAAAGGCTCCTCTTATTGTACCTCTAATGGAGTGGAATTGTATTTATAGCCACATGTTGTTATGTTGTGGTGTCCCTCAGGGGTCAATCCTAGGCCCTTTTCTGTTTCGCCTGTGTTTCCAATCATTTACAAAAACATCTTATTTGGGACTTGCTGGTGATCCTTAATTTCATCTTTAAAAATTATTTTCAGTTTGTTACATTTTTCTCTGTTTTGTCATTTTAATCAAAACGATTCTGATTTCTTTTTCACAATTCTACCTTTTAATATTTTTTATTTCATACTTTTGTTTTATTATTTTTGTAATAAATACTACAGTAGAATAATACTTTTGTCTTTATATTCCGTTATTCGTTTTAACTTTGAGTTGTGTTCTTTTAAATCGTTGTGTATTGTCTTAGTTCTTACAGCACTTTGAATCTGCCTCTGTGTATAAAAGTGCTTTATAAATATAATAGGTGCCATGGTGGTGGAGTTATCTGATTCATAGTTAATAGAAGAATATTTCTTTGAATTGTATTTAAAAACAACATTTAAAATGGATATGTGGTCCAGCTTTGGCTTTAACATCAGCTATTATTGAAAAAGAAAATACATGTCTTGACTTGAGTTGACTAAACAAGTTTATTTGTTGAATATATATATTTTTTTTTTTAAAAAGTGAAATTCCTCTCTGCCATAATGAGTACCCAGTCACAGTCCATTCCCACAGTATAGTCCCTTTTTAGCTTGAATTCATACATATTTTATTCATTCTGTTTTTGTTTCTTAACTTAGTGACCCTGTTTGTCAGCTACACTCTTTGTGGCTGCAGATGTTACTTATTTTTGTATTTTTACACCTCACTCTCCCTGACAGTGTCTTTAGGCGTGGGTGTAAAAGGGACCACATTCCCAGGGGGGACAGTTAAGTCCCTCACAAGGGGAAGCAATCAGACCCAAACCTCCAAATGATGAGTGTCGTCTTCCTCCCTCCTCATCCGACCAGAGGCTGTGAGTGGCGGTTGGTTTGTCCCATCCTCGTCACCGCACTCTGGCCTGGGGTTCTCCGCTGAGAACCCACATGCCTGAGCTGGAAGGGCTGGGATAATGAGACACTATGGGACAACAAAGGCATCAGCCCCGGCTCTTAGTCACAGTGGAAGTATGTATGGAAAAATTCCCGTTCTCATATACAGTGTGCTGAACTGCTTCTTTTTCATCAGTGATGTTGCTGACTGGCAGATGATACACAAGGGTCAAAGCAAAAAAAAAAGTGGATGATTTTTTCTCAGATAGGACAGATGAAGTAGCAGTTTAAGGCATAATTGGAGATGTAAATGGATTCCAGTGAAGCTGGTCTTCAGATCTTTTCATCTGCTATTCAGTCCAGTTCCAACAGAGGGCGCTCTATTATGTGTGCAATGAGTAGATGGTATAAAAGATTCGTCTGCTTAACACCAAGTTGTTAACACCTAATACGGATGAAAAAGTGGAGTGCTGAGTTAGCACCTGTTTCCAGGTACTTCGCAAGCCACACCTCTAAACCAATAAAAACCCTTTTAAAGGCACCAGCATTACAAACATGGTGGAAAGGTCCACTTTAATAATGAAGTAGCGAATGAGCCCTCGCAGATACCGGCTGGCTTCAGCAGTCTTTGTCTAACTCAGTGTCTGGGTGGGGGATAGTATATTTTTTTTAAATCAACACCGAAAAGGGGTCATGACTGGGGAGACTATGGATAGAGGCCAAAATCCTTTTATGTACCAGGATGTAAATGTGCTTTTCATGGTGTAAAGTTGAGCTTTTGAAACTTTTGGCATCATTGGTGCAAACAAACTTTTCTGCAATAAGTAACATGTTAAAGGTCACAGAGCGCTCCTAAAACCTGGTTCGTCTTTTTGAAAAGCCTTCTGTTGATCCAACATGTAGCGAGTGCTGACAGGAAGTAGAACAATAGTGCATATTCGCCTCACATTGGCTTCTCTTCACTGACTTCCCTTTAAATCTAGAATTGAGTCTTAATAGTACCGTATCACACCAACAAATCACTGTGATATTAGACTGCTGGTTTGATATTAGAGTTTGGAATCAGGAGACAGACACCGTCTGTTGTTTTCCCCTCACCACGACCAGTGGTGGCAGATGGCCCCGCCCCTCCCTCAGCCAGATCCTGCTGGAGGTTTCTTCCTGTTAAAAAGCAGTTTTTCCTTCCTACTGTTGCCAAATGCTTGCTCATAGGAGGTCGTATGATTGTTGGGGTTTCTTTCTAATATTGTTGGGTCTTTACTTAATAATATAAAGCGCTTTGAGGTGAATTCCCTCAGCTCAAAGTGGGTTTTGTCCTAAATACACTTTCCATTAACAAAACCACACTTGAATTTACAATTTAAAAAATCAGAAATATGATTTTGTGAAGATTTTAGTTTAAAAAAAAAATCTGAGTTACTCCAAGATTCCCTGGAAAACTCTTTTTGTAAAAGGGAACCAGAAAAATGCTCATTTTAAAACATAATCTACATTATGGCTCTCTATCGGACTGTACAGTATCTTAGATTGGCATTAGAAATATAGTAACAGAGCACAAAATGAATTAATATTTCTGTTGATGAAAGCCTCTACTTCAGGCTTACATGTCGATGAATGTGTCAGTATTCTTAGACTCGATATTTTTAGACATAATGTAATATATTTTGTTATTGACTTATCCAGTGGTGCATATCAGACAATTAAAGGGAATTTCTTTAAGGAGGCTTTTAAATGATCCGCAGAATACAGCACATTAACACATACATAAGGTCATATTCTTCTAATATAAAGGTTTTTGCTTTTTTTAAACGTGGACTCCTGGGACTTCTGGGTTCTCAAACAGGCTGTAAAATAATCTGCCACATCTAGCAAATTCATAGCGTTTAACCTAATTCAGCAGTTATTTTATCTTTCTCAGTACGGCAACGTGGAAAAACAAAATGTGCCCACCCCGATGTACAGGAGGAACAGTGCAGGACTGTTTTTCAGCTGAATGTTGTGCGCTGTATTTGAGGTATTAGAAAGGAAAATGAGGCACAGCGTGTAACACTTTTATGAATGGCTCGCTAATGGCCTTGAGTACGAAAAAGTCCAAGCGGAAGTGCACGGACGATTTGCGCAGCGATTAATCACATATGAATTAGAAATTAGAAGTGTCCAGTCAGTTCAGCACTCATCACACAACCACCAACCGCAGCCACCACCCTCCACTGCCTCTCTGCTGTTTGATCCCAGGCCTGTGTCCACTCACCCACCCCCTCAGTGCCCTCTTTCATCCCCCGCCCACCTGGCGCGAGAAGAAAGGCTGCCTCTAAACACAGAGCAGAGTAGGCCGGGCCCGACGGGCATCTTGCCATGCGTACATTTCCACATTCTCTCATCGCCTGTGCTGCATTGCCTTCTCCAGAAGTCATACATCAGCCACTGCTGGGCCTGCGCCTCACCCTGCCCAGCTCCATTCTGCCTCACAAAGCGACTACAAAGCCACAGCTAAATGACAAGGAGTGGAGACGATGCAGAGCATAACAGGAACGAAAGGGAGGGGGCGGGGAGAGTGCATATTTAACTTTGCAGCACTAAAGTGATCAAGCAGAAATAAGGGCATAGTCAAAAAGTGTTCTGGTGAATTAAAACATTCAGCTGCATCCACAAAACTGGGTGAGGGTGTGGAAGTCATGGCTGGTGGCCAAGCTGGAAGCTCCAGGCCTTACTAGTAGGGCTCACATTGTGACATGCACCAGTGACCAAACCCAAACCACCATGACCGAGGGTGGAAGTGACATCATTCTCCATGGCTTGGCAGGCAAGAACGATGGCATTATAATAGGGATGGCGTCGTGCTGGAGGGACGAGCCAAGAATTGGTTAACCGCAGAGGAAAAGACATGGGGGCGCAGTGAATGACAAGAAAGGAAAAGGAGGATTTGTCAGTGTTTATCAGGTGAAGGGCAAAAAAGCTCAATTCAATTTCAACAAAAGCTGATTTTTTGATTTAGATTCTTGATAAGTTAGGCTTCTTTCAGGCCAACACAAATCCACACAGCCTTATCGAATGGCATGATTTCACACCTATTTCAGGCTTTGCTCTCGGGGAGGTGAACTTGTCCAACGAGTGATACTCCCGCAGCATCCTGAATGTGTGTTTATAAACAAGACTCAATATTATTGTGATGTCTGAGCTGAATTCGATAGATTCCTCTTCTGTCAGTTGTGCTTCCGCTGCAACACGATCCGAAATTACATTCAACAGCAACAGGAGACGGGCACCGCTCGCTCTCTCTGTGCCGACTAACACCGCTGCTCCCTCTCTAACTTCATCATAGGGGCTCACCGGGGCTCGCGAGGGGCCATGGGAGACTGAAAACACCCCGGTCCATTACAGAGTGAGAGGATAACCTGCAGTTGGCTATCTCCATCAGAGTCTGGCTCGAAGCGATTCCTGCAAGGCTTTTTGGCTTTAATGGACTCTGCTAAACACATTCTCTCTGTATATTACCTTTAGGTTTACCCCCTATCTGGTTTCTCTTTTAGTCTGTTTACACATAGCTCAAGCTTGTTCTGCTTCTTTTTAGATCCGTTTCTCCAAATATTCTTCCTTTCTTTTCCCTTTCTGCATTCCTGTGTCGACAGCAATCCTCTTTCCCCTAACATGTACAAGTTGTTTTTTTTTTTTAAATAGACCACCAGTCCAGAGATTTTCACTGAATATTTTCCCCAGCACTCTGTCTTCTCTTCCCAGGAGGGTCAGATTATAGCCCACATTAGCAGAAACACCTCATTCATTCACACACATAACCCTGCATCACTGCAGATTGTCTGGCTGAGACAGTTCATTGACTCTGAAATATCTGTCATTGTTTTCCCTCCCCTGTTCAGCAATCTCACGTGTGCATCTGCTTTCAATGACTGCAGCTCACCCACAGACCTGTTCAAAGTAGATCCACCAAATAGTGCCAATACCACACTGGAAATCTATACACTGTAAAAAATGCACCTTTTTTCAGTCTGTGCTAGCAGCATAAACTGCTTTGTGGCATTAATTGTATTTGGTTGTCATGGTTTCGTTGCAGGCTATCCCATACTGCAGTCGCTACTGAGTTTCCCGCTACAGCTCACTCACATTCCCGCTTAAACTGAGCATTCTTTCAGTTCAGCCAGGCCACAAAGTCAGGATTAGTAGCAATCCCAGGGGGATCAGCTAATCTCAATGCAAGTCTGCATCAACTGGTGGCTCAGCTAACACCTTCATCCAGGATTCACATGGATCTGTTTCTTTAACCTAGCCAAAAGGATTGGAAATTAGCAGTAGCTACAGACTTTCTGTGCAGAACATATTTTCATGCTATCTATGAGAATTATGTTAAAGTGCACCGTGCCTGCTAAATAGAACATAACAAAGTATGACTGTGTCCATTCTTGTCTTTGCTGACGTGATCATCATAGAAACAGCCATAAATCACCACAAAGCAAGTTAGCAGTTAGCATTAGCAAAGCTAATAGCCCGTGATGAACTCTGTTCATATGCAACAGGCTGATTACTCACCACAGCGATCATCTTCCATATTATGATGCCAAACTGTACAATCAACATATGCATAAGGTGTTTAGATCAGTTCTAACCCGCTAACACTAACCCTGAGCTGATGCTTGAAAACCTTCAACACAAGCAAAGCAAAGAGATTCAGAAAGCAACTCGGCAGTCTGTGACATGACCACATTCAAAGCAAAATAGAAATGAGAGCACTGGTGCCTGGAAAACATTCATTCAATACTTTAGCATGCAATTTCTACACTTCTGCAACCCACCTCTGACTCACTTCCTCCTTTTATCCTAGTGTCATATCTGATGTCTCTGATGTTTGCTCTGGTTTGTGTCACTCACCCCACCGCCATCTTTCCGTACATGTAGATAAGGCCAAATATAACTTAGTGCAGGTGAAAATAACAGTATTTTTTTGTGTTGCGGATCCTTACTGGTCTACTTCAACAGGATCTTTTTATCAGTTGGATTTGAACCACAATTTACCTTCAGCATCATGGTTATGGTTACTTGAACATGTTTACATAACCATCACCTTATTTTAATGCCCAGTCACACCAAAGAGTGACACACTGAGTGAACGCTGATAGATTATGTAATCCCGTAGGCTCACTATTTTTTTGGCACAGCTAATATGTCGAATTCTGGAGGATAAAGATCAGCATTTCTAGTCAGTCATCAGTATTACTTACATGTCACCGTTTGAGGCCTGTAATTTGCAAGGATAGACCGATCTTTGAAATAATTAAATAAGAGTATTTCAAGACTGCAAGCCTCAGGGCAGGGCTGAAATTTCCCTCCACAGCATCCAGGAATTGAGCCTCTGGATCCAGAATAGGATCTGATATTTCCTTGAGAACGTCGCTGTTTTCTCACGTAAATGTTTGTGAACATGTGATGCAAAATTTCCTTGATCCATATCAACTCCATTTGCACTGCCTTTATGTCCTAATCCTGCTGTGATTCCATCAGTTTGAGCTGGTGTCGCTGATTTGTTATTGGAGAACACTGTTTAGATATCAGACCAGTCACTTTTTATTATTGTTTTATACTTGGAGCTTTTGATCATATCACTTAATCTCAGCGTTCATTGAATTTGTTAGTGCTTGTGCATGTTTCCTTCTTTCAGAGCATTTATCATCTTTATAAGAGATTGCAAAGCTGCCAAACAAGCCGTGTAATGAGATTTTGTATAACCCAAAAGATGTATTTCCACTGCGCTATTGTATTTTCCCACTTTGCAAGTCCTACTTTGAGATTCTCAGGGAAAATGCTCTCCACCTTGAAGAGTACTAAATTAAAAATTTCTACCTCACAAAATAAGTTTGTTCATGAACACAAAAGATCTCTTTAAGCCCTAAATAGCTTGGCGAAAAAGCCATATTGTCCAAAGAAAGAACCCATTTATCACACGGCAGTTCACAGTGGTGTTGTTGTTGACACTTGCTTTACTTATTTGGCGCTGTTTGTTCATCATCAGACTTGGAATTAGATCATCTGCGCCTTGAACCCGAGATGAAAGAAGCCACTGCACTTTTTGCACTAAACAGATTGTTAGTTCCCAGAGAACAAAATTGGGTGGGAATGGGATCCACTTCTTACGCGTTTGAGTTTCTGTGGATGTGTGCGTGCGCGTGCAGCTACATGCATCCTGACACGTGTGCGTGTCTGCGTAAAGTTATTTGATCAGGCGACTGATTCTGCGTGTCATGCCGGGGATCAGATAGAGGCGACTGCTGGCCCACACAGCTGCATGTCCAGAGGCTGTTGAGTGGCCACCTCTTATCAAGCCTCTCTACAATAGTGTATTGTTTGGCCAAGTGAGAACTTTACTCGCTCATTAAGGTCACTGGGTAAGAAGATGGGAACTCAGAAACGGAAACCCATGACACATTTGGGCCCCGCTTGGGGGAAGACACTGGTGATGAACTTTTGTGTGGGTATTGTGGTGAATGGATGCTTCACAGCAGATATGGAGCCCAGTGCTTTCATCTGGGGTGAGAACTCATATCTCCTTGTGATTGCTTGCTGTGGGAAGCAAAATTAGTCATGAAAATGCGGCCTTATTTAATATTATCACTCAGATTTAAAAGGACTGTCACCTTTCGTACATTTTCAGGGAAATGGTTCCCTCTTGTGGTTAGAGTTGCTGCTTCTCTTGTCATCGCTGCAGTATATGTTCACAGGATGAGCAGCTCACTCACACTTCCCTCTGATAGTCCCACTTGGCCCCGCTTACCGGAATCACTCAAACTTTTTTTTTCTTTTATTGCCGTCCTCTGAGTTCATATTGTTGTTGCACTTTAATTTTGATCAGTAATTATGATCATAAAGTTTGTGGATCAGTCTGAGTTCCTTTGGATGACAGCACAGGAGACATCTGTGCGCCCGCAATGTAGAAGCCGTTGAGCTGCTCTCCCTGCGGTCGCTGCTAGTGGAAAACCCATAATGGCCTTTAATTGGGACTTTAATTGTGTGTGGTGCAGGAAAAGCATTGACTACAAAACTGGTGGTATTTGAGTGCATACATGCATCTTTTGTGTAAGTATATGTGTCGCTCACCAAATCCTCTTCCTCTGCTGGCCTGTGAATGGCTTTGGTTGGAAACAGGAATCACCTACATGATATTGGCATTGTTTTTCCTGCAGGGGAAGATGCTGAGCTGAGCTCAGAAGGGACAAACATACGCAGGTGCTTGTGCTCGTACAAAGGTGTTTTTAGTGTGGACAATTTCACAAAGATCTCCCATCTAAAAAGCTCCATTCATATTCACTCCATTCGTACTATGTAAATATGACTGTGAGAATTATGTGATGTCTAAAAACTTGCTTGGTGGCATATGACCCTCTGAAATCTCTCTCATAGAGTATGGTATAGCTGTTAAAAATTATTTGTCAGTATTCTGGCATCATTACAAACAGACACAACCTGCAGAAATCTATGAGAAAACAGCCTTTGAACCTGACCGCAGTAAACACCTTCTTGATAAGTATGTAAGTCCATTTTGTAAGTGTTGGTCGCTAGTACATGCTCATGCTAGAGTATTGTTTGGTCTGTTTATGCAACTGGCCAAACAATACTCAACAACACTGGTGACATAAAAATACTTTTTTATGATTATTCTTGCAGATGCATTCTTTTAAAAGCTAAAAACAGATCGGTTCAGCCTGCTGGTAGATAGTGGGCTTTGCAGTGTAGCTGCTTTCTAACAAGCCCAAGATCTCTGCCTCAATTCCAGGGAGAGACACAAATCCCTTTGCGGTCATCTCAGGAACCTGGTGTAAAAATCTGCCAAATTAAATATGCAAAGCAGAATCAGCAGCTAAAAGTGTTTTTAGCCTGCTGCTGTTATAGATAAGAACCTTCAGGGGCCTAAGATGTATCTGTGTAACATTCCCCTGTGTGTTTTCTGTGTCAAGTTTGAGTATGTTAGTCTGCGATTTCCTTTGTGTGTGTGTTTTTTGATAGCTATTTGTCTCCTGTGTCTTGTTAGACTACCCCTGTCTCATTGTCTTTGTCATGGTCCTGGGTCAAGCGACCCAGTATTTGAGTTCCATGTATCTTCTGTCTTCATTTGCACCTAGCTTAGTTCACCTAGTTAATTTCTAGATTGCAGTTTTGTTTTGTTCCTTAGTTGTTTATGTCATCTCCCCCTGTACTAAGTCTCCCCGGTTCATGTGTCATGTCTAATCTCCATGTTTCCTGTTTTACTTTGAAAGTCTGTATTCACTGTCAGTGTATTCAGTTTCACTTCTCCTGTCCTGTCGTTAGGTTCATGTGTGTCAGCTGTGCTCCCATGTGTGGCCACTTCCCCTGATCATCCCTCATGTGTATTTAGTCTCTGTGTTTCATACAGTCTGTGTCGCGTCGTCTGTGTTCTCACGCTCCATGTTTTCACGGTCAGTCTTTGCAGTGATCTTAGTCTCTGAGTTTTCTTAGTTTGTCACAGTATTAGTTTTCCCAGTTTAGTTATAGTCTAGTCACGCTATCCCTGCTTTGTTTCTACACCTTGTCTTCAGCCATAATAAAGGCTCGCTTTCTGTTAAGTTCACGCCCGTCTACTCACTTGTGTACGCACCTGGGTCCATTACACACACCACCGCATGGCCTGTCTCTGCAAACCGTGACAGTCTTGATTGTTTTCAACTGTGTCTTGCTACCCAGGTTTTTTTTCCTATTTCCCTGATTACCTTTTAGTGCATCTGCGTGTGTAAATAGCTGTCTTGCCTTTGTCCATTGTTGTAGCATCTGTTTATACTTCCGGTCTGTTTCCTAGCAGTACTCCTGGCTCTAGAGTTATTTTACGTTGTTTATGAACTTTATTATTTTTCTTCTCATTCACTGATGAAGGTGGATGAAATGGAGAAGTATTTAGGGAGTCTTTTTTTGTGTGTCTGTATGAAAGTCCTCAATCCTGCATTTGCTAACAACCTGTTTTCTGGTCTGGATCTTTTCAAAGGTAGCTGCATATTCAGAGACCGCCCTCATTAACTTCTGATGCATACCCAGTCATTTTGTTTTATAAGCAGGCCTGAAATCTGACAGATCTGTCAGATCACTGGTGGTGAATAAATTATTTTAGTTATTTTGTGTCAGTTATTTCAGTAACACGTATTGTGAAAATGCAGCTTTTCTCTGAGCTATTATCCAATAATAGAGACAAATATTAAAGTATTTAACATGTTTCAAAACATGCGTTTATAATTTAAATGTCATTTATACCAACCTTCTTCATATTTGTGTCTTCTCGTACATGTCGATTTATGCCCACAGCCACTCTCTACTACTGGGAACACGTTACTATGGCAACCGAAAATATGTCAAGTTTATATACAGTCTATGGCTATCCTCAAGCAAATACATTGCTGCTCTGCCCTGCTCATTTTCAGCTGTGTATCTTTGTTCTTGGCCTCTGCTTTGCATGTTTTGTAACTGAGAACCTACCAACCATTTTTTTCTGCTATTTCTTTTTTTCTTCCACTCTGGACAGGGAGCCAGCCTGTTGGGTGGCTAACACAAAGACAGACAGACGGCTAATTTAGAGAACCCAGAGAGAACATGTAAACTCCACACTGAAAGGACCAAACATGGGACCTTATTGCAGCGGCGCTACGTCGTATATCTAATAATAAGAATAATACATTTTATTTAAATAGCGCCTTTCAAAGCACCCAAGGACACTGTACAACAGATAAAAACTGGAAATATACACAATGATAAAAATAGAAGATAAAAGTTAAAACATACAGAAATTTAAGAATAGGCAATTTTAAACAGATGAGTTTTAAGGGTGGACTTAAAAAGAGAGAATGAACTAATATTTCTGAGGTCCGGGGGTAGGGAATTCCAAAGTCGAGGGGCAGAGCAGCTAAAGGCCCTCCCTCCCATTGTGATCAGACGAGCAGAGGGAACAGAGAGAGAAAGAGAAGATGAAGATCTGAGGCAGCGGGATGGGAGCTTCATCTGTAATATCTGACCTCCATTTATCTTTTGTGCCCTGGCACAAACGGGCTTCTGACCATTTTTGATTGGCTGCCCCTTGCAAACAGGTTTTAGTAGTTGGGAGGAACTTTTTATCAGCTTTTAATATGAGTATCCACTATTGTAACAGAATAAATGACAGAGCATAAGAAAAAACCCCATAACATTTTACTTTTTTACCCAGGCATGTTGTAGATGTTGTTCTAGTTTTATATAACATGTACACTGACACTTGATCCTATATTTTTAAGGTACTTGGAACTACTTCCTCTAAGCAGCTTTGGTTTCCCAAACTATGTTTCTCTCTCTTGGGTAGTTTTGCTGTAGTTCAGCTGCTTCTAGTTATTGTTTATTTTCAGATCTGCTTGTTTTAAGTAGTTTCCCCAACACTGATTGGAGACATGTCAAAGAAAAGGGTAGAGAGAAGGATGGCGGTGCATGTGTTGAACATACAGAGCAGCAGTAAAAGAACAAGAGCAGAAGTGTGGAAGGGGGAGGAGGACAGAGATGAAACAGGATGGGTTTTTGCCTGTCATGATTACACTGGCACCACTTGAATGAGATGGAAAACAAGACGCCATCTTGTGTTCCACTCATGTCTGCAGCAGCTTGGCTTCTGTTCCCTGTACATGCATACACACACACGCTGGCAGAGCACGGCAGGAGCTTGTGGTTCCAGTCCAGTGACAGCGGCCCGTAGTCAGGGTGGCGACGCTTCAGGAGCAGCTCCTCGTATTGGGGAACCATGTTTGTGTTGGCCCCGAATTAATAACTTTTCATTTAGTGCGGAAATGACAGGAATAGTAATTAAGGAAATGGAATGATTTTATTGGCCATGATGTTTATATTAAGTTCCAGATGTGAAGCAGCTGTCTGCTCAGCAAGACGCCCTGCCCCCCCACGTGCTATCTAGAGGAACTCTTATTAAAAGCACGATAACAGCACCAGTCAAATGGAGGAAAAACAT